>NC_044580.1:9160162-9463193 GCF_901933205.1 Camarhynchus parvulus
TTAAAGAAATACTTTTATATATATATACACATGTATTTATGTCTGCACATGCACATGTGCATGTCTCAAACACAGAAGATAATCAGTTTATTGAGGCTTAAAATGGTATCCCATTGGTATCCCCTTGTATTTCTGATACAAGGAATGGACTGTGTGCTAATTTCAACTCTCTTGACACCATCATACCCATTCAGTCCAAAGAAATCTCACTGCAAGGTGATTCCAGAAGAATCAGCCTTTACAGACCAACTGCTGACTTGTTTGATGATGTGAGCAAGCAGGAGTGTCTTTAGACTGATGCCCCAGTTGGGGTAATTATGATGGCAAAAGTTTTTTCATGGGCTAAGACCCAGCACAAAGAGCTCAGGAGATTTATTTATGGGTTAGTTACTTTTGGTAGTAGCAGTAGCTCAGGAATTCAGGAACTGTAATTACTTATTAAAGCAATCCTTGTATTTTGGGCCCCACTTAGGAGGTTGTTGAATCCCTTGTGGATAACGGCATGCCAGTTTTGGGGAAGGTGGTAGGCAAAGCAAGGAGGAAGCTGTGCCACACACAGCCAGGAACAAGGCCCAGCATTGCCTTAGGCATGATGGCACTGGCTGAGACACCAGAGACATCCATCAGCACCCTCTCTTTTCCAGGCTCCAGGGATTTTATATATTTATGACTTCATGGTGTCAGAATCAGTTTTAGCAGTCTTTTTCCTTTCCTTCTCATTTGGAGCTCTTGTTACCCAGGCACTCTCCAGCTGACTTCCAGCACTTGCATATCTCAGAGGGCCTGTGTTTCACTCCCTGCTCCCAGGCTGATTCCTTCTCAAAATTGCGTGTAATGCAGAGAGTTGGTACCAGCACAGCACTTATCAAGGTTAAGATGAAAAATCCCTTCTTGGGATTTCTCTGAGAATACACCAGGTGGTGCCACGGATGTTTGCTGAGACAGTGTGTAATTACTTCTCTTGTTCTGCCAGAAAAGCTTAAAAAGGCCACATGAGTTCTACTTTATCACTTGCCCCCCTCTTTTCACTCATGCTGCCTGTGACTCACTTGGATGCTGTTCTGGAAATGCCTCTGTGCTCAGTGGATGTGACCCCAATTACTCCTCCTTGTTTTTTCTTCTTTCCTTTCCCTCCCCAAATGCTACTGGATTGTCTTCTTTACATTTACATTATGGCTAAGAGAAAAAAACCCCTGCCCTCCCCAACAACTCAATCCATAAATCTGCAATCTGCATCTGATATTGAACATTTTGAGCCATATGGAACTGCTCTGTATCCTGTTGTCTGTTAATAGAACTGAGTGGACAAGATTAAAAATAGATCTGCCTTTTAAAGCAACAATAGTTTAATTTTAAATGAAAAAGTAGTTTCCATTGATTCTGCCCTTATCGTGCTGGAGCCTCCTGATTCTGTACATGTCTAAATTAATGCAAGCAAAAGGCTCTTGTGAATAGTAATGTGTTTTCCACAGCTGCTCCTTGTCTTGGGATCTTGTAGGTCCCTGTCCAGCCTGCCATTGTCCCTGTCCTCTGCAGTGAAATGTGAAATTGCAGTCTTCTGCACCAGGGGTTTCAGTGGCTTGTGCTAAAGCAAGCACTGGAGTGTGTAATGGCAATGGCCGTGGAAAGTGAGCCTCAGCAAACCTCCCTATGCAGGAGCCATGGGAGAAGGTCCTTGCAGGGCTGATACTGGGAGTGAAGGTACAATTTATGTCTAAGAAATATTTTGTCGGACTCAAGACTGCAGGTGACAGTTGTTGCCTTTTAAAAGTTCTTCACCAGGTGGGGTGAAGGTCATGTTCCTATCACTGATCACTCCTGGAGTGATGATATAAATATCAACTATATATATTTTACAGTATACTTGCATGCATCTGGCCAAGAGCTATGACTTCCTCTAACGAAATGTCATTCATAACAGACTTGCCATATGCAGAATTTTTTAGGCTAGAATTACACCTAATTGCAAAGGTATTCAGTAAGCACTGGTTTGGGTTAGCTTACAGAAATGGTGTTAAGTTTCCAGGTCATTTTTTTGGGAAACAAGTATTTAAGTTTCAAGATAGTTAAACCACTCTAATAGCAAGAAAGATCTGAAAAGACAATAGGGCAAAGGGCCATTCTCTCAGGATTTGGTCACAAATGTTTGAGGACATTCCCCTATTTCTGTCTCTTTCTGGAACTTTCTATCTTTTCAAAATGTTTCAGTTTGGAGAAAAAAATCTAAAAAACAACAACAAAAACAATGGTGCTCAGCAAATTGAGTTCCCTATAAAACTTTTCAGAAAGTCTTTTTCTGTGTTGTGGATTTTCCTCAAGTCTTTTCTCTCTAACTCAGCTTTAAAAGCTGTTTTCCTTGTGTTATTTGCCCTTTCACTGATTCTTTCCCAGTATTCCCTTCCACGTGGGGCTCTAACCAAGGATATTTACTTAAAAATCAAACTTTCAAATCCACAGACTCACAGCTTTTAGCTTTAATTTAAACGAGCTCACACATCTCTAAAAAGAAATATTTTGTACTGGCATGTAAGCCTCATGAACTATTCAGCCTGGTGAAGAGGACTAAAATAAAGTTTTAAAGTTTTATAAAACCAGCCCTGTAACCAGGACAGGATTCAGCAACACTCAGGAAAGGGAGCAACTGGAGCCACTGTCTGCTGCAGTAAACAGTGTAAAAGCATGGGTCTTAGCCTGTCAGTGAATCCAGCCATAGTGGTAAAAATGTAAGCCCATTGGCAGAAGAGAAGGAAAGGAGGTATTTATGTGCTCAGAATGACATGTCTGTACTTTGTGAGGCACAGAGGACGTGTCTGTGCTGCATTGGTGGCACTGTACATTTTCCCAGGTATATCTGCTCGCTTGGCTGACAGCACAGAGTTAAACACAGGAGTGGTATTGGGAAAGAGGAGCTGACAACCCATGGACAATGAAAAAGACAGAACTCTGAGGGTGATACCAGCATCCCTGGTATAACCTGTCAGTGAGATTGTGCTTGATGAAAAGAGATATGATATTCACTACATACTTCAATGTGAAATACAGAAGCTTGTTTAGAGAATAAGAACTGTGGTTTTTGTCTCCTATGCTGCAAGTATCTTTCTCAGATCGCACAACAAACTATTTCTTCAAGGAGCATTCCTTTTTTGGTACAAGTCTTGGAGCTCACCTGTCTCCTGGCAATCTTGGTCAGTTCACACCAAGAAATGGCAGTCCCTGATCTCTGGGACAGACCTGTTCATGTGGAGCAGAAAACTTGAGTTCAAAAGAGAGCCATGGCATGAAACTCACCTTGGTGCTTGCCAGGGTGAGCTGTGCTGCTGCAGGTGGTGCTGCATGGAGTGGGTCTGACGGTCCCTACCCTGCCCCAGGGACACAGTGCAGTGTCAGCCAGGGCTGTGGCACTCAGGGAGCTGGAGTGCCCAGCAGGGCTGGGGAGCAGAGGCAGCAGCTCCTGCACAGGGTGTGACACAGAAGCTCTTTCCTCCATTTGGGCAGAAAGGGCCAGGGCCAGGCCACTCAGAGGGATGTGGCAAGTACTTGTTCCCAGATTCTATGTTTATTTGTACAATGATGTGCCTGTTTCAAGAGGATTTATTTTTGAGTTTCTGAATGAGTTTCTAGTCCCAGGCAGTCAACTTCCCTCTGTTAGCAGGGCATAACAAAGTGAGGTACAACAGCTTCATCCAGAGAGAGATCAAATTAATGGGACATGCCACCTGGGCTTGCATAAGGGAAAATGGGAAGCTAGTGAGGCTTTAACTACAGGAGACTGCTAAAAAACCCAGACAGAGGCCTCTGTGTGAAGGAAGCACAACGTGAAGGACCTCAGGTGCAGCATCCCCCCTCAGTCCTTGCACACAGATATTGAGGGCACTCCCAGGAGCACAGACACGTTGCCTGTACACAAGAAGGGACTCTGGAACTGGGATCTTTTATGGCTCATCACAGGAAATGTGACTCAGAGATACTGCTGCAGTATCAGATACATAGTTCCTTCTTTTGTGAGTTTTCTTACAAGCTGATATGATCTCATTTAGGTATTTTTAGTGGATTCTCTGCTCACAGGGCCAAGGGAGGAAAGAAGAAAGCCTTCCTGTTGCACATACATTGGCATATAGATAAAGCCCCACATTCTTCAATCAGATTTTTAAAATTGGAATTTAGCTGCTGCTGTAGTTTAGCCTCAGGCTGGTAATTTGGTGCTTGATTTCTGTCACTGGGGTTCCTAACTGGAAAATTTACAGACAAGAAAAGAGTCAGGAGGGAAGGGCTAGGGGTGGAAATGGATCACATTTATACCAAATAACCAATCCCTCAGCACGAAAATTCAACCAAACTTTAAATATCCATTTATTCCCCTGAAGAGTGTAGAAGAGAAACAAAGTTATTAGGCTCAGATGACAATGTCTCTAAAAAAGCATAAAATCTAATAACACTGCCTTTCCATCCAACCTCTCACACACATATCAGAGGAAAATGTCCCTTGCTAGATACAAAGGAAGTTCAGTTGGGCAGGGTTATTTATTTTCTTTTTAGCGCTGCCATTGCCACACATATGAGTGTACTTGTTCTATCCATACACATATCTACGTAGATGATGCATCACTGATATGATTCACACAGTTCACAGAGGCTCAGTACAAAAACTAAAGAAATTTCTCCATTTTGGCCCAGTCCTCAAAACTGAAAATGAGCCACACCAGGTCTACTTACAAACTTTTTCTCTTGATATGCATGGATGTCAGTAGGCTCTAAACACCTTTGGATGTTGTTAGAAGGCTGGAAGGCTTCCTTTCAGTCTGTGAAAGTTCTTTTGTAGAGTAACACGCCCTTAGGAGCCCAGCATTATGTGAACAGGACTTCTGGGATGCAAGGAGTGAGGGCAATCCTGCCTGAGTGGTCTCTCACATTGTGCCTTTCAGGTGAGAAGCTTCTATGTGGGCTACTTAACAGGCTGCAGCAGCTTCTCTGGAGACCTGCTTTGTTGTTTGTGTTATTCTGGGCCTGAATTCCTCATACCTGCTTTGTTGTTTGTGTTATTCTGGGCCTGAATTCCTCATCTCTCCAATGGGATGAAGCTGTTGCTGTGGCACAGGAGCAGCATCTCTGTGGGTGCACATCTATGCATGATATTCTGCATCTGCTGTAGCAAGGGGGGGATTGGTGCCAGAGTATTCACCAGTATAGGTTTAATAGAATATGTTAGTATTCTATTAAGAGTGTAGTAAATCAGATTTTCATAATACACTGCTGTAAGCAGGTGCCTTTAAAATCCAAGTCTTTTGTGGTTTTTGTTGTATGTGTAAGCTTACTTAGAAACTTGTATTCTTTGAAAGGAATGCTTTTACTTAACCAGGAGTTATTGACTGCTTTGCAAAAATGTGTACTCTACAAAGCTTAAATTACATAATTGTTCAAGAAGGACTAGTACCTCCTGTGGCATCTTCAGTTAGAGGAAAGAGATTGTTGCATTAATCATGACTTCTGAGGATGCTGATAAAGATAATTCTTTTCTAATGTATTGATATAACTCTCAATTGTTTCATATTAAACTGAGAAAACGGGAAGAGTTAGAAGATGGTACATGTTTTAATAGAAGCAATAATTCTACTTGAAGGCTTTTCTGGATGCTGTGCTGGGGAAATGAAACCAATAGATCTCATTTTACAGAATGTAGCTGTATAGGAAGAAAAGGTCATAATCCTGGCCCTAATACTGTTAGTGATTTAAAGCTGATGTTAGTATTTTTCAATTTATTTTATGAATTTAAAATGGGGTCAAACATATAAATGTAATAATTATGGCAAACTACAAGAGATTTGTTTATATCATAATCCATAAGCTTGTTAGCCAGCATGACTCAGCTGCCTTCTGCTGTCCTCTGGTCTCTCAGTTTGCACCAGGTGTAGGTCCCTCACAATATTTCTTCCTGCTGCTGATTATTTGGTGCTGATGGGCCTTTAGCTCTTATGGGTACTCAGCTGTCTAGCACACACTGCATTCTGACCCAGGACCCTTGCTAGGTGAGCAGTAACAAGGTACTGCCTTTGAATGTTCATGAGCTGAGCACTGTGGGTCAGCTTCTCCTTTAGAGCAAGGCATCTTTAGGTCTGTGGCGTTGTAGAGCAGCCTTATTGTGGATATAAAACATCCTGAGCCTTTTGAGGAACAGTGCCACGTGATTTCCCACAGTGCTTCCATTTGTCATAAGCACTTTGCAGCCCAAGCCCATTTTCCTTAATGCTGTGTCCTTTGGGGAAGTGAGAGTGGGGAAATCTCAGTGCAGGCCTGTGGCTGCAGCCTCTGAGCCTGGAGCAGAGGGATCCCTGCCAAAGCTCATTAGCACTGCCTGTCAGGAGGAACTGTGTCATCAGCCTGTCATTGCTGCTACAGGGTCTGCACCCCTTTGAGCCCTGTGCCAGCTAGCCAGGGTGTTCAGTAAATAATACATTATTGGTTAAACTGCTAGTTGAGGAGATACTTACCGCTTTTAATTAGTGTCTTCCATTACTCTTCTAATTAAAAAGGAGTCCAGAGGTTGATTACTATTTATAGAATACAAGAACCAAAACTACTGTAAACCCCTCAAATTATCATTATTTTCATGCAACTAAAATTTTGCCCAGCTTATATAATTTGAATTCATATGTAAGTAAAATCATCACAACCAGTAACTGGAATGTTTTTGAATGACTATACCCTACACTCTGATTTTCAAATTTTTCTCTGTTCTCATTTTTAGAGTAAGGCCCTGCAGAGAACAATCAGAAAGGTGTGTTAATATACCTGGTGTGGTGGATGTAATTCCTTAAAGAAATCCTCTCCACTAACTGTGGAGCAGGGCTGTTGCATACCTTTCTCCAGTTATAAGGCCATGTTATCTAATTGTTTTCCATGAGAAATGAACTGAAGAACTCTCAACTTCAGGTCCCTTGTCTATTCCTAGCCCATTTTGTGTCCTGGGAAAAACTCTGTCACTTCAGCTTTACCTCAGAAAAATTAATAACTAATTAGCTCAATTCAAGAGGCTTTGCAAAAACTGCTGTGCTCTTTCAAAAAAATGCTAGAAAAATAGAAGTACTAAATGTTCTATAGTAGTATCTGCAACAGTGCTATAAGTTTAGGTGGAAAAAAAAAATAACCAGACCTTGTGATTCCTAATAGCTGAGAAAGTGATTTCTTTTTAATTTTTTTTATATTCCTACATTTTTCTTTTGGACCGCCTTCTTCCCCTATGCTATTTATGCTCTACAGACATTTACATTATTTGATAAGTATACCACATTCTTTCCCAAGAATTCTGTGAATTCTGTGATTCTAGGAACCTCTTGTTGAAAAACACATTGTGCTGCCACTACATTTTCTGTATCTCTTTCTGTGACTGAACAGAGGACTTAATTCTTCTGGAATATTAGTCTACTTCATTTCACAGGCATCAAAATGAAATGAATATTTGCAAAGGTCAAGTTACAGTGTATGGCAGGAAAAACATGCCAAAAACAATTAAAATTACTAGGGCTGCATAAGAAAGTCACACACAGCACATATTGCTCACAGGTGCTCCATGTGAAGCCCAATCCAATAAATGTCAGTCCAGTCATTTACACTAGAAGAGTGCCAGTCATGTAAAAAGAAACAGAAGAACAGATGCTTTATGAGAAACAAACCTAATACAAATAAACTCAAAACTGATTATGAAAAAACCCCCACACTAAACAAGTATTAAAACGCATGTGAACTACATTTGGGATTCTGTGAATGTTTCGTCTACAATTGGGATTCAGTGAATGGTTTGTAAAGAAAGAGGCAAATAACTCTTAGTGCTTTCTGTCTTTTGTAGTCTCTCATTTGCAGTTCTGTTTATGTTTTTAATTTTATTTTAATTGCACTGGCTTTCTCTCCATGTTGTTTAAACTTTGGTTTTCAAAAGGCCAAAACGTCCACAAAAGTGAGGTAAAGCGTAAGAATTTCATCTGGGGAGGGGGAGGTGTTTGTTTTTGCTGAAGTGCTGAGGAGTGAAGGTTTGACTTTATCATGTGTTCTGAAAAGCTAAAACACCCACGACTTTTTGGGAACTAGGGCTGCTTCAAAATCTTCTAAAAAAAGTGAGTTCTGTGGGCTTAGTGTTTATTGTAAACATTGTAGTGGTTAAAGCAATTGCTGCTGACAAGAGAGAGCTGGGTTCATCTCTGCTCCCCTCTGCTCTGGGCAGGTGTTGCTGTGTGTGCTGCTGTGAGAGATGGAAAACCCAGCACAGGATGAAAACTGCCTGAGTTACAGCCTGCTCGAGTGCAAGAGTTGGTAACTGTTAGATAAATGTTTATGGAGTCTTTCCCCTTTCCCCTTTCCCCTTTCCCCTTTCCTTCTTCCTGTAAGCCAAAGATCTCAAAGAAGGCTATGGATTTTGCTCTGGTTTTTTGGGTTTTTTTTTAACTGATATTTTCAGTAGTCCAGTTTAATGCAAGGCACGTGGATATAGGCACCTCCAAGTCCAGTCCACAGTGCTGCTGCCACTTGTGGCCTGCTGAGATTTCTGAAAAACTAGCATCAAATGCTGCTGAGCTGAACAAATTTTTAAAGGGAGGTCAAATGTGGATTCTATTTTTTTTTATTCTATCCAAAATAAATGTAGGAGCTCTAAAGAGTCTGAAATATGTAGACCTCAAGATTGAAATCTTATATTCATAAAGACTACTGCAGAGCAGGCAGCAGTAAGAACTCACCAGAAAAATTGTCTCAACTCTGACCAAAGAGACCACCACCAGAAAAATTGTCTCAACTCTGACCAGAGAGACCACCCTTCTGGAGAAAAAACTAACTTGTGTTCCTAACTCTTTTAATCCCCTGCTTTTCTGCTGAAAGGGGCGACAAGGGACTCATTCTCACTAGTAACTGGGCTGAAGCCACACATTCATTTCATATATGCCATGAACAGGTCTGTGATACTAATGATTTTCAGACTCTATGAACTTGAGTTGGATCTAACCCTGTGACCTGGAGGTTAAAGGCTCCAAATCCAATTACTGAACCCCAGAAATACCAAGTCACTTTTGCTTAACCATTACACCAGCACTGATGAAAGGTGTAGTGAGCTATTGTACTCAGCCAGGTAGACCAGCACCATGAGGGCGAGTTGCTAGGATATGCCCTTTTCAGACAGCACATTTCATTTTTTCTCCTTTTCCAGACAGAGGATTCATCTTTCTTCAGAAAGGAAGTGTTGAGCACTTGAGAAGGTTCCTGTGAACATAGAATCTACAATCCCATTCTTGACACTTTGCCTATGTTAGGTATTTGAAAATACTGGGTGATTCCCAAAAGAGACTGTGATGACTGCACATCATTTATTCATGACCTCTCTATGGCTGACATTTGAAATTCAGGACTCAGCCTTAGCAGCTGGCTCATGCCACCTTTTGCCAGTCATCTTTTTGCCAGTGCTGCTGTGCTGTCACCACTGAGAGTGACACACAGGCAAAGGTGGCTGACAAAATTTAAATGCACAGGGCAAGAACAGGAGCAGTTCTGCTTCTGACCCATCTCTGGTGCCCTTTGTCCTTGTTCATGTGGCTCTGTGATGGCAAAGCCCCACACTTTATGGGCAAGGAAGACTTCAGTTGTAGGCAAGTTCTGTGGCAGCACTGGGCAAGGAGATGTTTTGCTGGAACTAAACTTTAACTCACAATTTGGGAAGAGCAGAGAGAGTTAAGTGGGGAAAATCAAGAAAAACAAAGCAATTCAGGAAAAAGTAGAAGCATAACAATAGCAGAACCAGTGAACTGAAATATCACTCTAATCTGTCTGAGATGTAGAAAAATCTGTGGTTCAGTCACACTTTGTACAGAGTTTCTTGAGGATCTCCTATAGACCTGTTGTGTTTCTCTAATGTTTGTGTGCTTTGGAGATAGGCTAAAGTCCCATCAAATTCACTAAGAATGTTTACTGTTATCACTGAGAGGCAATATTGTGCAAAATCAGGCTGCAGAGCCCAGTCCTGGGTGCAGTCCTTCAAACAAAGCCTCACCAGTGCCAAGCAGAGAGAAAGGAACTCCTCCCTTGGCTTCCCTCTGTGCTTTTCCAAAGGCAGCCATGATTTGTGGCAAACTTGCTGAGGGTGTGCTCTGCAGGCCACTGCTGAAGTTGTTAGGCAATATTGATCTCTGGGAGTCTTGCTTCCAGCTGAATGTTCTTTACCTGATCACAAGCATCCAGGCCTGGTCATTCAGCCAGTTTTCGCTTCAACTCACGGCACACTGGAACGGGAGAGGAATTGAAGAAGGGACTATTGGCTCATGTGATCTCAGAGTGGAAGGTATTCAGAATGCAAAGGATATTTTTCTCTTTTTAGGGAGGATTTCTTAACAAGATGAGCTCCCCAGAAGTCTATAAAAACAACAAATGCTAAATTTTTGAACTCTGAGAAATGTCTAAAACATTACATTCTATGTTGTTGAGCACATTCTCTTTGCTGAGACATACAATGTAAATACAAGTAATTATATTGTTATAAATAGTACTGTATTCAGTTTTGTTTTATAAAATAATTTTAGTCTCTCTGGACACAGGAAAATAGTTGTGTGTTTGCAATCAAATATTTTACTGTGTTCAAGTTTTTGGAATTGATGCTGCCCTTTATAGGCATTAGTTCCCTTCATGTTCTCTGTGATTGCACAGACCAGGGCATAGAATCACAGAATTGTTGAGGTTGGAAAATACCTTCAAAGTCATTGAGTCCAAGCATTATGCCAGCACTGCCAAGTCCACCAGTAATTAATGTCCCCAGGTGCCACATCTACAGGTCTCTTAACTACCTCATGTTCCCAGGAGCTGAGCAAGGGTCTCATTGCTGCAAAATTGCAACACATGTATGCAGCACTTGTCAGAACAGAGTGCTGTGTGATAGGCAACGCTGGTGTGAGCCAATTAAAGTAAACACTTCGGAAATAATCTGCCACAACTGAGGAACTTCATTGTTGGCTGTTTGTTGTGAATATTACACATAGAATTACTGATTTTTACTTGATTTCTTGTGTTTTAAAAATAGCATGCTGCCTTTGGAAAGGCTCTTTGCTAAACAAACTAGAAAACGAAGCTTGATCCTCTATTAATTATTTCTAGACAAAACTGGGACCAAATGCCCATTTGCAGAAGAGAAAGGGGTAAGTTTCATTGATTGTGTGTGTGTGTGTGTGTGTGTGTTTATTTTACACTGGGATAGATGTCAAGTGAAGAAATGAAAAAAAAAAACCAATATATTTTCTTTATAGAGCTACATGAGGGTAGAGTCTAGAACAGGAGGTGAACATATCTGGTTTTGGTTTCTTGTTTTGGGAATTTAATGTTACATACATCCTAGAGACTTCTGTGGATTAAAAAAAATTGAATTTTTGTGATGAAGGATTTTATGGTATTTCTGAATTATGGAATGTTCTCAGCCATTGCTGCAAGCTCAGGCAAGCTTAACATCATCTCCTCAGCATGATTGGCTATTTCATTATGCAATAGAAAAGCAGTGGAATTTACTTAAGATTTAAAAAGAAAGCTTCATATGCAAGGGGCAATTTATGAGGATTTAAATGTCTCTTAAGGAAAGATTTGAACATGTATAGGAAAATATAGGCACATTTTCTCTTTTACCATTTGTAGCTCTTCACATATACACTGTAAATCTCCAGAGGAATATGTGCAGAATTTCATTCCAGAGAGGTGTACGCTGTAAGTTAGCATTTTAGCTTTTGCCCGTGAGAAAAAGTGGAAAGAAAACAATTGCCTTCAAAAAGAATTGTGCTGCATTAATGACTTTAGTGTTCTTTCAAATACTGGTGTAAACAGTGAAAAGAAAAATTGTATTTATTTTTTTGATATGTTCTCTCTGTACACTCCAATAGTGTAGACTATTCTCTCTGTTCTCTCTAGACTGTAATATTAAAAAAAAATCTGTGGTACTGATGTTTAAATTTTCATCACAAGGTGCCAGGTCATGTGTCTGTCTCCATTGTAATTTGCATGTTGAGAGCCAGTGTCAGTACTCAAGGCAGGTTTTAAAGAGCAAACCATTCCTGGGATCCAGTGGATCTTCAGGGTTGCACTGTGTCTGTCCAGGCCACATCCAATACCTTCTGTTGGACTTACCAGCACCAAGCACAATAAAAACAGGTAGAGAGGGCAGAGGGGTCTCAGCTGATACCAGAGCATCAAGGTTTCTCTAATTTATATCAGATGGACAGGCAAATACACAATCTGCGTGGATCAGGGAAGCACAGGGTTAGCCTGAGGTCATCCTAGTGCTGTTTATCCTTTCTCTTGCTTCCGTTTCTGTACTGGAAGATGCTCGACTCTGTTATGAGCAACCTCTGTACTTTGCTTGTACAACATGGAGACAAATCCATATTTGAATACCAAATTTCATACAGTTGGACTGAAAAGTCAAACCTTTCTCCTCTGGCATGTAGAGTGCAGACTGAAAAATGCAAATGCAACCCAGTCTTTCTCTCTTCTCCTGCCCCAGTGTTGGAGTGTCTGAGCCCTGCTGGTGATAAGCTCTAAAATCCTGACCTTGAGTCAGGGGGTCGCTGCTATGCTTTGTGATAGAGTCACACTGATGCACAATTAACAAATTTTCTTTCATGCCCAGAAGTTTAAACACAGGCTTACACATAACAAGATCACAGAAAAATCTCCACTCCCTCAGGTGTGAAATACCACCACTGTGAAATCCTGAACACAGGCACTGGGGAGTCTAGACCAGGAGAGACTGTTGGGTTTGATTAGATGCACACAGAGAAAGGGATGACCTGAGCTGGAAAGCAGGATGATTAAAATGTCTGCCTGTGTGGGATCCTTCTGCAGATGCTCAGTGATGCCAGAGCCCTGGGGAGGGCAGGTGGCTCCTGCAGATACAGCCTTTAGACACATTGAATCTCTGTGAAAATACAACTAGTGGAGTGCTGGAATTAAGATCTGGAACCAAGACTGGGCTTGCCATTTTGTTAATATAAATTACTTTCGGGGAAAAAAAGAGGAGTTTTTTTAGTATGAAATTGTACTGAATAGTGGAAATGGCTACATAATTAGCATAGAATGCTCACAGAGAAATTAATCTGTACCTTTTTTTTTCTCCTTCCTCTCCACTTTTGTACACCTAGCTGATGAAAAAGGCTCCTTTAACTCTACATGAACTAGGGGGTTTAAGGTGGTTAATTAAAACCACTGTTTTGATTCTGTTGCACAGGCTACTTAATCAATTAGCTGTGTTTGCAAAGCATTTTTGAGGACTAATTACAACCAAATAATAAGTGGATTTCTTTTATTAATCTTCAGAAATGGAGGATGCCAAGGGGAGAGGAGCCTTGTGTCAGCTCAACAGACAGTTTCTGATCCTCACTGATCCAAGAGCAGCCAGGGCAGAGCTCTGACACAGAGGCAGGTTAGTGCAGAGCAGGGCAGTGACACACAGAGCAGCTGTCAGGCTTTGTGTTTGGGAGGTGTGCTTGGTTTCTTCTGAGGGGACTTGGTTTGGTGTGGGTGGGATGGGACACCTGGCTCACACTCCTGGGAGCTGGCTCAGGCACTTGGGGCTGTGCTCAGTGTGTGGGATGTGCTGGGGGGTCAGCTCTGCCTTGGAGTGATGCTCACACAGTGATACCATGGCTCCAGTGAGCAAACAGGAGCATCCCTAAGGGGCTCCAAGTACCATTCCCTTCTCCTTCCACTCAACCCTATAACTGCCGTGGTGACAGACCATGGCAAGCAGATCTGACAGGCTCCACTGTATTTTCTCCTTTATGGGAAGAGACAGTAAAATTTTGTGGTGCATTAAATGCCGCTTGATGGACACTGGAGAAGATATTCTTCATTTAGGTGCTAATATCAACACTGGATGATGTTCTCACACTGTGGAGAACATATACCAAAGGAGTTCTGTTCTTAAAAACATACCTGAATTAGATATTAAATCATTAAATTAAGGCCTAAAGATCCAATCCTATTGATTGATGCAACAGCAGAAAGCTGAATGGCGCTTCTAGTCCTAAATACTTATATGCTTTTAGTGGGACTCCTTGGGAATTCAAGGACTCAGGTTTTTAATATTAATATGCAGGTTTTTTGCTTTTGTGACAGTCAGTAGGAAGTTTAATATCTCTCATATGCATCTACCGTGGTTGTTAGTTTGTTACATCTTTTAAGGCATAGAGAAATAAAAAAATAATATGAAAAGGACAATATACATTGTGGTGGAAATGAAGGCCTCGTGTTTCCATGTTGATACAATAAGGTTCCTGAAGAACTATTCCAGTTAATAGTGCAAAAGCTTCTGCAGACAGGTGGATTGGTTGCTGTGATCTGTTGCACCCCTTTGCTCTATTCCAGCTGCACCAAAGAGGAAGTAACTTGAGAGAGACACCAGGGAATATGATCTGAGGGCTTTGTTTTCTTATTCCCTAGACCTTTAGAGTCTTCAGCACAGTAAATAGATAGTTATTCCCCATATCTGAACAGCATGCTAGGGTTTTAATCAGCAGTAATTTTGAGCAACTGTGCCCTTTCTCTAGCATACTTCATGGTTTCATTTCAGCAAGCCATATTCTGATATTGACAATTTACTTTTCAAACATTTTTATTTCAGCAATTCTACTGTTTCATGGGTGGAAGTGCTACTTAGTCCAAGCCTAGAGGCCCCTGTTCTTCTGTTCATTAATAGTGTGCCTGGGGCTATTGCCTTCCACATGAAGATGAACTCAGTTTCTATTAATGGATATTGTACATGCTAGACAGTAATCACTTAGCAAAAAAACATTAACTTGCAGAGCTGGTGTTTCTGTCTGGGTAAGCAGACACCCACTACTTGTTTCCTCTAATTGTCCTCTTAAAGAACCACAGATTTCCATTCTTGTGAAATCCACACATGCCAGATTTCAGCCTGAAACACAGTTTTACACACAGGTTGCAAAGCCTTAGAGGAATATTCCCATTGAGTACAGCGCTGTGAATCGTGCTTATCTTGAATTTAAGTGCTGCTATTTATAAAAGTCTTGGTGTTAGATGCTTTCTTCCATTAAGACAGATGTAAAGCAAAAGTAGATGAATGGCTCAGTCCCACAGGCTTTGAGAGGCTGGAAATGCACTAAAAGTCCTTGCATTGAAATTCAGCTGATTTGTTCCCATCTTATATATGAACTTTGAGAGTCCATAAAAGCACAGCTGATATTTGATCTCCTTATGGATCAGTTTGCTTTGTTATGGTCTCCTGCAATAACTTTGCTGAGGAGAATTTTAAAATCCTCATCTTGGATTGGACTTGTGTTAATCAAGATTTTATCCTGCCTTGGGAAAATGAGTATTTAGAACTCCCTGTCTTTCTTTGGAGGGAAAATGTGATTTATACATTTTCAAGTGTTGGTGATCTTTTTTCTCTCTTTTAGTTTCTTTTGGTGAAAAAAATGGTGACTTCTGACACATAAGTTCACAGTAGTTTTTCTTTTCCCTTTCTAAATAGAAAAATGAAGCTATTGCCTTAGAGTAGAAAAGGGATCTTCCCCTGAATCCTCTTGTCTAGAGGTCAAACAACAAAAATGCTTTAAAGCCAGGAACACTTTTAATGAACACAAACAAAAAAGGAAATGTTGACTTCGCCATTATGCTTGTTACAGACACTGTTGTGGAAGATGTCTCAACTGAGCATCATCCAATGGAAAAATATTTGTCAAATTTTGCAACTTTTTTATGCCTTTGACCCTCCTCAGAGGTGCTCTACAATATCTAACATTTGAATTCTCTCCCATTTGTTTGAACAAGTGGCCCTCATTGGAATTCATTCAGTTAGCTTTTTAATGTGGCAATAGTGAAGAGAAAAAGCTTTTTAAAATGTCAGGGAATAATGTGAGAGGAGCAGTACCTGAAATTGCTCTTTAACATATTGACTTTAAAAGCCATGTCATCTTGGCTAACAATTAAATAAAGAGCAGATGAGGTAAATAAATCAAATACTTTGAATATTCACTATAGTCTCCTCTGCAGTCCATATGATCAGCATTCACCCTTCCCTCTCTGCAAAGGAATTTGTAGGGAAGCCCAATGGCAAAAGACCCATCCTGAGATCAAATTAACAAAGAGGGGATAGTTGGTCACAGCTTGCTTATGTCTCATCATGAGGAAAGACAGGGAAAAAAATCCAGGCACAAATTGGCACAATTGAAGGATGTATGTTTCTGAAAGATACCAAACTTCATACTCTCCTTTCATGGTATAGCAGTCAAACTTTATTTGTCCTCAGGGAGAATTGTCTCTCTCATCAACCATAGTGGCCAGTGCCTACCCTTAGCACAGAGTAACCAGGGCTATCTCCTAATACAAAGGCATTAAAGGTAAACCCACTGTTCTTTGGCAGAAAAAAAAAAGTTATAACGCAGTACTTCTGAGGATAGTGCATTGTTGGTTGGCTTTGTCTCCAAATAGAAGGATATTTATTGGAATTGCTGTTCTCTACTGTTTTTTCATTCACAAAGTAGCTTAGTAAGAAACATGAAATTTCTGATTTTCTTTTTGTAGAAAGCCAAAGACCTACCTTGGGAAGGAATTAATTAATTGTTTGCATCATTGACTCACTGCAAAAAATATTGTTTCTGATAGGCTTTTCTTTAGCAAAAACAGATACTCAGTTGCTGTAGGTAGGACAACTGGCAGTGTCCTGCATTTAAAGACCAGATGATTTCACTTCTTCTTCTACTAAGGTTTTATTAAAAACATAAAGTTGCAAACTGCTGTTATTTTTGTTCCAACCTAACTAGCAGCATTAATAACAGAGCCTCATTTACATGATCACTTGGTTACTGGCAATCTGTGCCTTGGAAAACTTGGACTCTGAACAGCACTAATTAACAGCAAAATGGAGCTGGAAATTAATTGGCATCAAACTAGGTGGAGAATAGAACTGTCTTGCAGTCCAGTTCCTGACTCACAAATCTGTATGCACAGCAAATATTTCTCTCTTACCTAGGTTAGAATAAGATTTCCACCAGCAGTGTGGATTTTCCCTATTTTTAAATTCTTATGAACTTTTTACTAACATTTTGATATTTAGTAACCTTTAAGCATAGCCAATAGTCTTTTCTAGATTTGATTTTAAACTATGTTACAGTAATAAGAAGAAAAATGGCCGGGATCTATTTGTTCTTTTTAATTTCTCAAAAGTTCTGTTTGGTATTTATTTCTTTCCTGAACACATGTTAGCATTAAGTTCAAGGCAAGGAAAGAGGCTGGGAATGATGTGGTACAATGCTTAGAGTGGAAGTCATACCTTCAAGATGAAATTCAACCAAAAAACTGTGATGATAACTGTTGATTATTTAGCTAAAGGCAGTAAGGGCTGATCTTTATTATTTACTGAGGCCAAATATTTATCACAGAATTAACTGGTTCAAATTACTTTCTTGGCACACCTGGGAACTTATTTTCTAACCAAAACTTCAGAGTCCTAGAAATGTGTGGCTTGGCACCTATTTGAAGTATGATTTCCATAGGGTTGGTTTGTATAATTTGGAATGGGATGTGGTCTGACATCTGCACTGAGGGACTGCTGGTGGTAGAAAGATCAGAATTTAGGTGTTGCTTTCAGCCAGTGGTCATCAGATCTAAATGGTTTTGGTTTTGCTGGTTTGGACATTTTTTAGACTTGTCTGGATCCTTGTCTGCCATTTTGGTTGCTTCCAGTCACATCTATTGAAGCCCCTTAACCCTGTTCTCTCAACTGCAAAAATGTATAGCTTGGAGACTGCTGTAGTTTCATATAAAAGCAGTTTTAATAAAATTCCTAAAGTACAGCATTACTTTTTTGCTTCTTATAAAACCCCAATACTTTCGAGTTTCTTCATGTAAGCACAATTTGAAAATTAGTAGGAAATGGAATTACTGGGAAATTAGTTATAAATCTGGCAGCCTAATACAATCTTGTTTTAAAATTTATGGTATTTCCAGTGATCAAAAGGACTTTTAGCATTGCCTGGAGTGCTTAATTCATGGGGATTGATTGAGGAAGTAATTACAGGGAGCTCCCTCTGACACTGTCTGAAAAGACTACATTAAAATTAAATTTACAGACCAGAAATTGTTATCATTTTAGAAGAAAAACAAAAGCTAGAGATTATGGGGAAAAAATACTAAAATTCAATCCACATGTTAAATATAACTTTCTGTGTTGCTTTGGGTTTTTGTTTTTTGGGTTTTTTTTTTTGTATAGCCATTTATGTATAAAGTTATAAGAAATAGCACTGTATTTTCTCAGTATATCAGTATCTCAATATATTTCAACAGAAATATTAGCTGCAGCACAATCCTGCTTGTTGTAAGGAAGGAGCTTCCAGTCTGAAGATTATTTTAAAAACTTTTCTTGTGTTTTTTTGATCCATGCCTTCTCTATTAGAAAGCAACCATATCTCGAGGAGTGTGCTTTTGGGCAGCAGAAGGGAGAAACAGAATCAAGGTTACTGGAAACTAAAACAATGCACAAAAATTATGTAACTTTATCCTCCTCAGCTCCCCAAGCACTGTGAGATACTTGCTTTTCTCTCTTATCAGAGGCAGAGCTGGTACTGATGCCAGTAAGACTCAGCAGTAATCACCATTTATTTGAAAATAGGGATTATTCAGGACCTGAGAGCAAGAGGGGCTTAGCAGGGAAATCAGTATTTCTGTGCCAGGTTGGTTTGGTGCAGACACACAATTTCTGAAGAAACAGATATTATTTTATCCATTTAAACATAAAGCAAGCAGTTTTGAATGACAGTCTTGCTTTTACATCAGAAATATCCAATCTTATCTGTATGTGGGTAAAATGGATATTTTAAAGAAAGAAAAGACCTTCTGGGATGTTGAGTCATCCGGATTTGCTGGGACTGATGAAATCACTCCTTTCCTGAGTACAAGAACTCTTTACTGCATGAATGTTGGATGCAGCCAGGCACCTTAATGCAGCAATGGGCTGTTAAAAAAGGTACTTCTAGATTGGTAATTTTTTTCCAAAACACTATGCGGGAAAATTATTTATAATAAATACAGTGGCCATAAATTTGTTTTTATAACCCCTTGTCTTCAATCCAGAATTAATTAGTCAGCATCATAACAGGCTGGGATATTGAGATTTATGATCTGACTTTATCCCTGGTGCTCAGCCTCACACCAGGAGTGACTCAGATCAAAGTGTCCATCCTGTGAGTAAGGGAAGGTGGGGAGCCCCCTTCTCCCTTTTCATTGTTAATCCCCCTGTGTTGCCTCTACCTGGAGAAAATCAGTCTTTTTCACTGTGGTTGCTCTTATTCTTTCAGCATTCTTTCCACTGTGCTTCTGAACTTTTCCACTGTGCTGTGTCATTTTGTCTTTAAGGTGAAGGCCCTGTGATAAAAAATTGATACCCCTCAGCTTTTTCTACAAAGTAGCTCGGTAGTAGAAGTTTGAGGAGCACTGCTGGACTATACATAGTTGAATTCTTCCTACCTGTCAGCTGAAAGAGTGTCAGTAGACCCAGTCCTTCAGCGCTTGTTTGACGGAAATCTTTGTCCCCTTTTGTTGTATCCAACAAGTTTTTCACTGATCTTCAAGAGCAGAAGACAGCAGAAAAATGACCTCCTAACCTGCCTGAAAGCAGATTGGTTTGGAGCAGCCAGGATTGCTGGTTTTTCATTCTGTGTGTTGAATCCTTTCTGTGACTCAGCACCTGGCAGAAATCTGAACCTACACACAGGCTCAGGTGAGCAGTGAGTGGTTCAGATAGTGGCATGCAAAATTCAACCCTTTTAAAAATTCAAATTTATCATCCTGACTGTAGAATCTGCTGTCTTGTTATTGAGGAAGAGGACTTCTTTTACATTTCTGCTAATTCCTTTTAAGTGGATCTAGTTAGGAAGGAGTACTTCCTATGGACATTTTCAAGGACACCTTTCCTTTTCTTTCCTTTTCTTTCCTTTTCTTTCCTTTTCTTTCCTTTTCTTTCCTTTTCTTTCCTTTCTTTCCTTTCTTTCCTTTTCTTTCCTTTCTTTCCTTTCTTTCCTTTCTTTCCTTTCTTTCCTTTTCTTTCCTTTCTTTCCTTTCTTTCCTTTCTTTCCTTTCTTTCCTTTCTTTCCTTTCTTTCCTTTCTTTCCTTTCTTTCCTTTCTTTCCTTTCTTTCCTTTCTTTCCTTTCTTTCCTTTCTTTCCTTTCTTTCCTTTCTTTCCTTTCTTCCTTTCCTTCCTTTCCTTCCTTTCCTTCCTTTCCTTCCTTTCCTTCCTTTCCTTCCTTTCCTTCCTTTCCTTCCTTTCCTTCCTTCTTTATTTTCTTTTTCTTTCTTTCTCTCCCTCTTTCTCTCTCTCTTTCCATCTCTTCCTTCCTCTCTCTCCCCCTTCCCTCCTTCCTTTTCTTAAACCAAGTTTTAGGGTTTATTTTTGCTTTTAAATTGCAAACTTCGTTATTAAAGAGAGTAGTTATGAAGGTTTCCTTGTCCACAAATAGGTTTGAAGAGAATCATTCTGTTACCTCTGCATCAAAAGTATCTGCTTTAATCTGAGTTAGTAGAGTTCTGAAGAGCAAAACAGTTGATAAGGCTAAATTGCACTTGTGTTATTGTTATCAATTATATAATGCTAGCTGTCAATTCTGAACAATGTAAAGGAACTTATGGCAGCCTAACAGCCCTAAAAAAAAGAAATTTGATAGTTAAGAATCCTGGATGAAACTCTGCTCTGTAACAATATCATACCCAATTTAGAGTCATTACAGTGAACTGCAGGAAAACTATTCCTTTTTAGATTTTCTAATCCAGGTATTATAGTAAGTGTGGATATAACAGAGCTGTCTTAAATTTTTATTTTCTGCTAATATTTAGGTTTTTGTAATAAATCTGTCTTCTTGGCAAAGAATCAATAGTGCTAAACATACTTTTAATAATTAATGCATGCTTGCACCAAAGCAAAAATATATCGATTTATAGGGTTCTCTGATGTGGTGGAAATGCTGAGGTAATTTATTTATTCCTTCCTTTGAAAACCTGTGAGGTAGTAGGAGGAGTATTTTGGTTATATAATCTGTTTAGCTCAGCCTACTCTACATGGCCAAATCAGCTCTAGGTATGCTCTTGTTTAACATTTTCATTCCTTTCATAATTTTTTGGGGACCTTTGCAACTATATTGATTAATACATCAAAACAAGTGTTGTGAGTGAATCTTTTGCTTGCTACCTGGAGTATGAGACACACTGGCACAAAATGAGCTGTAGACTCAGATGGTTCATATTTTATTTTATTATTTGTGGTGAAAGTGAAGTAGCAAGATGAGTTGATCACAAAGAGACTCATTTGATCAAATTATCTTTCAACTAATGTGGGCAAGAAGCTGACCCACAGATGAGAGTCACTGCTAATATGAATGTTAAGCCTATCGCTGTAAGTCACACAGAAGAAAATCCAATGGGAAATAGACCTTAATGTACAGGACTGGAGTTAAGGTCTTTTAATTAAATTTAAAGATTTTCATCCTCATGGGAAAGGATATAATTAGCTAATTTCTGACAACTATTTGACCTGCAGATGCTCGGATCAGCAGTCAGAGGAGTGCACTGAAAAGTACCACTAGATGATAATTATGAGATTTTTGGGAACTATTAATTATTCATGTAGCATCTTGTTTACTAACTGCTGGGATAATAAGTTAGTAAACAAGTATCAGCATCTTGTGTTATAATAAATATGTGTTTTAAATTGATGGTCAGACTCCTGGGCTAGCTTGAACTGAATGGCTGCCAAGTGTTGGGATCACTGTTACTGTCCTTGTAACTGCTACCAAGTGAACTAAAATAAGAAAGCAGCTAAAATTAGTACAATGATGTAATGCAGTGAATAAATGTCTGTATTGCCCTTAAGGAGACCCCAAATATAAGAATATGGACAATACATCACTGGTTTTGCTTCTAACTTCAATGAAGTTAAATCAGAAGTGATTTTGGTCCCTGAGCTTTGTGCCCCTGAGGCACATTCTAATTCAGTCTAGTTTAGAAAAAAGCCTTGTATTTAATTTCAAATTGTGCTCAGTGGACTCCATGATAATGTCTCAGTCCTTTCATGCTGTAGACATCACAGCTATGATGTAGGCAGGTGCCAAGATCTACATCCCCAATTGCTGAACAGTTCTGAGAGACAGGATGTTGATAAATAGGTAGAGAAACCAGATACATGTCCCTCAGCACAGCAGGACAGGGTGTTCTGCTGTTTATAGATTGAAGATTTGTTATCAAACTCATTAATTTGTACATACCTTCATCATGGCTTTGTAGGTGTCAGCTGCCATTTGGCCATCAGCATAACTACAGGGCTGACAAATGCATCCAGTGTGAAGGGGAAAGACCCCAAAGCCATTCTGAATTATTCTTGCAGGAAGTGCTCTATGGGAGTGGGAATTATTATAAAGGTTGTGCTCTATAGAAATTAAAACTGTGCTTCACCATCTCTGCACTACCCACTTGAGAGACACAGAAAACTACAGTGCACTCTGAGAATGCCAAAGGAAGTGCATGAGATCTTCCAAGAAATCAAATGATTAATGTACTTGCTGTTGCTCTTGACTCTTTTGTGTGTTAGAAATGAGCTACATTTAAGCAAGTATACTGAGGATTTTATTCTAACTGCTCAATAAAAAAAGAAAAAGAAAAGGAGGTAGTTTGTTTATTGAATAAATTTGCAGCTACTGTCATTTTAATCCTGAAAAATTGGTTTGGAAAAAGCACCTGGTGCTTCCAATGTGCAGATATAAAATGTGAAGAAGCAATTAAAGACATCTTCTTTCAGTAGGGATAATCTAAAAGTGAAACCTCTTTTTGGAAGGCTTCTGAAGACAGAAACTTTACAAGACAAACTTGTTATCCTGTTTTGTTCTAAAATGCCTTGGTAAGAGTATTAGAAGTCACCTCATCTGGATTCCTAATTTGGTGAGAGTTTTCAAGCTTTCATAATTAAAGTTTCTTTCGATCAAAAAATAATTTCTTTTTTTCAAAAGTAGCTACCATTCAACCTCAAGTAGAAAACTGCAGCAGAACTGCAGCTCTGAAGTGGCCCAGGCAGGCAGTGGCTGAGCTGTCAGACTCTGCTCCCTGACAGGACCGAGGGGTCTGTGCTCCCTTTGCTCCATGCCCTGGTGGGGTTGGTGGGGTCAGTCACCAGCTGTGCTTTTATAGCCCCTCTCCCTTGTCTGTCTGTAGTTTTGGATGCTGAAGAGAAACCACCCTGTGGCTGTGCTCATCCCTACTAGTGAGGATGCTACAGGCACCCAAAATAGGAGCATTCAAATCAGCCAGCATGAACAAATCTATGTTTTTTTCTGAGCAAACAAATCACTCAAGTTACGCTTTTTTGCCCAAAGTAAGAGATTAGTGTAAAACACATATACACATATACATGTATGCAGTTAAAGGATTGTTTTCATTCTCTGCCTCAGGGCCCAGATCAGCACATATTATCTGTGCATGAACGTAATTTCCATTTAATTTGAGCAAGAACTGTGAAACAGATAACTTTTCAGTTAGTTGGCTTCGTTTTCATGCATTTGTACTACAGCAATTTCAGTGTCTGTAGACTTAGGGTAAAGCAATAGGAGGACTGGTGGGAGCAATTAGCTCAGTACTATTGGCTTTTCTATGGCTAGACAGAGAACAAAACCAAACATTCATGTCTTTTCTGGGGCTTGAGAATAATGTATGTTGCTGACCAAAGTGCTCAAGGTTGTAATACAAACAAGACCCTAGTCTAGGGTCTACATTAGAATTTTAAAACATTAAAGATGTTACCTGTACATAATGTTGAAATGGTTTATGACACTTCCAAGTCAGCTGTTAATGTTCAAATGCATAGTTTTCTCTTGCACAAATGCAACCACAAGCAAATTCTGAACTTTAGGTCCTGAATAGTTTGCAAAAATGCATTTTAAATGAAGATTATCTGTTTTCAAATACTCAGAGCATGCATTTTTTTCCTGATTTTGTGACTACTTCACTCTTCCTGATACAGCATCCACCCACAGTGCTTTTCTTCTGAAGGGAACAAACAGCTGGAAAACACATGAATGCTATTCTGTTTAAAATTCTAGTTAAATTTAACCAGTTGCCTGTGCTCTCAGACAACTTCAGATGGTTAAACATAATGCTACCGTACAGAACTGATGCTGATTTTGAGGAGAAATTTCAAAAAAGAAGAGGTGATTATTTTTTAAGTATTTGTAGTAGCTTTCTAATTTTCCCACTAAAATAATGCCTCGAAGCTGCTGGCACTGTGCTAATAAACATACACATCAGTCATTTGAAATGCTTTCCAAACAGTAAGACACTGCTATGCAGAAAGCAGAGCCACAAAACAGCTTCGTGATTTATCATAGAATTCTGGAATGGTTTGTGTTGGAAGGGACCTTAAAGATCATCTAGTTCCAGCCTCCCTGCCACAGGCAGGGACACCTTCCATAGACCAGGTGAAACTTTAGATAAAGTCTCATTTCATATCTTAAATATCACTGACCTCTTCACTGCCGTGCCCTCGCTGGCCATGATGACTTTTGGTCAAACAGTACAATTTTGGTTTAAGCAAAATTCTGTGGTTGTGGCGTGTGCCAGCACATCCACACTGCAGCACTCCTGGCTCTGATGTCTGGGGTCAAGAAAGGCTCTCTGTCCCATGGAACTCCACCAGGACAGCAAGACCGTGGGGAATGCAAGAAAGGCCAAGTGCAGTGCATATCTTGCCCTGATCCTCACTGAAGGAAGTGTTTGTGTGGTTTTAGGGCGATGTCTCCTCTTTATCTCCGGAGCTAGGGTGCAATGTGTGTACTAAACAATGGGCAGTTTCTGGGTAGGTGATTTTCTCCAACACACACTCCTCTTATCAATCAGGACATTTGCTAGAGAATCTGCTTTGATTTACTGAAAGTTGAATAAATCTGAGCAATTCTTCAGTTGCTCTGAAGAGGAGGCTACTCCTGGTCTTTCTTAGAAGCCCTGTGAGTTAGTAGCTGTATGTGTTATATTTTCTCAGGCCAGAAAACTCTCAAATAGGCAACGTAGTTGCTCATAGTACTAGAGAATCAGAATGAAGAAAGAGAGACCTACCTTCATTAATTCAGGGGAAAAAAAAAGGAAGAAACAAATTGATGCAGTATTTAAACCAGAAAATTGCTATAATGACAAATGACAACCCTGTAGCCTTCAGAATCTGCTAATAAAGTGTCTGCTGTGGCTGTTATTAAAACTAAACTTATGATCCATGATTATCTAACCATTAAACAGAAGTGGAGGCTGGATATAAAATGGATATCTGTGTCAGATGATATTTCAGTGCTGTGTGGACTGAGAAAATTATTCATCAAATTTGATTTCTGATGCCTCCCTTCTCTGAAGATTAGCCCCCTAAGGAGTTTACAGGCATTTAGAAAGGTTCCTTCCTCCCTCCCTTTGTGTCCTTGCTCTCTTCAGTAATTACACTGTAAGCTTTCTTCAAGTTTAATTTGTAGACTTTTAAAAATGGCTTCTGTAGAGCAGCTGTGCTATGATGAGGTGTCTGACTGCAGACAGCTCTGCATTGCCAGGTGAGCATCCCTCCTATTTGTGTGGAATTATTCTTGTCCAGGTGAAATTTGCTGGACCTGTAACAGCAGTAGCATAGGTCTCTGCATCAGTCAGGTTGTGTGAATATTTACAAAATTTTGCCAGAGTTAGACCGGCTGAAATAAAGTTAAGCAAAAGGCACATTCAACTGGGGTAGTAGTTGGCACATTGGACTTCCTTTTTGATTGATGTGTGATACATTTTTTGTTGTCAAGGAAATTGTTTACACCGTTTGACTAATGGGATGGCTGGTCTGTTTGGGAGGGAAAATAGACACATATGGCAATGGAAAAAGCTCTTGTTTTGCTGGATTACTGCCCACATGCCAACAAAATGCTGCTTCAGTTCCAACCTCCACTGGCTCCACTGTAGCCAACAGGAATTGCAAATGGTGAAAGTGCTTATGGCAGGAGGGGAGCCTTAGACCAGCAAGCCACATGACTGCTGTGCATTCTGCTTTTATTCCTGCTTCTGAAATGGGTGAAAATCAATATATGGTCTCTTAATTCATGCATGGCTCCTCACCAGCTGATTTCTTTTTAGAGGCTGATGCTTTTCCCTCTGTTAGTAAATATCCCACTAGCAAAGGAGTCCAGCACTGACCCTGAGATGATGAGGTTGCTAACATAAAATCAAATCCCTCTTCCACCAATGTCTGAAAACGTGTCATGCTGAGTACTAATTGCACACTATAAAAGTACTTGCAAGTGACAGGATGGGTAGATTTTCTGCATAGATCCAGGGTTTGCTGGAATGCTTAATATTAAAAAAAATTGGAGAATGACTTTTTTTCCCCCCCTCCCTGAATCAGGAAAAAACTTTTGTTGCCTGTTTCAGTGGCAGTGCCAGCTATTTGCTGCTCTCAGCTTTCTTTTAGTAGGGCAAATAGGAGGCTGGAGAGGGTTCTCACCAAACCCTGTTTGTTTTGTTCTGCTGCAGACTTTTATCTGCTGATCCCTGAGGTGGGTTGATGGTGGATTGACAGCTAACCTGAGTAGTTCTGAGCATGTAACTTGGAGGAGAAGGTACCTGCATGTATTATACACCCTTAAACCATTTAGATTTATTCTCCAATTTCTGTATAGCAATCATCCAAATTACAGAGCAAAAGGTTTTGTGAATGATGTGCAAAGTACAACCAGGATTCTTTTAAAAATCTAACAGTCAATAAAGTATTCATGCTTTCTGGAATGAAGCTGGGCCTTTATATATCATTGATCCTTTATTAATTTCATTTTAAATACCACTATCCTGGTTCACTATGGAAGCATTTTCCATTTTCTATTGCTCTTCTGTTAAATATCCAAAGGGAGAATTTTCTGCTTACAGAAAAAGTAATTTCACAGATGACCACAATTGCTTAGGGCCAGATTCAAAAAATTATCATCTTCTCCTCCCTTTCTCCAAAATTTCCTGTCTTTTTTCATTAGCCATACACAGCAAGAGATGAAGCAAGCTGTATGAAACTTTGTAATTGGGTATCTCCCACTGAGGCCACATTAATATGTCATTAGACTAATATCTTTTACTGACGTGCTGATAACAGTTTTCAGAACGGATCTGGAAACTTGACAATCTGGATATTGTATTTTAAAAGAATAAAATTGCTTATAAATGTTTTATTTAAAAATTTCCTGATTTGCAGGGTGCCTTAAAATCTGGCTGAGAGCCTCCCACGTTATCACATGGCTACAGAGAGCAGGTTGCCAAAACTGCATGTGGAGCTGTGGGGCTCTGAGAAGTCCAAGAAAAACAGTGCAAAGGTCTCACACTCCAAGCCTTAGAAGGGAGTGCCCTGCATTCCCTGCAAGTGGGGTGTCTGCAGCATGACTGCAGCACACACTGCATGGGGTAGACCCTGCTTTCCTTGCATGGGGGCTTGCAGCCAGGAATATTTCACTTTCTGCATTAAGTCCTCAGACAGCACACGCTCCTGTACGAGGACATAACCCAAAATTCAGTCACCTTGTGTTAGTCCATTTGCAGCCCTTCTACCAGAAAGTGGACCAGAGTTGTAGGGGACTGTGTTGGATTTCTTTCTAGTAGAGGAACACTTGCTTGTAGTCCTGTATAAGTCAGAAAGGGTCTCAGAGCAGGAACTTAAAGGTTTTTGTGTGGTGCTCATTTTTCACCTACAAATCTGAATGGGAAAACTGGGGTAGATTTCTGTCTTTTGTTTTTGAGTTTGGTTTCGTTTTTTTTTTTTTTTTCCTTTTAGATGAAGGGCAGATGAAGAGCCTCTGTTGCAGTGAACTCAGAGCAGGGACATTGTCTTGAAAAAAGAAAAAACAGAGAGCAGTACAAAGAGAGTTTGAAGAGCCCTGTGGTCCCAAAGGGCTGCCTGCCCCTTCTTTTAGCAGCTTTCAAGGTGAGTCCTGTTTGATTTATTTTGGCATATCTTTATGCTGAAGAGCTGTGTCGCTGAGCTGCATTTAGCAGAGTGTGAGCACATGGAAGTTGCCTTTGGTACTTTACATATCTGTGTCTCCTTTCATCCCAGGTTCTGTTAGTAAGATAAAAGGTCCTTGTAGGAGTTGATGCAGGATTAGGGCGTACAGTGGGAATGGCACAGAGATCAGAAGCAGAGCTCTTTCAAAGCCAAATGGGCCCCAGCAAAGAGTACAAGCTAAACAAAACACAGGACTTGATCGAAAACATGTTCATGTTCTCTCTCCTTTAAACCATGTTGATCTTCCCTGCTGCACTGTGGCACTGTTTTGTTTTTTCCAGTGAGAACCAGAATAAAAAAATCCATTTGAAGTGTTTAAGGAAGTGAATCTTACACCTGAAATAAATATTTTTTCATGAAGATTAACATAGGCTTGTTCTGAGAAGTGAATTGGGTGAAGAGAAAACAGATTGAGAATGCAGATAACACTCTATGCCACTCATGGAATTTTATCCAGAGAGCTGCAGCCTGGAAATATTCACATAACTTTAAATTTCTGTTCCAGATTGTCATGAAGTATAAAGAGACTATTAGGGGAATGTTAAAACATTTGATTCTGGAAGGAAAATTGGGCATTTCAGAGATTAAAATCTACTGTATGTAATATCTTTCAGATAGTTATCAAATCATTAATTACAATGTTCTTTGACCTGAATTCAGTTCTACAGCATTCATTAGGATTCATTCATTGTAAACTAATTGAGGAACAATTAGTTAATATTTGAAGGTATTAATTTTTTTGCTGTTGTTTAAATTCAGCTATTTTGTCCTATAGCATAATACATAAGAGGCAAAGATTATTGCTTTTTAGTGTTTTCTACAAATAAATGACAAAATTAATTGCTGGCTGCACTGTAAATAAGAAGATGTCAATTACAAACCTTTATTTTTGGAGGGTTATAAATCAGTTATACAAGTTCTCCCCAAACACAATAAATAAATTAATTAGCAGACATTGTCTTAGCAGACAAGCATGTTTATTTGCATCTTTAATGATCTCAGGAGTCTTAATCATTTAGCATTTTCTATGTGCTTTGAGATTCTTGAAGGATGGACTTGGAAAAGTGCAAAATTTTATTAATACTATCTTTCATTCATTCATTTTAACTGTATATGCCACAAGGCTATTTCAGCCAGCTGCGTGTGCTAGATCCCACAGTGTATCTATTAGCAAATGTCTCATGGAAATTATTAAAGAATCATTTGAGAGCAGGTGATCAATTAATTTGAGAAGCAGAAAAGGCAAAAGCATCCCTTTAAGGAGAAAGATGAGCCACTGGTTCTTGGAGGACATAAAACCTGAAAGAATGGATTTCTGTTATACACACCATAAACTTGAAAAGCCTGGTTAAAAACATATTCACATAAAGATAAGTATCTGTCTTTATAGATACCTGAGAGATAAATATAAACACACCCAGATGGAAACAACACACACATATAAATAGGGTCCATCATTTAGTGGTCATTTTGAATCGTTGGATTAAACCACTTTAGGATGTGCCAGTTCATATCATAGCTGAGCTGCTAAATGGGGCTGTGAGTCCCTTCTTCCTCTCCCCTGCCTCCATCTGTGTTCCTAGGCTTACTGTTAGCCTTGGGCTGAGCTTGACAGGCTCATTCCTGAAGTGCTGAGGGCTGGTTCAGGGAGCTAAAGGCAGGAAGCAGTTCGCTTTTGGAAGGGAAGATTCATTTTCTGCAGGTTTAGATACCTGAACCATCCCACAATGCGTCCAGGCAAGTACTGGAGCAGTCAGATGAACAGGAGAGGTGTGAAAGGACATCACCTTAGTTCTAAAATCAGATTTTACTGTGGATTGGGACTTGTCCCTCTGCATTTGTTGGTGGGAACCAGACCTTTCCAAAAAATAGGCTGGTCTCAGACTGTGTACAAGTGCCCTTGTTCACTGACTAAAGAGGAAGAATAAGGTGAAAACACTTCTTTAAAACTTAATGCCTAAAGTTAGACCATTCTAATTTAGAATAAACAAAATCTTGATTAAATGAAGAATAGGATTTTAGGATTCAAGTTAAAGAGGAATATGGCCATTTCTCTTGGGCTTTAAAGCAAAAAAAAATTAAAATGTTCATCAAGTTTTCTTTGAAAGCTATTTAAACATTTGAGTAAAAGGAAGATGTATTGTTATTTAGAGCTCCTTGGAAAATCTCCAAGCTTTAATTGCACTTCACTTTCATTTCAGCAAGAATGAATCTGAATGAAAGTGTCTCTGTCCTGTGGTTCTCTTTCATTCCCCATCTTAGTTCCTGCAAAAATAATGCTCTGCTGAAGCCAAGCTCAGCCAGGGCTGTAGATTTAGACATCTCTTTTGGCTCCTGGCTGGTTTTCTTTTGTTTTGAGACTAAATTAAAAGTACATTTGAAACTAGCAATGTCAATTTTCCTAATTATCTGAAATGTGATGACTATAAATACTACATTACCTATTAAACTAATACATTCAAGAACGTTCAGTAGACGATATGCAGCCAAATGGACTTTTTACAGTGAATCCAGTGGTTTTCTCTAAAATTTTCAGGCTAAATGATGTGTGCACACTGGGTGCAACATGAGGTTTCTGGATATGTTGGACTTATGTTTGTGAATATTCACAGCAAACTGACCACATTTCCTGAGAACTTGCTGAACATGTTCTCTGCAGTGTCTGTGCAAATGCCACAAGAGTCAAAGAAAAAAATGAGCTGAAAGATGAGACAGCTCTGGAGAAGCCCAGGTCTGGTTATCTTTTATGAGGGTAATGAGAGGAGAACTCTTTCTCTACCCTGTGTCTAAGCACACTTGCTGAGATCTGTGGCAGTGCACTTTAAACTCAGCCACCAGCTCTCCCCTGGACACTCCTCAATTCTGTACACCTGTGTGCTGAGCTGTACATGTATTTTCATGCAGTATCAGGAATTCCTCATCAGCTGAGTGAGGATATTATGAGCCAGGTTGTTTAGTACCTGTAGGCCACTCAAACTTTGGGTTACATTTAAACAGACATTAAGAACTGTGGGAACAGACTCTGGAGTCAGAGTCCATGTGCTGTGTTATACTGGATCCTAAATGTAGGTAAAAATTGCAAAGCAGGAGAAATTTGGGCATATCTGTGGCTGTCATTTTAACTCATATAAAGAAAACAAAGAGGGGCTTATAAAGAATGAGATTCTATTTTCTGAAATTAGTCTCTAATCCCAGTTATACTGCATTTGAATTTCATACACTTAAAGAATTTTAAAAGTTTTAAAATCAAATAAAGAAACTTATAAAAAAATCCATAATGGAAACTTTTGGGATTTTTCAAAAGCATTATCTTTACTGTATCAGTGATAAAATCATGATGTATTCTATATGCCTGCTTTTCAAAGGGAAAAGTATAATAAATTATTAAGTTATAGGTAGTACAAATTTGTACTGACAGTAGCCAGTCAACCAAATAGAAATGGATCAATTCTTGTATTTATTTTCTTCTGTTCTGTCAATGTCCAGTGACAAATCTTGAATATTTTTGCATGTTGGTATGAGGTTGTACAGCTACATATTTCATATGTGTGGAAAAGGAATCTAGGGAATATTTCCCATTCCTTTTCAGGGAATGTTAATGCATGGAGAGTTAGCAAGAAAAGTGGGCATTTCCTTAGGACTTACCTTCAGAGAGGAAGGAGCAATCTCTGTTCACTGACCTCTAATGATCTGATTTTGTACAGTGCTGGCTGGCTCAGCTGTTGGTGGTTTTGAACATCTGGACTTAATCTGCTCAGAGAAGTTTTTTGTATGTTTTCATTGTGAGGAGGATGGAGTCTGCACCACTGACAAGCTGTGGGACTTGAGATTATAATTTTGGCAATTTTTAGCTTCTATTTTTAGTAGTATTGTTCAAAGTATTCTCACACATGTGAAGAAGTGTTGATGCTATTGGACCTTAAATACTGTGTAAAGTTCTCTGAGAACCTTCTCAGGAAAATGGTATCTGGAATAAAGAATGGCTGCAGGGATTTGGAAGCATGGCCTGTGAAAAAAAGCTGAAAGCTTCTTTGCATTGGCAAATCAAAAGCTGAAGGGGCTTAGACTGCTCTCCCTGACAGCCATGAGGGTTGAACCTGAGGCTTCTCATGAAATTCAATATACACATCCTTGCACTGAGATGCTGTGAGCCTACAGACCAGATTTGTTCTATGAAACTTAATTTTGCAATTTGCTCATTACAGATTGAAAAAAAAAATCTTTAAGATGCATTTATACTGCCAGATATTTCACAGAGATATTAGAGTATTCTTGAATTAAGAAATGTCTTCCATACGCCTCACAAAGCTTAAATCCAAATACGTAAACTGTCAATGCATATAGATTAAACAGATATATTTTGATTTTCATTATGCAGTTGTTTTTCTAGGACTTATTTTCTAATTCTGCTTGCTTCAAAACTAGTACTCTCATTCTTGATTTAGCATTCCTAAACTTGATCAATGTTAAAACTTACTTGTAAATGAGATGGATTTGCTGACGTTTTACATAAAAGATACTTTTCTAACGCATGTAATCCCTAATGTTTTCATCATCTGTAAATGAAGTAAATTCATCTTTTTGCAAAATCTAAATGCAAGGCTACAAAGCTGTATATAACAGTTCTTTCATAAGCTATGAATGCATTGTTCAGTTCATCTACATGCAGAACTGGTAGTGGTAGTGGTATTCAAGAAGCATATGCGTGGGCTAATTGGATTTTCCATTTTACATTACTTCTTTGTTGAATATGTGCAGGCTCAAAAGATTCAGGGTAATAAAACCAGCATAATGCTACATGTATATGATTACCTCTGTCTTGTCAATGACTTAATCTCAGAGTTAATGTCATTTATTTTTCAGATGTGAGAATGAGTCATCATCTATCAAAATATTAAACTGATTCTCACGCTACAATATTGATTGGCAGAACTGAAAGTGTCCTTAAAATTGTTTTTTCAAGTTTAAAAATTAATGCAACAAGAACTAGTTGTGGGTAGTATATGGCTTTCTTTCCTGTGACATATTGTTGGAACAACAGGACGGATGATGATAGCTAGGGAGTGTTTTTAAAAGTTGGGGTTTTTTTGCTAAAACCCTTAGTAGGAGAACATTAACAGTAGTTTGATTTTGGGATTCTCTGGTGAGACCACTGATTTGCCTTATTTCTCTCTCTTAATGGTGATACATTGTTAAGATGCACAACATATGGAGAAAAAACCCACTAAATATCAAAAGAAAAACTGAATATGAGGATTAAGGTAGACTGGGACATTTAGGCACTTATTTTTACTGAAATTCAGTAAGCAGGGCTTGAACATCAGAATTGAGTGGAAACCTTTGCAACTGTGTCCCTCCTTTTCATGACTCCCCATTTTGAAGGTAGTGGAAGGATAAGAACTAGATACCAGCATAACAAAGAATCTTATCCAGCAGTGAAAAAAAATGGATGGAAAAGTGTTGATATGGGAGTAGAGGCATTTACTGTGGGTAGAAACAATAGGGCATAGAAGCTGGACCTGCGCCAGCATCGTCTGGAGGCTGGGAACTGGCTTGCAGGATGTTCTGCATTTCTTCTGTACCTTGTCTCCCTATTTTCTTTTCATTTTTGAAGGGGAGTTGTTTACTCATGGTATAAACATGGCTGTGTTTTATTGTGGTAAGGATGTCAAGTAACACATCAGCAAAAGTCCAGAAAAATCCCCAAACTCCGCCCCGAGCATTCGTGCAAGTAATCAACAGTGATAAATTTAGCATGGAACATTTGGTGGTGTAAGCTGCAGATTGAGAACAATGGATTTCTCCAGCTATGATAGTAGGGACTAGCTGCCCCCATCCACTAATTATCTATGGAAATGAGGGTTGGGACTTGCTAGCAGGATTAATTTCTTGGCAACTGCTGAAAATTATAGTGATTTTGAGAAAGTAGCAATCAAAGAAGATGTCTGTACATGTTTGTTTGCCAAAAATAGCACAGCTAATACTTGGCTGTGTTTTGAAGTCTTGAGCAAAATGTATCCTCCCATTTCAGTGCTGCCTGAATGCTGAACAAGCAACGTGAACACTATGGCACCCTGAGGTAGCAAAAGCATTCAGGAGACATTTGAAGATGTCAAAGCATCTGTTTTCCCCACTAATTTTGTGCACTTGTGTTAGACAGAGGCCATGACATGGAGGTGGGCTTCTGTCTCTGCAGCTGTGATAGCCTTCCACTGTTCCCTGGAGATGGTCTGGAAAGGGGAACAGAGCCAAGGGGAACTGAACAGTAGAAATATTGCAGAGATTTACTTCCCCGGACAGGTTTGCTATAACAGATGATAAAGCAGGCACATATTCTGTTCTTATATGTGATAGAATTTTGTTAAGATTATGGAAAGGTTGGTGATTGTATTAATGGTCTCATTGATTCTATATTTCACTATATCAGTTTAAGCAAAGACTTAGTCATCCCACTCACTGTCTAGAACATGCAATTTCTCCAGAAGATATGCAGCTTTACTAATTCAGGACAAGGGAAATACTGGAAACAGTGAGAGTTCAGGTCTTTGTGAGCCTGCTCCTCTGTGAAGGCTGCAGACTACAGGTCACTTCTCTGAGCTGGCAATTCCCAGGTTTTTCTCCTACTGGTTTATCATTGCACAGTTAGTCTAACTGCTTTCAGGGAAGATTTGTGCAAAGCATACTTTGTTTTATAGATAGTTGTTATTACAAACTGAAATAGCCTTAGGTTCTTAGTAAAAGTATATTTTAAAAAACAATGAAACTTGAAAAGACACAACTACAAATATACATAGCTCCCTTAGCAATGGTCTTGAAAAAATTTCAACAATATACCTTTATATTACACTTTACATCCTTTGAGTCAGATATCTCCATCACATGCAGACAACAGTATATTGGACAGCACACTGAATTCTGCATTAATGACTTTAAAATAGTCCTCACAACCCATGATATTGCTTGAGCTGTGGGAACAGTTCTCTGTGAGGCTTACTGCCAAATCTTTCACTTTTGTTATTCTGGTATGAAACTGTGGCAATTTAGTACAAGCCTGTACTAAAAGCTCACACTTTATATACTCACAAAGTGCAAAAATCAATGCATGAGCAGGCAGAGAAATACTGAAATGCCTGTAATCTGAAAGCAGGGCTACCTGCAATCCTGTTTCATCAGTCTGCCTAAGTACCCAAAGTCAAGAAGCTTATCTGATCCATCCAGACTTCTTGATGATGAAAATCTCACAAAAACAAAGGATTTCTGAGTCTGTCATTTCAGTCATTCAGAAAATACGAGACACATTTGTGCGTCTTTCATATTTCATCCTTTGCTGTCTGCAGACAAATCAGAAAATGAGAACACTGAGCAACTCCTAAAAAAATAAAAAGGTAACCTTTAGAAAAAATCCTTAACACTTTGGCTCATGTCTAATGACAAAAATGAGGTAATTCTGTTCTTGCTTTTGACACAACTGATTGATCCCTGCTGGGAGTGCATGTTCACACTTGCTTGATTTAGTCAGACATGAAAAGGATTCAGGGACCAAATTCCAAACAGGTATAATTCTACTCAGATTGAGACAATTTTTTACCCCAGAGATTTTTAGAGCTTTTCACAGTTCAAAATTAAGTGACCTTTCTGATTCCACTTTACAAATGTTTTGTAATGAAAACAGAATTGGTATGAAATTTCATTAGTATAGCAAAGCATTTCATACTGTGACAACCCAGCTTCTTCAGAATAAATGCAAAACATCGTCCAAATTGAATGGCAAAAATGCCTATTCCTGAAGGGCCTTCTGCCCTGAAATTCTCAGCTGGTAGGGTGTTTCCTGACCTGTCTACCTCCCAATAGGTCCTTTGCTTGTCAATACAAGTGTTTTGTCAGCCTGTCATTTTACCAAGAGATATTAAGTCTTCCACATTCCAACATATATATACTGCAGTGTTTAAAGAAATATTTTTCAAAATATGTGCACCACTGAATCAACAAATATAACAATGACCACACTCAAAATGTACTGCACTTGCAGGGGAATTACTGGTTCTGACTGCTGTCCATGGTGTAGGGATCTTTGAAATGTTTTCTCTCTCACAAAATGTCCTGGATTGCAGCAGCAGAGAGAAGCATGAGCACATGGTATGCTCCTCAGCTCTCCTCCTATCTCACATCATGAGAACAAGTCCTTCTAAATAGCTTCTTGCTCCTTTTCATGAGCATCTCGGACTATGAAAGATTGCTGAAAGTGATCCACGACTCAGTTAACAGATTGTTAGCTAGAACAGTCTCCTCAATCTGAAACTCAGCTTCAAACAGAGAAAAAAGTTCCCAGATTTTATTTGCTCTTTTATTGACATTTGTGTGTCCCTGCATGGTTGTAATAGTAAAAATTCAAAAATATTAACAGCTTTGTTATATTAAAATGTAAGAATAGCGTCTTTAAAAAGTGCTAAGCCTTAATCATGTTAAAATGAAAGAATAGCTTGTAAAAAATAAGCTAAAACAGTAAGTCTTGTTACTGTTTTTACTTTTCAGACAAAGGTTCAAGCCAGATTGCAAAGATAAAGTGCCAGAACACTTACAAAAAATGACTCATCACATTGTGTCCTAAAATAAAGCAGCATGCACTTCAAGCCTCCTGACAGAAGCGTGTCCTGCAAATTTCCCAGGCTAGATTTATAGGCGTACCTTTAAGCCAAAGAAGCACTTGAGCTTCTATTTGCTGATCAAAACCAGGACAGAGCTCTGTTTTCAGTTCAGCCACCTCTAATCAGTGGAAGTTTAAAGGGCTTTTGAAAGACTGAACAAAGCACATGTAGCTAAGACAAAGCACTTGTCAGACCCAGGGAGTAACCCAGCGTTGCCAGCCTGAGTCAGTCTGTTCCTTGCACGATGGCACAGCCACCAGCGAGGGCTGCTCAGTTCACTGAGAAGCTTGGAGTCAGCTGTGGCCAGAGACAGGGAAACCTCATCCCTCCTGTCTGTGGTACCTGCTAGGAAGGGCCTGTGCCATGACCATGTGCTCCAGATGGCAGAGTTTCCCATGGCGTGGTGAGCTGCAAGCCCTTCACATTCATCCTGTCGCTATTGCTGGGTTATACATCTCCTGCAGTAAGGTTTGCTTCAGCCAGGAAAAGGGACTTTCTAAGTAATACTGCAACTATTAACAAAGAAAGCATGGATGACTATTTCCTATGCTCAATTACATTCAGATATTCTGTTACCAAGAACAGATTGCACATACAGAAATTCCAGTGCTCAGACTTTCCAGAGCCTGTGTTGCTGTCCAGTTTAAATCTGTATCCTTCTTGCTCAGGCATCTGCATTTTTATTTACTGCTATACTCTTACCGCTGGACCCCAGCCACTTTCAGTGCAGTGATTGTGATTAGATGTTCAGGGTTTTCTTCTGTTCTTGTGGCTGACTATATCTTCAGACCCTGCTCTGGAGATAAAAGTAAGGATTCTTCTATGGGCTTTTCTATGATGCAGATCAACTGCCAAATAAATTTTCAGACCAAATGATTAAAGTTTGGCAGAATAAAATGGTACTTGAAAATGTGGTGTTAAAATATGAAACACCAGCACATAATAATAGAAGGCACTACCATTCCCACCTGTGCTAAAAGTCTGACTTTGAAATCTATTTAAACTGAGCTCAGCTCTAGCCCAATCCAGTTTTGCCTGTTCCAGGATAGGTCAGCAGAGGTAAAGAAAAGCAGCAGTGTTGTGAATTGCTGGGTTGTTAAAGTCTAAGGATAACTCTGAATCAAACTGACAACTCACATACACATGAAGACATCTACCAACTAATTCCTAGAGCACCTGATGAGACAAAAATGCATGTTTTCAAATGAATTATGACTGGAAATGTGGATGTAGAACAGAAGCAGTTGTTACACTTTTAAGAAGAGTTAGGCAGATGTGTCCTTTGCTGTGAATACTTGTGCAGTGCCATCAAAATACAAAACTATCTGCTGTGACTGTGGTGTGATGGAAGATGTTCCACACATTGTCAGTAGCATGTAGGGATGTGTAAAATGCCAGCTATGAAGGAAAAATGCATGTTTCATGCAACAGTACATAAATAAATGGGGAGCTTTAGTGCCTGTCTGTGCCTATACAGATGAGGAAGTTAATCCCTCCAGTCCAGGGAGGCTGCAGTTTAAAAGGGAGCCTTCCAAAGTCTTGCTGTTAATAGTGCAGCTTAGACAGAGAGCACTTTGTTCTCCTGCCTTTTTGTCTGTGGTAATTCACTTCCAAAACAATATTATAGATCAGTCACTCTGAATCAATAATATTTGCATGCATTTATGTGTAGTTCATGCTAAGGAGAGTAACCCAGAGCTAATTAAGCTAAAACATCATTTGTACACTTGGCAGCTCTGTTAACTTTGAACAGTCCAGTACATAAAAGCACAAGGATCAAAAGATCTAGAACTGAAATAGTGAGGACAGCTGATTTTTAAATGGAAAGACTGTAAAAGTCAAGTGCCTCATGAAAGCATCTAGGCCTCTACAAAGCTAAATGACAGGTCTTGCTAATACCCAAAGGCAGGCAATAAATTATCCACAATCAGATGATAGTTCTCAGATTTCTTTAACAATATCTGAACACCTCCCATGTATTTAAAAATCAAAATTATTCTTTTTCAGAACTGTAGGAAGAACAGCTTGATGGATATCTATTATTTATTTGATCACAAGTGAGAGCAAAGATCAGCGTCTATGCTAATCACGATTTTCTAGTCTGGAACAAGATAATTTTTCAGATCAGCTAGATTTATTTTATTTAAGATCCTCACACCAGGATACCAGCTACCGACACCAAGCTGCAGCTTTATTTTGTTTCCCTACATAAAAAGTGGCAGAATCAACAGGGATTTGAACAAGGGCATCTTATTAATGAACAGAAATGCATATACAATTATATAGGTTCTAGATTTGGGGGAAGGGGATGTACATTGTGCCTGCATTTATACATGGTACTTTCCTGTAAAGATCCTCTCCTTATCCCTTGCAGATATTTAGAACCTATTTGTATATGAACTATTTAACCCTTCTGAACCTCATTTAAATTTACTGTCACTCTGTAGAGAACTCACAGCTTTATCTCTGTATTTCAGACCTGTCTCATGCTGCTCAAAGTTGGTCTGCCTTCCAAGCCTTACAGCTGTCTGACTACCAGCTTGAATTGAGCAGGGAAAAACCAGAGCTTTTAATCTCTCTCTGAGCTACCTCCCTGTCATGTCCTTCAACACTGCAATCCTGCTGGCTACTTTAGGCCGGTGACTGGACCATCATACTTGTCTTGTACTGTTTTCTGGTCCTCACAGTCACATTATACCTGAATCCTGCAAGGTTGGTGTGGGTCTTTTTTAAAAAAATCTTATATTCTGCCCACAAAGCTGAAATGCTCGTCCAGAAACTGTTCATCTCCCATCTTGGTTACTGCACCATCCTTTTTACTGGCATTGCAAATGCATTTTGCTCTGTCCACATTCATCTAGAACATTGCTGCCAAGATTATTTTACTAGCTTGTTGTTTTAACCATATCCTTGCAGGACAAATGCAGACAGTGGAGTTTAATTTGGGCAACACAGAATTCCCTTATATCTCATTTACACCAAATAAATGAAGGTACCTATTTTATTTGGCTCTACTTGACTTGCTTCCTTCTCGTAAAACAGCCAGGACAGTTTGGATTCTCTTCTTGCATCTCTTTCTGCTTTCTAGAGGCTGTCTTGTGGTGGTTGAGCCCTTGTACCCCTTAAAGGAGAAACCAATGTGCTTTTCTATGTTCTACTTATACATGAGCAGCACTGTCAGAGGGATTTCACAGAGCTGCTTCCTCGTTCTGCTTGGATACCTAAATCACCATCATCTGAACAAAAATAGATGTTGTTCATGTATGGTGCTGCCACTGATCAAACTGACAAATGTTACTTCCCGAGCTTCCCTGCTCTGCCTGAGAGCATCTTGGCTCTTCCCTTAAACACAGATTGTGTGCTCCCTGGGGCAGGGGCTGTGTCTGAGACATGATTAATGGCACAGAGCACCCACTGGTGTCTACTGACTGTAACCAAAAAAAATTCATTGTGCTTGTATATTTGTTCCTATTTGGTGTACTGTGACCTTCACTAGTGTTTTTAGAATAACACTTCAGCAGTTACACACAGGAAAAATTGATCCTTTTCAACATACATGCTTAGAGGAATGTGCTTATAATTCATGGATACAGTAGCCATCAATAATAAGGTGCACGTATGGACAGGTGGAGACAATATTTGGGAAGAGAAGAAAACCTATTTCTATTAGTATGTATAAGAGTTCTCTAAATACCTTTATGATTTTCAGTATCAAATACAGTGACAGCAATTATAATGAATCTCAAGAAAACATTTTTTCATTATGAAGAAGAGAAAAGAGAGAAAACTTAGATCTCTTGCCAGCATTCACTACAATCTTCAACTAATCGGATCTGGGGAAAAATCCAAAATTAATACTGTCAAACTGAGCAACAGATGTTGAAAGAGAATCAGGCACTGCAAGAAAATTGATGTGCCAATGAAAATTAGACAGACAGGAAATTCTCACTAAATAAAACCCAGCAGGTTATAGGGACTCAAAAAAAAAAAGTAATTTTAGATCATCTAGCCAGTTCATCTTTGTGTAACCACATTATTAGTATTTTTCCTTTTTTTTCCCACTTGTTATACACATATTTGTGTAGTAAAAGTAAATGTGTATGCTGTTTTACATTTCTGCAAAACACCTTTTCTCTGTTCACTCAAGACAGATTGGCTTCCTCTTACTTGCAAGACTTTCTAGGTTGTGTTCCAGCTTGTCAGCTCTTACTTCTCTTCAGCAGCCATTGTTTGCCTTTGTATCTGGGCTCAGACAAAGTGGCTTCAGTTGATTGTTTGCAAGAATATGAAATAAATTTACATCCATCAGAGTAATGGGTTTCCATTTCCAGAGGCTAAGCCAAGGAACAGCTGAATTTAGAAGCAGACTTGTTTGCAGGGTGGCTACAGCAGCATCTGTCTGTAAGTGGTTTTGCACAGCATAGGCACTTTTAGGGTATAGACTTTGTTATCCCTACATTTCTCAGACAAGAGCCCAAATATTGGAAGGTTGTCTGCAGATTTGGAGATTCTTTTGCCAGCTACAGCTGCCAGGCCTCTCATTTAAGTCAGTAAAACAGATGTGATTAGGTCAAATATTTTTGAGCCAAAAGCTCGACAAACATAATAATTTGAAAAGCAAAAAAAAGACTAATCTTCTGTGTCTTCTAACTCATCTCATGTTTTCTCTCAGATAGCAGCTGCTGCTTTAAGTTGAACACAGCATTATTATTTTTGTTTCCCTGGTTTGACTCATTTCTTTTGGAAAGAGATCTCTTAGCTTTTTTTTTTGGCAAGCAGAATTCTGGCCTGACTGTGGATTTTTCTCCCACTCTCACTCACTCACACATGCTTTCCTTTCTTTGCTGCTTTTCCAGCTCTTTAGCTGTTCCTCCCTCTGCTGTACTGGCAACAAGCACGAGGGTTCATGCATCAGCGTTAGGGGATACCTACAGACTGACTATGTCCTGGTACCTATGTGCTGCCTCTGTTAACACTTCAACAAATAAAAGACATTAATAAGAGATTATTTTGTTTTCAGGGATGTGAAAACTAACTAAAAAAATAATAAAATTCACTGTTTTGGTGTGTGTATGAGTGCATGTGTGTTAGAACTGGAAAACTGGAACTGTGATGAACTGGAACTGTTACTGGCTTTGGACTGGAGAAATTCTTTTGCTGTGTGTAAGCCAAGCCTCTCACCAGATGGCAACACTTCAGCTGGCACGGATTAGGATAGGTAAGCAACATTGTGCAGATTATTGAGTATCTGAGCTTTCCAGTCCCTGTTTAACTGATCCCTTGTTTTCCTGGGATCTCTATGAGTATCTGTTGTGGTGGTGCAGACTGTGGCATGCCTTGCCAGAGATGGAGACAGGAGTCCACACAGAACTGGGAACAATTTTCCCTTTGAGGCAGAACAATGGAAGATCTCCATTGGTGAGACAGGAGTAGGGACTGTGCTTCTGCAGCAAAAATTGCTTATCAGGGCAAGGGAACAGGGTGCTTTTCCTGTCTTAAATCTTTTACAAAGGTATTGTGCCAATAGCATCCTGCTGTCTCCATTATCTGATAATTATCTGCAAGTTTCCCTTCAATGCCAATCAATCCCCTGGAGATTCAGCTACATGCTATCCTCTTCTTCCCAGGTCCATCACTTCATTCCATGGCATTCAGAACACTTAGGGCAAGCTTAACATGAAAAAAAAAATCACTAAAGAGAAGTTAAACCCTGGGTTTGGAGTAAAGGACATCATGGTAGTAAGGAGCAAGTAAGAACCAAGTCCACTGGGGTTCCAAGAAATGTTCACCAGAGGTTCTCTCACTTCTTGTCCATCCCTCTCACTCTGGGTTGCAGCGAAAGCAAACATAGTGAGTTTTATTTAAAAAGTGATACAACTCAATGGGTCTCATAAAAATAAGGCAAACAAAAAAAATACCCTAGGAATTGTAATTTGGTTTTCATAAAATGTAGTCCGTTTAAGTTCTACTAATGCCTAAGTGTTGTGAAATTTTAGATCTGAGTTTTCCATTTTTATGGGCCTGGAACAGCAAGGGTAAGACATGGATGTAAAAAACAAAGAATCCCAGAGCAGCTGTAGGCACCCAAAAAGTAATGCAGACCAAAATGGCTCATCCTAGAGACATTTGCTAGACAATTGGATTCTGAAGTTGCTGTAAGGCTTGGAGAGTGGCAGGTTGAGTGGGTGGTATTAATACTTTTTCTCTTCTTCATTACAGGGTATTTTCTTGATTATAACCTGGTGGAGCTGCTGGGTAAGTTAATGAATTTAGTGGGGTAGGGGGAGGCACAATTTTTATGTATCCAGCTTCAGATATGAAAACATATTTGATTTTCCTAGTCTGAGATTCAGGCCACTGAATGCAGAACAGAGCTGACTGGAAAAGCATATATTTTGCTTCAAGTGTTGTTTTGTGTTAAGGATGTACTTAACTCTCTTCCCAAACTGGTACTTCTCAGGTTTTATTAGCACTCTCAGCACCCTAAATAAGATTGGAGTAAAGAAAGGGAGGAAAATTTCTTTGACGAATATATCAGCTAAATGTCTTTTTTTTCCCCTGAAGAAGGTTGTAATGTGGATTTTTATCTGATCTGCAGAGGAACTGAAGTGATACACGAGCACTTAGCAATAAACATTTTTAATGGAGACCCCTATCCCCAGCTTAATTTCTGCCCTCAGTCATATTCCATTAATCAATACTAGTGATGTTCCTAGTGGTTCCACTGCACCCTGTGAACAATTTTGCTGCTTGGAATTAAAGAAATGTGCCTTGGGTGCATTTTGATACTCAGATTTCATAACAGGGGATCCAATATTGATTTTAATGGGAAATGGTTTGTGTATGAGTGTGCACATCTGTGTTTTTCTGTGCACCAGTTTCCCGTGCACACAATAGTCCTGCTCCAGTCCAGCACTTCTGGCTGTTATAGCGCTGAAAGATCATCAGAAATGGTACAACCATGGCAATAGTGATTAGAGGAAAGTGATGAACTGCCTAATATGATCTTGCTTCCCAGCAAAAGATGTACAAGTTCCCCATATGTCACATTCAGAGTTACTCACACACAAGGAGTTTCTACCAAGCATTCTTGGCAGCGTGAATATTCACAAAATTTAGTCTGCAACACTATCTGTCAAATGATAGTGCTACTTTTTGTTTGGTTGAGTTCAGGTCTTAAATCTGGGCTTCTGAGGCCGATTTTGGTAAGGTACTTGCAATTCCTTTTTTGAGTCAAATGCACCCATGGGCAAATGGGGAAGAGGAACTTTAAATGTGCAAATAAATCTGTGGGCTTAGAATGGGCTTTCTGCTGGTAATATTTACAATTATTTGAAATTGTATAGTTAAATTTGATTTCCGGTGAATCCTGCTATTTCACCAGCATCCAGAAAGAGACATTTCAAGCCTTTTTTAGGGGGTCTACATAAACCCTTAGGACTGCAGGGCTGTTCAGTCCTGGAAAACAGCCTTTGCATGGTGTCTTGCTTTCACCTAAACAGAACAAAGGGCTGTACATGGGTCCTAAGTTTTAACTGAGCTTCATCAAAACACAAGTAAAAAGTAATTTCGAAAAATTTCTTGAAGCTATTTCAGCAACGTACTTAAACATGTATTTTAAGAGTTTTTCTCAGACCATGCTAAGTACTACCACAAGCCACAGCCACAGAAATATTTATGTGTACTTAGTCACTACTGTGGTTCATGTGAGAATATGCATTTGACATTCACAGGAAATTCAGCCTGGATATTTCACAGGCTGATGAGTTGCAGTATTTAAGGAAACATTAGGGGTTCTTGGGGTTGGAGGAAGCCAAATTCAGGAGGAAAATTAAAATGGTTGGTCAACTTTAATCTTTTGTTTGTAGGTTTCCATATAATAAACACAACTTTTTTTTTTTTTTTTTGAGAATGAGAGCAGTTTATTCCTTGGTGTGTGGGATCTGAAGGTTTCCACGTGTTCTTAAGGTAGCTTTCCATTGAAAAATGTAGTTTTTTTGGGACACTTTCACACAGTCCTCAGAAGCCCTGTTCACCAAAACGTACCAGGTCAACACACCTTTTGAGTGGGTCAAGAAAATACCACTGCCTTTCTCTCCCCACATGATGGCATGAAAGCAGTCAAGAACCACTGTACTGAAGCTGGTGATCTTTCACAGGAATTTGGCCTTAGACCCTCTGCTTTTCGTGTAGGTTAATAGCAGCCTCTTCCTGCAGGTAACAGCCTTTTTATGTAAGGGCATTTTTTGTTATTAGTAACAAAACCAGACATTCAACTGCTATATCTGTGTGAATTACTTCATACTGCTCCTATAAAAAGTACTTAAATTAAAATATAGCATGAATACCTGTTTGCTTTTATACCAATACCTTATATTTATTAAACGCATCTCCAGTTACCAAACTTCCCTGTGACTTTTCTCAGCCATAAGCTTTCAGCAAAAAGAACTATAGCCATAATTTATGTAACCCCATCATACAGATAAATTGTTTGTGTTCAATTTAAAAACTATTTAAAAAATGATGGCACAATGAGGGTGCATAAATTGTTGGAATTTGCAGTATCACAGTACACAGAAGATTTGTAAAGGGGCTATACTCAATATTAATAAAATTAAAGAAAGTCTTATTAAATCACAGAATCTCTAATACTATGGATATAGAGTACTGTCTTAAGCAGTATTTACAGATTTTACAGATGCACTTTTGTATATAGACTGAGAGAATGAAATGAATCCGTAGAGTTTTGGATAGTACATAGCACAGACTGACTTCCATGGAATCAAATTTTGCCATTTTGTGTGACACCTTTGGAGCAAGTCATATGCATCTTGGGGCTCCCAGGTAACACTTGTTCTGTACTTGTTGCTGCTGTATTTTGGCAGCAGCAGGAGCTGCCACTGAGAGGAATCTGAGCATGCTTGGCCAGGGTGGAGAGACCAGGGGCTGCCACCCAGTCAGGACACAGCCAGCCTGTACCTGTGGCCAGGGGCTGGGTACCCAGGGCACTCTGGTGGCTTAACACTGACACAAGTATTTTACTGTAAGCTGTAAAAGAAACTAAACTCTTCTCCACAACTCCTGTGACTTGCACAAGGTCCAATGTGTCATTCTGGCAAGTGAATTTAGACATAGAGAAACATCTTCCAAAATATAGACAATTAAGCACTACAGCTGCTTATCTGGGGATGCTGCAGGGGATGAACCAACAGAGGCTTTCAAGATCATGGTGGACAAATGACTTTAAGGCACGGCAGAAGAAGATGTGGTCTTTAGATTTGGCCTAGGAACAAGATTAGATCATTCTCAGAGACTTTTGTTGGTTCTGTTCTGTGAGTTCTGGCCCAAGAAAGACAAGCACTCAGTTCACACTGAGTCCACTTCCCTTTCTTTTTCTTCTTCATTCACAGCTCTACTAAATCAACATCTGTCTAATTGGACAGATCTGTATTTACATATACTCACACAAAAGGGCACAAAAGGATTTGGGGCCCTCATGTTGTAACCAGATCTCAAAAGTTAAGAGAGCAGTGTACAAATGAGACTGATCGTCAGGAGAAAAGGCAAATTGGAGCTGCTGAGCTTAAGACTCGAGTTGTCAGGGCAGATCCAGAGAACAGTCGCTGGTCTGCTGCCAGCAGCAAAACAGGCCCAGTCGGGGTCACCTTTTGTCCCCAGACCCAGAGGCACGTAGGTAAGGCGACCCTCTCCGGGAGGGCCCGGGATCACAGAACATCTGCCTTCCCTCACGCCACCTGGGCGGGCAGCGCCCCGCAGCTGGAGCGCCCGGCAGCTGCTGCCGGCCCTGCCGGCCCTTCCTTCAGCCGGCGGAGCATCCCTGCTCCTCCCTGCCCTGCCCGCGGCTGCAGCGGGCCCGTGGGCACTGGGGCACTCGAGGCACGGTCTGAGAAGTGCTACTGCTCCGATTTGAGCTGCTGCTGAGCGGGGATCAGAGAAGCCATGAGCCGCTCCATCCCGCCGGGAAGGGAGGCGGCCCCGCTGCTCCCGCACAGCCCCGGTCGTGCTCCGCTGGCCCCGTGAGGCGCAGCTGCCGCAGGAGAGGGCTCCAGACCCTCTTCCCCTCGGTCAGAGCAGGGAGAAAAAGCTGCAAGATGAATTCTCGGGAGGTGAAATTCCCCTGGCAGGTGACACAGGCTCTGTGACAGACTCGGACAACCCTCAGAACCCACATCTACCTGCCCATGATGTGGAGTTTGGTCAGTGCCTCCCGGCTCTGGGTTTGAAGGACAGGCTTTGCCCAGCGAGAAGGACAGACTTTGCCTCATTTGAGGGCAGGCTTTGCCCGGTGTGAAGGACAGACTTCGCCCAGTGAGAAGGACAGGCTTTGCCCGGTTTGAAGGACAGGCTTTGCCCAGTTTGAAGGACAGGCTTTGCCCCGTTTGAAGGACAGACTTTTCCCAGTGAGAAGGACAGGCTTTGCCCAGTTTGAAGGACAGACTTTGCCCAGTGGGAAGGACAGGCTTTGCCCCATTGAAGGCCAGGCTTTGCCCGCCACACCACAGTGGAGGTGGGAAGGGCACTGCCCACAGCTCCAGGCGGCTCCCAGCCTTTTCTCCCCCTCTTTTGGAAGGCTCTCAGAGGCCCTAGGCCCGATCAGGGTAAACTGGTGACCCCCACAGTGTCAGGAAGGTGGTGACCCTCCTGTCAGGTGAGAAGGGATGAATTAAAACTGCCTGCCAGAGCAGTGGGTCACTGGGGAGGAAGACTTGGGCCAAGGAAACTGTGTTAAACTCCAGGATTTTGGGGGCAGAGTTTTGGTGAAACAGGAACCACCCAAACCTTCAGCAAAATAATTCTTTGCTGCTGGTGGTCATCATTTTGCTTGCCATCATTGACAAAATACTTTGGAATAGGATGTGTTTACAGCCTTTCTACCTGCACACTGAGCATCCTCAGCATTTCATAAGCTCCAACAACCTCTAAATATTTAGGTACTTACACAAAGTATTTGACTTCTAGAAATGAGCTTCTGCTACTATTGGCACTGTCTACTGAAACAGAACAGCAAAACCTGAAGTCTGCAAAGGTAAAATTCAAGTTATTAATCTGCTGGTTATGTTTCTCAGAATGAAGAGGAAGTATGAATTACAATTATTTCATTCTTTTACGTCTGTACCCTTGGCAGTTGCTGACGCATCTCTCCCAGTGAGGTCAGACTGGGATCTTTCAGGATTTCATGCAAATTAAATGACCGTAATTCTCAGAGTGTTGCTATTATCTAGAATCTATTCTTTGTGTTACATACCTTTTGATTTTCCTAGCAAGTCCTTCTGTTATTTAGTGTGAACTATTTTTTCTTGCTGTAATTGGCAGTGATGACTACCTTGTACCTACTCTGTATGTGGGTTTTATCTCCCCTCTCTTATTTCTTGATGCCAGGGGGACTAACATGTGCCATGTTGGTTAATAATTTTTTTATCAATCTCTTTTTCTTTTCAATCCTACTGCATGCAATTCCTATGAGTGTCATGCTTCCCCTGTAGGTTTCTTAGTAACAAAATTGAAGTAATCATTTCTCTTGATGAATAGTAAATTCACAGATAGTTGAATATTGAGGTCAAATTCTTACCAGTTTTGGATTGAATTCAGAGAATACTTTAAACTGATTAGCATATGGAAAAGCTGAAATGTTCTAAAATAAGTATTTGGGCATTTAAAATTGGGTTTTAGTTGAAAAATGAGTTTAAACTCAAAGTTTAAACAAAAATGTTTAAATTCAAGGTTTAAGCAAAGCTTTTAATCGCTGGAAAATATTAGAGCTAATGGAACACTTCATAAGGACTGCAAATGATTCTTCTGCCCCCCCAAAAAGAGGGATCAGCTGGACTGGACACCATTCTGAGGGGGGAAGGTGCCATACATCGCAGCAAACCAGAAAAGCTGCAGTGCTTGTCCTTGCTGTTTGCCAGGGGGTGTGGCTGGACAGAAACTCCCCCCTCACCCATCTCCAGTGTCCGATAGATTGTGTGTGTTAATGCTGTGTTACAAAAGATACCCTACTTCCTGTCGGTGCTTTTGGATGTTTGAAGCATTTACACAGGAGCAAAATCAGGATAAAATGAAACTAAGTCTGTTAAAATTGGTTGGTGTTTTAGTCTTTTTCTCCAGGTAAAGATCCTTAGTGCTGTAATGTGGCTGCAACTCATTAGAGCCCAGCTACACAACTATTATGTTAAAGTATATTGAAGTCAGTGGAGTGATGCAGCTATGCTCTGGCAGAGGATCTGCTCTGCTTTTTGCCATCATTTGCTCTGCTGAACTGAGTAAATATGGCAATTTCTTGGATTGTCAGTAAGAAGGTCACTTTTACTCCTCAGTTCCTCTTCATCCACTCTACTTCAATCATTCAGTTCCAACTTTGAAACTTTTTCTCTTTAGATTTGGCTCTATGGCCAGTGAAGGGGAAAAAAAGGTCATCCGTACATGTGAACCATACATATGCCCATGGCAAACAAAGGAGCTTCTGGTTTTGTTGCAAATAGCAAATAAGGCACGCTGCTGCCTTTGACTTCCTAGTTCAGACCCCTGTGGTCCATGTGCAGTCCAATAAAGAGCTTCCTTCAGATCAAGATACAGCTTGCAGACAAGACCAAGCCTCATTCTCTGCATGGAGAACCACACTGTCTCTCCAAGGCTCCTTGTATGAGATTCAGTTGCCTAAATATAGGATTGAAGTGGTGTTTTCTGAGCCTAGGTGGAGGTGTTGGGCCTCCAGGTTCATCCCAGGATGTGTGGATTTCCCCCAGGTCTTGTGCCATATCTGCTAGCTACATCCAGATGGTTTGGATACTCTAGGCCATTTAAATAACACTGTTGGCTTGAGGGGCCTTTTGTCCTTGAATATTAAGTCTTGTGGTTCTGCAGGTTTTGGTGCAATATCCCCTCAGCTGTCTGTAATAGTCCTGTGATTTTCACAAGTGCTTGCAATCATTTGTGCCCCTATCTTCAAAGCCCATGTGCTCTGCAGCCATCCCACTGCCTTTCCCTAACTCCCTTTGCATTCTGTATGGGGTAGAGGCTGCACACAGCTGCAGGATGCTTGGCAATCTCCATGTGCCCAGCACAGAGGAGGAACAGGCAGGTTAATCCCTTTCCTCCACTCCTTATTGAGCAATTAGGCCACTAAATAAGATCTTGTTTACTGATACCCGAAGAGGCTGTGATTTACTGGGTCTTATAATAAATTTACATTCATAAGGAGATAGCCAGAGGCAAGTCTGGAGTATTAGCAGTGGCTAATTTGTAGCTTCACTCTTGGGATGGAAACAGAATTTTAAAAGTTTCTGATAATAAGGAATGTGTTTAAAATCCCTAGTCCAATATAAAATATGAATGTTTGCTTCAAAAAACTGTACAAAAAACCAAAAAAATCCTCACTATAGGGCCCATCCTTGATGTAATGGGACTGATTGCCAGCATGGCTCCAGCTAACCCAGAGTGCCTCTGTGTGGCCCATGCTTTTTGATGGGGTAGAGGCAAGGCAGCTAGAGTGGTCCAAGGGCTGGAACAATGCTGGTTTCTGCACTGCTGCTCCTTTTCAGTAAGAACTTTGCTTTTTGCTGTGAAATGTTCTATGTTCAGGGCCAGACTGATTCCTTCTCATGTGGTATCCATAAAGACCAGCTATACCAGGTAGAAACTAACGAATGAGTTGTAACTATCTTTGTACTTTTTACAGGTCATAAGAAGCAATATTTTGTCATTCTGTTTTTAAAGTTTCATCTTGTCAAGCAGTGTTCTCTAGAATTATCTTGCATGTCTTCTAATAAATGCTGAGTATGTCTGCTGTGTTTTAATCCTGTGCACTTTCAGTAGAGAACTTCAAATTGATCTGTTGACTAGAAAGTGGATTTAGTGTCCGATTTGAAGTAGCTGCTTATTCAACTCTGGGACAAGAACAGTAATGACTGAAGGTTGTTATCGGTTGATTGTTGCTGAGTGGTTTAAGTGAAATGAGGTTTTGGAGGATCAGTCAATTTTCCTGTGGACTGCTTTCCATGTAGCATTTGGCACCTTTGCTGGCCCCTGCTAGTGCAGTGTTCAATGTACCATGGAAAATCACCCTCCTGGGTCAGGTGTGAGGAATATTGGCAAGATGGGGGTGGAGAGGGGAGCTGCATTGTTGCTGTTTGTATTTCATCTGTTGTTTCTATGCCTGAAGTCCTTTAGCAAAAACCTGAAAGCATCACTCGGAAAGACTACATTAACATAAGGTATTTACAAACTGAAGGAACTCTCCTTCCAGGGTTGTTTTAGAAGTGTTATCAATGGTGATATGTAAATAAGGAAGAAAACAGAAGAACAAGTAGCCCAGCTAACTCAGTTTAATTGGAAGTATTACAAAATGGGGATGGAGCATAGTTATTGAAAGGAAAAGGACAAAATGGGTAAAAAAATAATGGTAGCTGTAAGCAGCTGCCGCAATACAGGCTAAATAAAATTGCTTTTATTTTTTTTCTTTTTTGTTTGGCTAGTTTATTGGTTTTATAATTAATTACACAGAGATACAAGAGAGAAAACAACAGCAAAGGCCTGCAGTGAAATACTGTGGATATTTATAAAGCTGTGGAAATGCACAAATGCTCAAATACATTGTCCCATTCTGAATGGAGGTTCATGGCTATAACCTGGCTTATCTCCTCACATCTCACACCAATGAATTTAAGTCTGCAGAGGATAAAAATGACTGTGCATTTTGCTCAAGCACATTTGCAATCCATCTTGTAAAATAAGAAAAAACCCCTCTCAGCTATGGGAATACTCAACAGTCTCGTTAATTTTCGGAAGTCTCCAGTGGGACATCATTTTCTTTTATCTTCTCACAAATGGCCTATAGAATCATATGCATCTTGTGCTGGTTTGGTATTGAGTGTGCTGTAGTTATATATTATTTAACATTTTGGCCAAGTTTTGGTTTCATGAACAATTTATCTTCTACTGTGCATTTCTGCCCTTATGATTAATGAAGGTTACCAGCCTGTGATTGCAAAGTGCCCTAGGTTCTCTCTCCTACCTAATCCTCTTTAAGTGGATTTTGGTCTAATTTTTTCTATTCCTTCCTTTGAGCTAATAATTCTCCTCACAGGTGCTGAATAATGTCTTCATGCTGCATATTGCTCTGCTAGTGTCCATAGGGAAGCTACAAAGCTCACTGATGCTGTCATGCCCTGTATTTATTGTCAGGAATTCTGGTAATGCAAAGTGCCTGGGGTCAAAGGGGCTTAGTTTATATTTACAGAGATTCTACAGCTTTTCTGATTTATTGACTTCTGTGATCAGTTTGACAAATGAAGACATACTGAATCCATACAAGAAATAATAATTTCTTCTGTCTCACAGTGAACCTTTGCTAGTGTAGGGTGTTGTATAATAGCCTGTTATTCAGCTATTCCCCAGTTTCCACAGGAAAAAATAATTAGTGTTTTAAGACTAACCTCCTTAGGCTCTTTTTTAATGGACTATGAAAAGTATATTTGCCTTACTTTCACAGCTCAGATATTTCAAAGGATTAGTCAGAACAAAATAACATCTACAGTAAGTATTTTATAACCTGTGAAGAATGATCCTGATGTGAGGCTCTTTGTTTTTCCAAGTGCAGATGTGGTTTTTAGCACTTTCTTAGTTGTGGTGTAGGTGGGTTTTTGTCTGCCTTTGGTAGAGTTCCCCTGTTACCTCTGTCCCAGTATGTTTGCAGCTGTGTAGGGGATTTCCATGAGACTCTTGTGTAAGTTTCTCCCAGAATGAAATATCAAGCTGAGACTAAACTGTAAAATTATTGTGCAAGCCAATTCAGCTGGGGCTTATTGGCTAAATGGTCAGAAAGAAAAATCCAGCTTGTATTTCTCTGGAGTGATGTTCTGCATCTCACTTAAAATGAATGAAACCACACTGATCTGTGCAGACTGAGAACTGGGCCTGTGCTTTACCTTGGGAGCTTCCCAGGCCCTGGTGAGTGGAGCTGCCTTCTCCGTGCGAGTCAGCTGCAGTGATCCATCCTGGTACTGTGAGTCCTCACTGGAGTCCTGGGGTGATGGGGGTCCTTGGGTCAGCAGCCACTGCCTACAGCACCCACCATGGGCAGTGCAGCGCTTTGCATCTGCGTGGTTTTGCTTTGCACTGCTTGTTTTTCTATCAGCATGCACACGTGACACACCCCCACGCACTCGTGTGCACATGCAGTGTGTGCCTGTTTCGTGAGGCTGTAGGAAAATGACTCAGTTGTGGTGTAAAAGTAGGTGGAAATCCATGCATCCACACAAACATCTGTCAGGCAGGTGTGGGAGTTGCAGCCTTTTCGTAAGTAAGTTATTACTATCTCACTTTTTTGAACAGCTTAATAAAAAAAAAATCCCATTCCACCGTGTGAGATGATGTTCAGAGCAGCACAGAGTTCTAATGGCTGATTTCAATAATAAAGACAACAGGGGACTAAAAGGTGCAGTGCAGGAGGCTGGGAAACACATTCCTTTCCCCAGAGGGTGTACTTAGCTCTCTGCCTTTGATCACTTGAGAAGTATCATTAGAGCACAAAATGGCAGGCACTAGGGAACATTATGGCAATTATAATGTGAGAGTTTAAAAAAAAAATCAAAAGAAATTTTAACTTATTTTGGAGTTTACTCCCATGAAGCCCCGATCACAGCTGAAGGATAAAATGCTCTAATAGATAAAATATAGAAGCTCCAGTGGGACTATTCTTCGGATATTGACTCCCAACTTAGCTCTGGTACAGAACAGGTTATATTTACAGGTTCAAGAAATCTAATCTGTGTACACACGTCACCATTACTTGCTATTTGTACTGCAGCAGCACCTGCAAGCCCTTGCTGCTCAACGAGATCCCATTGTGCTAAGGACTGTAGAAATATGGAAGAAAAAAAACCACAGGCAATGGGGCAAAAAAGGCTCAGAAAGCCTTTAGACCATGAGGCTCCAACTTAGTAGCTTGCACTTGGAAAATCAAAGTATTTGTCTTAATACCTTGCAAATCACTGTACAAATATTGCTGTATCATCTTATTATCACATACTGTTATGGAGTGGGTTTGTGTTCTGATTTCTTAGTTCTAGAGAACAGAGGAATTCAAACAACAGTGCTTGTTCTGAGGGGTTTTTAGTAGTGCCTTGGCAACACAAAACCAGATTTTGCTCCACTGTGACCTCAAAAAAACCACATTTTCAGATAGAGGAGCTGTTCTAGGTTGGGGCAGCAGGCCACAGGAGGTAATATTTGTATACATTCCTGCAGTGTCCCAGGACTTAAGCTGACAGAAAAGGCCATACCCACTTTCTCCTTTCTGTGGTGCAACATGCCTGTTCTAGCAATCAGGGGTGTGTGTGTTTGTAGGTGTGAATAGGAACAGGAGCCAGGGATTTTCACACAACTTCAAGCTTTCAGTGTTCTGAAAACATGCTGTATGGTGTTAAGTAAAAAAGTCTAGGTCACTAATAGAGCAAAATGTAAGACTAATACAAAACAAGACAACTGCAGACTCAGAGGGGCCTTGTGTTTACCTATAAGATGTCCAGAGAAACCTGGCACAAGCACCAAACTAATGCAGCACTCTTGTGTCACCTGCATGCTCTTTGTCTGTACTGCACAAAATCCAATAATAAGCACAGCTTTTAAATATGCCTTTTACTGTCTCAGCACAAGCTGCATCGATTGTGCTCACATGCAACGTCCTTAACATAAAATACAGTAGAGATAAAATGAGAGAAATAACCCAATTTGCTTCTGCAGACGGTGAGTGGGGGGTGTTAAAGTTCCAATTGGACACATATGGAACAAATCTTGTTGTAACATAGCAAAAGAAAGCATTTCAAAGAAACCATCTTATCATCATCATCAACCAAAACAGGCAGCCCACACAGCTTTGGCATCTCAATTTTCTGCTCATTTTCTTTTGTCTGTATCAGATGTGTTGCCTATTTTCAGTAGTTCATAGATGTCTCACTGTGATAGGAGCTTGGAGAGCAGCAAGCACAGCCCATTTTCAGAGTTAGAATTGTTTCTCCTTTTACTGGTCCTCTACCCTTCCCTTTTCTTTCTGCAGCCACTCAAACATTGTGGAGCTGGTGGCGTATAAGCTACATAATGCTTGTCTTCTGGCTTACTCACTTGACTGAGAAGACTTCCTGCTGGAAAAGCTGTTAGCATTTCATAGGGAATGGTTGGAATGTGTTTCAATACTGGTACTCCATTTGCCAGAACTGGTTTCACCTCTTTTTCTTGTCACTTCTAAATGGCAGATATGTGCAGTTGATTGGTATATAAGAAATGTTATAGAAGAGGTTATTAGTTATGGAGGTGTCACACACATCAGCACCTGATAAAGAAGCAGGAGACTACTGTGTTTTTCCAAAATAAGTCTCTCCAACCCTTTACTGTAATGACAAGTCACTTGATTCTGTTTGCATTGCTCCTGCCTTTTATGAATAGGATATTGTTTCTTTCTTTGCTTTTGTGCCCTAGCGTCTCTTACTTATTAATGTATCTGTTCCCATTACCCACAGCTTTTGGATTTTTGCCTTTTACGCATGAGCGGTCTGAGATCTGCAGCCTCACTTCACACTGAGCTCCTGTTTTGGTGTCTAACTTACCATATGTTCCAGTGGGGAATTAATTGCTTCTGTATCTTTTTGGTCCTGCTACTGAATGATTTGCCAAAGAGACACTGGAAAGTACAGCAAGCTATTTCTCCAAGCTCTTATCTCCTAACTGAAGGACTGGATCACACTTCACCACTTACAGTATTTTAATAAGTTTTAATTCATTAATGTTTTTGAAAGATCTTGTAAACCTCTTAGGAGCAGAGCTTTGGGAGTACAAAATGCTATTTTATTCATGAACTTCTAAAACCTTTCATACTTTGAATTCATTTTAAAAAAAAGCACAAGCGAGACAGAATGTAATAGAAGACAAAGTTGGACATTTGCAATCTCAATATTTTAATATAATTATGGAAAGAAAAGAGATACTGGGAACACAGAGTCGTTCATGTGACAGTATAAGAATGAAAACAGACTGAGCAAAAATGGTAAGGATACCACAGTGCTGCCCTTACACAAATCCTGGTTATTTCCATCTGAAGTATTTTCATGTTAATTTTTTTTCCCTCACCAGATTTTAGGCCCATGAAAGCAAAGGCCAAAGCAGTCAGGTAGTTTCCTTCAATCCAGAAAACATAACCTTTGCCATTAGCACCTTCTGCATTGGAATAATTGAAAGGAAATTGTGTTGGAGCTCAGGACTGCTTGTTTTAGAGGACCAGAAGAGGGCAAATAAAGATCATGCAAAACCAGAGGTTTTAGGAAAACAAGAGCCGAGAGTAAACACATCCAGCATCTTTGGAAGCAGGAGAGGGCATAGTCCTAAGTCCTGGGAAATGTTCTTCATCAGCATTTCCTACTTGAATATAGATCACTATAACCTGCACTTTGAAAAGAGTTTCTGTCTCTCCAAAAGCCCCAAACTTCAGGATGCTTTCTGCAGCACAAAAGGTAACCACAACAGGCCAGGATATAGTGAGCCGATGCCCTTCCTGAACCATGGCAGGCTACGAGTTTAAGAATTTTTCAGGAAAAAATCATAAGTGAAATTGGTGGTACCTTGATTTTTTTAGAGATGTTCTTTCTTTAAACCTAGTGGACTACTCTTCAGTGTATGTAGCCATGTAAAGCAGGCTGCTGCAGATTCTCATTTGGAGTACATCAGCCTGATTTCATGCTGGAATGCTCATTTGCAATAGCTTCAGATACGGATTTCACTGTGCTGAAATAAAATTATGGGATTAAATTCAACTCTGGAGTAATATTTTGAATACTTTACATTTTAGGAGCCATCAAAAAAGAGTGAACAATCGTGAAGTGAAAAGCCAATTAAAAAGGCATTTTTCAAGTATGAACATCCCCACTTCACATCCTGGTATTGGCTTACTCCTAGCTAAGGAAAATACTGACTTCAAGGTCACTTCAGCACATAGAGACTTCAGAAAATAATGCCAGATTACAGTTTCAGGCAGATTGGTACATTCCCCAATCTGCCAATTGTGCCTTGTCCTTCTCCAAGGTTGGTATCATTGAGAAGTGTTTAGTTTCATTTATTAAAGGCTTTGCTATAGATCACTTTGCATTTCACTTTCAAAGTACTAGCACCTGCCTGGAGTGATCTTCATGTCCATTCTTGCCTGTTGGCTTCATTTATGTCAGCAGAGTTGAACCTAATGTTGTCAGCATCATCAGAAAATGACAAGCAATGACAACACTCCTTTGTTGTACTTCATAATTTTAACTTTGATGTCTAGAACTTCCTGCATCACTCGTCATAGAACAAAAATATGCTCCTGGTATCATATGTGAGCAATGGCTTCTTTGACTAATAGCCATAATGGCAGAATGAATTTTCACTGTGAAATGAGATGCTTGTGGTGGGAGCTCTGCCAACACACCAAATCGAGCGGGAGGGCTGAGTGCAGTGTAAACGGGTGTTCCATATGCTCGAGAGACTTTTGGAATCAGCCCAGCCTACATATGCTTCTGTTGGCAAGCTCTTGAATAGAAAGGAAGATATTGTCCTCACCCTACCTAACATACCTCCCACTCATTTGAAATGCTCATTTGCAAATGGAGAGCATGCAAATCTGAGAATGATAACGGCACAATCCAGTCTTGCTACAGCTGGATAGGAGGAAAATAATGTAAAAATCATTGAGTAGATTTTTAAGCAGAAAATGTATTGATGTAAAACATTGATAAAAAGCATCTGAGATGTTCTCCTATCCATGATCTGTGGAGTAGAAGAATAAATTTTAGCATTGCATTAAGGTTCACTGCCAGTCCAAGCAACTGCAATTGGCTGGAGGATGCTTTGCTGAACAAAACACTTGAAATAATAACATCTTCCTCTGCTTTTCTGTGATTGCAGATTGCAGCTATATTTATACCATAGCTTTTTAGGTATAGCAGAAAATGGTCCAAGTTAAGGTGAGGAAGAGGATAAAAAATATAGAGTAAAAATTTTAAGCATATTGCGGAGAGGAAATGGAAGAGGCAGAATCCCTGGATAGAGGGATTTGCAGAGATTAAGAAGCAGAGTGGTGGGCAGAGGAAGAGGTAATGGAGCAAACTGATTGAGTAAGCAGGTTTTCCACCAGGATGCCATAGTGTCACGAACCAGGTGTAACTGTTCTGTCTTCCTCCCTTTTGAAGTTGTCTCATGGCTCCCAACATCATTTTTTTCCTTCCCTTTTTTTCTTCAGTATACCTGTCCTCATCTTTTTGAGTTCTGTGAATGCTGGGCATGCATAGATGGTTGCTCTGACCTTGCTCTGAAAGTCCCCACTTTCCCCTTCACATGGAGAAAGTGATTTTGTGAAGCAGCTGTGGGGACAATGGTGGGTAGAACTTCAGTGAGCAAAGCTATCTTGAGCAAGAACTTGATCATTTCTCCTCCTCCTCTGCTGCCCTGCTGCCTTGCCCATCATGTGCAGTGGATGGCAGGAAGCTTTTCCAGTGCCTGATTTGCAGCTCAAGACTTTCTGCTCTTACAGGTGTGTTCTCTGAAGCTTTTCAATGCTGACCTAAAGACACAGAATACAGTTGTTTTTCCCAGCTTCAGCAGTGCTGTTCCCTGCCACTGAAAACTTCCATTATGTGTTCTTGCTCCCTGCTTTATTCTTGTGCCTTGTACCCATGACAAAGCCCCTTTCCCCTGCCTTCCTTACAGGAATGTAATTGCCATTTACCAGGAGTTTGACAGAGTCCTGGATTCTCTCTGGTAATTCTTCTCAAACCTGTTATTTATCCACCTCTTCTTTCCTACCTGTCTTTGTATCTGCTTGGTAGTTAAATAGCAGGAGTGGGAAGAATATTACCACAAAGCCTATGCTGCAATTTCACATCCTTCAGTCTTTTGATGGTAATTCTGAGTAAATTTGAAAGAACCCCTCCATTTCTGTGAAAAGAACATCAAAATATGTAATTTACTAAAAATATAATAATCTGGTGTCTTAATGGATATTTTGAGAAAATCTTTTAGTACAAAATTTGATTAACATATGAGGAGAACTCCTGCAGAGGGCAATTCCAATTATGAAAAGGCTTCAAAAATTGTTTGGGGAAACTTGAATCTTTGATATATCTTCAAAACTGTGTAATATTTATAGCATAAGTGACAATGTAAGGCACTAAAAGATCAAGGGAGAGGTCTGTAAATCAGATGAGTTTGCTTTAGATTTTCTTGGTGTGGGGAACAAAGTGATCTTCCAGTCACCCTGTGAACCCTTGCAGATATAAATAGTTGTGCTGGAAGAGTGATTTAGAGTAATACCATTAAATGTGTATGTATGTGTTTATGCCACTGGGCCTTGTGCCAGAAGTGCTCTGGGAGGGTTGTGCATTGTGTAAACCACCTTCAGTAACACTTACATTTTCCTTTAACAACTGTAATGAAAGGACCAAAGGTGCATTTATTTCAAACAACTCAAAAATAGTTGTTTCACTGTTTTCATGGAAAAAAAATTGCTCTTGATTTTTCTATGAGACTTTTTTTTCCCTTACAATCCATTGGATTGTAGTAGAAACAATAAAATTTGGTGCAACTAAAACAGCTCTGAGAAAGCAAAGAGCTTCTTCTGTGGGTTTATTGCAATCAGCAGTGATTCTGGCTTTGAACCATTTCTAGTCGAATTGCTTTTGCTTTGTTTGGTTTTTTTATTTTTCTTTTATTCATACCTCTGTGACATTTAGGAGGTGGGGAAATCTTGGGTTCCTGAGACTGGCCTGCTGTTCATGGCTGGGAGTGTGTGTATGTAGATATATATGTATGTACATGCATATGTATGCCCTCGTTCAGGCACATACACGTAAACTCCTCCTACTCACCACTGCCTCTTTCCTCTATTCTTTGCCCTTGTTTATCCTTTTCTTCAGAAACACAAAAATGAAACCATTTGGAGCTTCCTAACTCTTCCACTCAGAAGCAGAAGGCTCTGGCCTGCTGTTCCTCCTCCTCCCCACTGCCTGATGCTCCCCATCCTGGGAGTGAGACGTCCAAGCATATGTCACAAACACCGTACGCAAACAGGTTCTGCTGTGTGGGTGGCAACTACAAAACCCAGCTTCTGGCAGTGAACCCCACTGCCTTAGCCCTCTGGAAAATGCTAAGGAAGAAAAACTGCACCAGGTGAGGCTAGCACCCAATAAAATGCAGCTCTGTCAGTTTTGCCTTCAGAGCGGGACTGAGGGATTCTTGTTGACTTTGGGTGTTTTCAAACCTCCTGAACCATTAGCAAATCTCACAGGATCTGCAAAACCAGTTCCAATCCATGCTGTATTTTTCTTCTTCTTTCCCTGAACTTATAAACTCTTGTGGTTTCCAAGGACAATTCAATATAAAAGGAAAGGAAAACTAGCTAACGGAGGAGTTTGGTTGAATTGGGATGGAAGGCAAAACCAAAAAAAAAAAGGTTGGCATGAGTTTATGGCCTATGTATACATGGGATTTATACTGACAAGCAGACTTATCCCTGCTGGCATGAGTCCCAGGAACTACAGTGGCTGGCAGGTCTGCCCAGAAATGGATTGCACCAACAGTGTGAAATGCCTGTTCCCCCTTCTCCTGGGGAGAGCTCCAAACATGATAACTGCAGAGTAATGGGATTTGATGGAAGAAATTAAAAATTACGCCCTCTCAAGGGAGAGGATAGGAGATATTTGCAGGAGAAGATTCAAGCTGTCAAATCTTTTTCTTAATTTGAAAGTTTTCTTCGCTCTTCCTTACAGCCTTTCTATGCTGTCTATCAGCAATTTTTATCCTATATGCTCATTGCTAATCTGTTTTCACACTTTACATCTGTTTTGGTTTTTTTTTGGTCCCTTCCAGGCACGTAAAATCTCCTAACCCCAACACAAGCCCTGCTAGGAATTAGCTTTGTAGGCTATTACATCAGCAGGTTTAAAGTTGTTATGAATGGAAGACTTTTATCATAAGAAATTTCAGAGTATTTTTTTTTCTTTTTTTTTCCCTGAATGTCCAAAAGTATCATCTGGGTTTATAGCTTCAAATTTTATGTGGATTTCTCAGGTGTCATGTTAAAAAACCAAGAAAATCTCACTACTGTACTAAGCACTGTACAGACTGCTAACTTTTTTTTAAAATTTTCTTTTCAATTAAATGAGGAGAAAATTCTCTTTAGAGGTAAAAATCTGAAAAATCATCATTTTAATAATAAAAATAAAGTTAGAATAAAGTTGTGCCTTCAATACATATAGTGTCAGTACTCACACAAAGAGGCAGCATCAGGCAGCCCCCTGCAGTTCCCCAGTGCTAGGTTTGCTCAGGTGAAATGCAGGGACCTTGTGCTGCTCCTCTGTGACTTTGGAATCACCACATGTGTGGGCTCAGTGCTGTCACCCTGCCCCGGGGCTTGGCTCTCCCTTCCAGTGCTCCCTGAAACTCAGCAGCACCTGCTGAAAGGTCTGGTGGGCTGGCAAGGAGGCAGCACTGGCATCCTTCCCCTGAGCACCTGGGTAGGAGTTTGCTCAGGCTCTCATTTTGTCACCATCTTTCTGTGAAAGTGAGGTGACTACAGCAGCTCCTTATCAGAGGGGAATTCTGCAGCTGGTCCTCGTCTGCATGAAGTGAGGCTCAAGCTGCTTAGGTGTGTGACTATGGGCTTTGAGGATTCCAGCAAAGGAAAAGAATGTTCAATTGTAAGCCCTAACATTTTTCTTTCTGCTTCCCACACGCTCTTCCCACCACCACAGGTGTAAGATTTCAAGTAGTTTTTCAATAAATGACATGTTGTTCTTTCTTCTGTTTAGACTGAAGAAAAATAGTGTGGTTTTGGTAGATTTTCAGTACTCAGTGATATTTCCAAAGTTCAGCAGATAACAAGAAGGTAGAATTATTTCTTCCAGGACTTGGACAACTTGGAAATCTCTTACTGCCCTCTATCAAGCTTGGCACTGTGTGTTCTGTCTTTCCTGCTGCCTTCTGTTTCAGACCTACCACAGCTGCTTATGCAACCATGTGTGGCAGCTAAGAGGTGAAATTTGAACAGGTGACAGTCAGCTGAAGTTTCTTTGTAGGATGTTGAAAAAAGATCTCAGAATTGGAGTAGGACAGGAAGAGTAAGTCAATCTCATTTCAAATCTGTAAAGGCACCTTGCTAATCAAGAGGTGGTCTGTGGATTGAAATATGTTACACAGGAAAAAAGAAAACAACTCAACCTGTTAACACTATCCAAGCTGAGCACCAGGTTCCATTCCTTTCACAAGGTTGATACTCACAGGTCTTTAAATCTTAAATACGTGGTCTAGTCCTGTGTACTTGGAAAATTCCAGGGTTTTGTTTATTATCACCTGTCTGCTCTCTTGGTACTTGTTGATCTTGCCTGTTGCTGCAAGAAAATAAATTATTTATTTGTGAGCTTTGTATATGCTGCAGTGAAAGGAATTTACATGCAGAAACTGTCTGAGAACAAATATTTTCTGAAGAGGTAAAGCATTTGTATCTGCCAGTTGAGGCCATTCTTGATCTCATTTTAGGTGATAAAGGAGCCCTTTAGCCATGGTGAGAAATGCCTGCTTCCTAGAAGTATTCATTTTACTCACAAGCTTTTACAGTGAGGAGTGAGTAAAAGGAATTGGAGAGCTCTGTCATTCCTCTGTTATTTCTCTCCTATTTATTTAATCTATGTATCATTGTAAGTTTTGATTGTTTTTGATTTCCAAACTGATCTGCATTTTATATTTATTTTCACTTTTTTATTTATTTTCTTAAATTATGCGTATTTGATAACTGCCTTAGTCATTTGTGTGTTCTTTTGCCTAAATTGAATGACTTTAGCTCTTCAAATTTCTATCATGATTGAAAATTCAATTTGATTCCAAGGACCTCTATTCCTAAAGTGCTTGTTATGGTGAATTTTTAAGCAAGAAAAGTTACTCAACTCAAGTAAAGAAAAGAACAATCAGTCAATTTATCAGTTTAAGAATTTCTCATATGAGAGATTATTCCTGGCTGCATGAAAATAAATTACAAGACCCATGAAACTACATTCCTCTGAAATTAGGGTAACTTCTCCAAAAGCAATGATTAGATGATCATTTTCTTGGAATTAACTCTTTCCTCTTTAGTAATACTGTCAGGATATATCTGGAAGAACGTGGTGTGCTAGCTGGATGTTACAAAGCTGCCATTTCACTTAGAGCTGTGAAAATACTGGAGGGAAGAGCTTTCTTCTTCTATTAGATTTTCATCAAGCTTTCAGATGCTCTTATGCCCTATTTGCTTATGTCTTATTAAAAAAATCGTATTTTTCTAGATTTTCCTCTCCCTAGTTCCGAAGTTGTTCCATCACAGACCGTGATGGAATGAGGTCCAAGTCATGTTTGCTGATTGTCAGGAATGAGTGATTTAGGTCACTCAATCACTGTCAAAGGTATTAGGAAAAGTGGTTTTAATGGGAATTTGTAGAAGTGTGACTAAGTTGGATGACAAGGTTCACTCCTTTCTTTGCTTCTCTATTGCTTCGAAGGGTTCGTAATCTAAACTCAGGGCAATCTGTGGTCAGATTTCTACATGTTACCTTTTGTGATGAGTAAGATACACTTTTCCAACAGATCTTACCTATTTTCAGCTATGTTTGCTTTTCAACAATGCTTTTTTCTTTCTTTCCTTCCCTCTTGTTCTTCTATATTTGTCTCTACATCTATTTGTTTCAACTGCTGGGTTTTTTGCTTTCAAAAAAGTTTTCTTGGATTTTTTCCCCCTGGAATTATTATTTAGCCCTTTGTGTACCTGAAAGAAAGCAAATTGTGAATCTATTCTTACATCCAAAAGCAATTTATGTGAATACATACAATATTTGAAAACTTCTGAAATTTAGAAACCAATAATTGTAGTTTGAATACACTATACACATTTGAGAAAAGGCAGATTTGGTGCCTTCTCTTGCTTTCTTGAATTCATTGGTAGATTTACGATTGATCTAGAGGAGCATGAGCAAGAATTTTAATGCAATAAGATGGAATATAAAACAGAGAACAGGACTGACATGCATTCATTGCTCAGCCTAATTTTCCAATGGGGAAATATCTCAGACAAGCTTTCATAATTTTGAAATAATTATAGTTTTTGTTGTTGTTTGGAAAAATTTTATGGTTTGGTTTTTTTGTTCTTGTTTTGGGTTTTGTGAAGTTTAATTTTTGGTTTTGTTTTGCCTTTTTTTTTTTTTTAATAGAGATCCTTGTGATTAAACCTGGTCTATCAGCTCATTATTGCACCTCCTGGCACCACTGAGCAAATAGGCTGACACAGCACAACTCCCTGCTGACCTCCCAGCAACGGCTGATTGACTTTGCAAGGATTTTTCATTTCAGAAGCATTTGCAATTTCCTGAAATGACTCCAAAGAATCACATAATTTTATTTCATTCGTGTTTGCTTGCATCAGTTATTTTGGGGGTAGGAGAGGAGGGGATGAAATTGTTTTATATAAATAAGCTGAATGTATTTCATAGCAAGCAATGTTCTGACCCTGGCACTGTTGCCTTTCTACCCTTCTATATTGAAATAGAATTTCATTGTGCTTGGATAGCTCAGGTTTCCCAGAATCCCACCTGTTCCATTTGTTTTGCTATGAAAAAGTATCATTATAGCTCACTTTATGCCTTTTGTTAAGAATTAGCACTCCTGAGAATCAAAAATGAAGATGTGATTGTTCGCACAATTAAATAATTGCAGGTATTAACAATGAGTTGTCCACCCACAGGCTCAGCAGGTGCTGGAGCAATTGGCTGGAAAATGAAGTATTTCTGGTACACAACCTGCAGATACTTTGGCTGCTGATTTTCTTTAGAATCCTGTTCACAAAAGAAATATAGTGAAAGGATTTTGAGCCCAGCTGGTTGAAATGTGTGAAAGACCTTAGAATTTCCCACATCATGATTAATTTGATGTACATTCTTCCTCTTTTTCAGGGAAAAATGTTGTACAGAACCATGAAAAACATGTTATAATCTGCAGTGGACTTGGGCACAGGAGTGTCCAGTTCATGTCATACCTGTTTATTCCTAAGTGAAAGTTTTCAGAGGGAGATCTGAAGTACATGTAAATGCATGTGGGATTTTTTTTTTCTTCCCAGGGCAAGCTCTGCTCTGTTCAACTTCTGCTCCCTCTTGATTCCAATTAAGTTGAGGTTCTGTCCCATAATATGGCTGTAATCTCAAAAATTGGTCAGCTGGATTAAGGCACACTGAAAAAAACCCCAACATCAGTGGTTTAGGGGTAGGATACTGAAATAGAAGTTGGTTGCTCCTTCTGCCTCAGATAGTGATCTGTTCTCCCTTTCCTCAGTAGTGCCACAAACACAATCCTGGGAATATGTAATGAGTTTGCATACATCAGATGAAAAACAACATAAGAAAACATTATTAGGAACGGAATTTTTCTCTTCTCCCTTGTGGCTAAAAATTGAGATATCCTTGGGCATGTTCTTTCTAGTTCATCACTACAGGCAGTCAATCTTTTTTTTTTTTCTGATCTGATTATCCTTCTTTGGGTGACAAGTGACCTGTCAATTTGAAGGTGCATTTTCTAGCTAGATGAACCTGTCATCAGACTAGGATTTCTTGTGTTGGGTATGGCCTTTCAACCTGAATTTCTGAGCTGAAATAATAGATATGTTGTAGTAATGAAATATGGTTGGAACTGTTTGGTTTCTGTAGATGTAAGTGCTGCTGATAGCTTGGATTTAAGTGTTTCTTGTTGCAGAATTCTAGAGAGATAAAAAGAAGTATTCACTCCTTCATTTGTGGATCTGACAATTCCTTGATGCTATAGCCCATAAAATTGCATGTAAAGCACTTGCCCTCTGCAAACCTGACAGAAAGCTGGGCCCTGGCAGTAAGGGCATCAGGATGTCCATGTTGTTGGGCTTGGCCAAGAGTCATAAAGGTCACAGAGCAGACCAGAAGCAGAAAAGAGAATCCAGTGTCAATCTGAGATTGGAATGAGAATTACTGCCTAGAGAGAAAATTAATGTGGGCTTCAGCTGAACTGAGTTCAGGTAAAGAAATGTGACTCTTTATTAGTGCAGACCCCAGCACAACAGAGTCTGGCTGTGTACTGTCCTTGCACCTGGACTATGACACATTTTAATCCAGGCATTATGAAAACCCAGCTGACAGTAGAACTTTGTATTGCAGTATTCAAACCAAGGAAGTTATGGCCATTATATCTGTACTGTATATTATACATATTGCCAGAAGTTATAGAAGGTATTTTAATATTCTGGAGTCAGCAAAAGCACAAGAAAAAGAGGCATTTTCATTTGTGGTATTAAACCTTTGTGTATTCAGAGTCTATTAAATTGCAGGGAACAAGTGAAGAAGAATCCTGCTGCTCTTTATGACAAAGCCCAGATCATTTGGTAGCACCAGGATTTCAGAAAAGAGCCTCCATATATTCCACTGGTTGCCAGCAGTAGGGCTGAAGTAACTTTATCCAGGTTGGTTTGATTTTGTTTTGTTTTTTAATTCATAACCTCTTTTAAAAGATACTGATCTTATCCTTCTTGGGACAAATGCAAAAAACACCAGCAAGAACAGCAAAAAACTCACACTGACAAGGGAATGCTTATGCCTTCAATCTGAACAGACATTCAGAAGAGCTTTGCTGGGTTACCTTACTAGAAAGCCAATATGTTCACATTACAGCACACTAATCAGTGCAGCATGTTTTAAGATATTTTTTAAAACAATATTGTGTTCAAAATCAATGTTTCATAGTGCAAACAAATGTGTTGATTTTGTTTGGGTTTTTTTGTGGGTTTTTTAATGTGCTATGTTGATGGTTTCAAAAACAGCAGAATGATCTAAACCAGGAGCGTTGACTCCATTTTACTGTAATGCAGGAACTGGATAAAATATTGAAAACTTAATGGTAATGGCAAAAGTACTGAAGTAATAGCTAGAACATGAGAGCTGCCTGCCAGGATACATTAGAAATTTGGGGTCAGAGGATGAGTAGGAAGAGAGTGAAGGAGAAAACATTGAAATGCTAGCAATAAAACAGTTTTTATGGGCAGGAGTAGAAATGCAGAGTATGTTGGAAGCAGCTCAATCCTGTGTGTTCCAACTACTCAAGTTCCAAATGTGTAATAATTTCTGTGACTAATTCTAAATACTTTATCAAACTTGCACACATATTCACAGTGAAGATTCAAGCAAGCAGAAGCACCATTTCCTCTGAGCAACAGGCCAGATGAGCTTTGGCGTCTTGTAGTGCTTCAGGAAGGGGTTTTGGGGTTTTACATGACTGGCAAAAGGACTGGTGTATACGGGAAGGAATTTTACACAGAAGGAGAATACACTCCATTGATTATTCAGATTTTATGACATTTGGCCAGGATGGAGTGTGAAGAACTGAGGAGGGTCTCTAAGACTACTGTGAAGCAAAAGCTTAAAGCGTGTCCTATCCACTTTGATAGAAATAGTCTGGAGTTGAAATCAGGTCCTGGCAAGGGCTCTAACCACAGTGCCACTGAATGGAGAAGGAAATCTTTTCCTTCAAGGCTGGTGTATGTGCTGGTGTGGCAAGAGGTTTCAGGGCTTAGAACGCCAGTTTGACACCAGTACCTCTCCAAGGCCTGCCTCTCTTTGTGCAGACAGGGAAGGATTTAGAGAAACTCCTCCCCTCAAAGCTCATTTTCTGCCCTGTAGCTGTGCTCACCACGAGTTGTGCCTCAGGAATTCTGGTCTAGATTGACTGCACAGAGGGGCTGCCCTCCTCACCTGGCTCAGACCTCTGTGTCACACCATGGTGAGGGCCCATAAAGCTCTGAGGTGTTGCCTTGGCTGAAGTCTAACCCAGCTTTGGGATGCAGGTGCTCCTGTGCTTAAAAAGCTCTATCTCAGAACCACACATAATGGTCACAGCAAGAAGGTCTGACCTGAAAGAAATAAATTGGCCAGCAATTATTTATAGAGAAAGGCCAGCTGAATATTAATTGGAATCAATGGCAATTACTGTGCTAGGAAGAAACAACTTAAGATTAAATCAATTAAAGGTACTGCCTTGAAGGAAGGACAGTGATATTTAATTTAAATTGTTTTAAAGGGTATTTCACACTCCTAAGTCGTTATTTCCATTAGGTTGTTTTAAACATTTTACATTGAAAATTGAATTGAATTTTCTCTTCAAAGGCAGAGCATAAAAGGCATTTTGGTTGCTTGTTATTCCGCAATATAGAAATTACAGAACCCACACTTTATTTTACAGTTCTTTGCAAGTTAAAAAAAATATTTGTGGGGATGTCTAAATGGTGAAAAACCATCAAAGACCTGTTTGTTTTTGGTGGTGGGGTGATGTTGGTTTTTTTTCCGCTCATGAATGACCTCTTTAGATCCAGTATCTACCAAAGTCTGTATGGTCCCTTTATTTGTAATTTTTTTATATTTAGAGCCAGAGTTTCTAAAGTTACATATTTTTGTTGTTATTTAGCTTCTAAACATGGAAACCTGGAATACTTGTACACAAAGATAGTTCTTTGCTTCCGTTTTTTTTTTTTGGTTTTTTAATGAGGGAAGTGATGGATGGAGCAATGTCCTGAAAGAGAACCATGTTCTATAATTGGGCTTGGTTCTGACTAGCTCCAGACTGGTTTTCAGCATGTGGAAAAAAAAGGAGGGGATATTTTCAAAATGTGTTAACTACTGCCATCCCATGGTCCCTTTGCAGAGAATTTAACAGTACTTGCATAAGCAATATAGCATAATATAATCTTTGTTGAGCTTCCTGTTTGTACTGATGGAAGGAATGGCCTTGTAGTAATAATTTCAAGGGAAATGTTTCCTGAATGGTGTGGTGTGTATCTTGCTTAATATCTTGTGTTCCTTCTCTTTTAATGACAAACCTCTGCTCTCATTCTCTCCTGCATGGTTTAAAACATCTTGGCACAAGTGTGCACACAGCAGTACTTCCTCCAGCCCTGTGCTGAGACTGAGCACATTGTTTGGAACAAGCTAATAGTGGCTGCCTTAGCAGAAACTATACTGGAATGGTTTGACATGGCCTGAAATTCTGATGTGGGAGGAGGGGAAGGAAGCTCCACGCAGACCTCAGTTCAGGATTTGCAGCAGCTCAGGCTCCTCTGTGGGTTAATGTGCATGCAGCTGGTTGGAGGCCATCACATGCTATCCAGGACTTTTTCAGGTACAGCATTATATGGAGAAGGTTGGAAATCATCCCAAGGCATACCAAGTGCATCTTTTTCAGACTTGTTCTACACAACACATCAATCTTCAGTAAAGTAGTCACAGCAATCATTACACAGCAAAGCTATAATTGCAGGTTCTCATTTTCTGAAGCTTTGCCCCTTCCCTGGATGATGCTCATTTTGAACATGTCAGCCCACCTGCTTAGGGGATCCCAGCAGCTCAAGCTGCTTGATGGCTTGAATTACTTGTAGTTATTATTTAGACTTTTGGTACTGTCATAGTGTCAGTGCCGCACTACAGAGGTTTAAAGTTTGTTTTGGAGCAGGTGCTGTGTTTCTGACATTTCCTGCCTTTGCTAGCAAGGTGAGGTAGGGAGGTAAGGAACCTCTCCTCAAACCCAGAGAGCCAAGTATCACTGCAGGGCCACAGGAGCTCTGCACACCATTAACCAGCAGCTGCTTTGCCTAATGCAGACAAACTGGTGTTTGGGCTCTGATCATCTGCAGGACATGGACTGTGCAGACCCAGGCTCTGTAATTAGTTATTTATAGCAGTGCAGCAACACTGTTTTGGTATTGGCTAAATTCAGGGAAACAGTTTTCTTTTTTATTTGAAAAGGGAGGAAAAATAAAAGATTTTCAGCTGTTTTTTACCTTTCTCCTATTAGATAAGCTTTAAAAATATACTAGTTTTGATTTACTCTCTGTACAAAGTTTCCATTATGTTTGTTAATATGGGGGGATAGAATGTAAGAAAAAGAGTGCAGAAGGCAATCTCACCCCTGAGGAGTTGCAGCTGTACTAATCACCAAAGATTAGGAACAGGCCTGCCCTTAACGGGCCACAGCTGTGTCCAGTGAGGATGAGTGCTATGCAAGAGTGGGTTAGCTGGGTGAGGAGAGAGCTGGAGTTTGTTGGCTGGGCTGTGAGGAAGAAGGGGTCAGTGCTGCGAGGAGATGCCCATGAGAAATCACCGAGAAGGTATGGGAGCTTTGTAATAAGGCGATGGCATGTTAATATGCGAAGAAATTAGTTTAAACAGTTTAAAGGTTTCTTAATTTATTAAATAGAAATGTCATTAATGCATTTGGGAAAGTGCCTCCTTAGTTGTGCTTTGAGGTAAAATCTATAAAATACCCAAATAAACAATTTAGACTTCAAGAAAGACTGAAGGCTACTTCTGGAGTTCAGAGCAGATTTTGCACTGGTGTAACCCCAAAGAACGGAGTTCTTCTGTGATAATGAAAGACCTGGTATTCTTGTAACATCACACACTTAGAAGTTTTCTGGTTCACTTAAAATAGTTTTTCAGGGATGGTGAGTGCCTAAATTTCATTGTTATTGCTGATTTAAACATTGCTTAAATGCAAGCATAGTGTGGTATAGAGTGTAAGTGAAAATTGCAATGGCCTTTCTTTTAATAGGTTCAGCAAGGTGTTTATCAAATTTTCTCAGTAAACAGGAATTAGGAAACAAACCATTTCACAGAATAATATGTCATAAAACTCTTATTGCTATAAGTTTGGAAGATTTCCCCACACATTTGGTGCAACGTTTGTAATAGGTCTGCATGGGGTTTGCATTTACTGTGTGTAAGAAAAGTGATGTTTACTGCCTGCACAAGCCTCTAGAGAAACATTTTGTATAGCTCTAATTCAAACTACACCAGCTGGGCAGATAAATCATGATGTAAAAATACATCATTTCTATTAGGAGATTTTGAAGAAATGAACAAAAGTAGGTATGCTTCCCTTCATGAATTTCTCCTAAAAATGCTGAATTTACAATAATTAGTTTTGTTCTCTACAGAAACCATCATTTAGTAGTAACACTATTAAACAAGTGAAACACAAATTACAAGTGACATTTATATGATCATAATCACTCCTTTCTGGCTGTCAGGAATATTTTTTTTTTCAGAGAGGAACCTGCATGTTTGCAGATGGCATGAAAAAAAAATGAAGCTTGCAGAACACACCATTATTCCTGCGAGGCCGTCAGTTCGTTAGTTGAAGCAGCCAAGACTTGACGAGCTGCAACAGATCAGCAAATGGGAAATGAGCAGGAGTATAAATTCCCAGCAAACTGAATCATTAACATTTGCTGCCTGCATCCTGGAAACACAGTAAATCAAAAGTGTCATGATATATCAAGACAAAATATCATTCCTAATTGGGATTAATTTCCTGCTCTGGGATTGCTGACCTTTACTGAAAGAAAAAAACACCTGCTCGTTAACTCCTGTTACTTAATTTCTTTTTCTTTGAGGACATAGTACAATTTTAGGATACAGGCTCTTCTAAAAAGTACCCTTCTTGTTGCATTTTTCCTCTTTGATGGACAAATATAATGTTTTCATTTAAGAAATGACCTTTTTATGGATGTGAGGGTGCAGAGGAAGTATTGGATAACAAAGATGAGATTCTGTATTACCTTAAGCAATGTTAGATGGACTTTATTTATTTCACTGGTGAAATGGAGGAAGATCCACTGTAAGCTTCATTTGGCAATTGCTACTGTTTCCCAAAATGCTCATTGATATTTCCAAAAGTTTCTGAAGTGCTCTCGTCTGAAAGTGTGCTGCAGCTGCAAGCCAGCTCCTGTCTCTCCCCTGACTGGAGCAGGAGTGCCATGGAGGTGCTGGAAGGGCAGCTGGAGCCCGCTGCAGTCCTCACCTGCCACAGAGTGTCCTGGGGACACAGCCTGTGCCTGCCTGAGGAAAGCATGAGTGTAGAACAGGCTCACAAAAACATCAGTCCTCTACCCCCCCTCTACCCCTACTGATGCACTGGTGTGAGATATCATGATTTGGTGTTGGTTTTAACTCCATTGTGCTTAAACAAGACAGAGGACATAAGAGACAAGCTGGACCTTGAAGGGGAAAGATGGGACTAGGCCAGGCTGATTGAGCACATTACTGTTCTGAAAAGATGGATCATGTGGCTGAGGAGGGGAAATGGTGTAAATGTGTGTGGACAAGGGGTTAGGCTGCCCACTATGTCCCAGTTGCATAGGAATATAGTTTGGGTCAAAAATTGGCCCAACACAATTGACCTGGTTTTCTTTGTGTAGTCCATCCCTATTTATGATAAGACACCACGGGTAGGGGAGGGAGGAAAGTGTGGTGAGAAACAGAACAGCTTACCTGAGAATGGAGATTTCCTACCCCAGCTACTACCCCCCTGCACTCCAGATCCCATTTCCTCTGTCTGCCCATCTGCAGAAGAGAACTATGGCTTGACTATTCAGCTTTCCCGCGTCCCATTTCCCATCCTTGTGTTCATCTGTACTGCTCTGGTGTTGTTCCTAAAGCTGCTCTTGTGCTGGTTCTTTCTGAGGAGATAGTACATAGTCAGTTAAACTGACAAAACAATCCTCTTGCTCTTGCCACCATTAGGTATTTTGGTGCTTATTTCAGTGCAAAGTCACCATATGCTTGAATCCTTTCCTGCTGATGAGTTGCTCCCAAGTCTCCCTTAATATGTCCCCAAGCTCTCACCAAATTGTAGTTAAGCATCTATTTATTCTGTCAGGGTTATGCATGATCTTCATTAATTTCTGATGCTTGCTCCTTTGTAGTGATTTCTTGACTCTCCAACACAGACTAAATCTTGATGTCTCTGTAAATACAGGACAATATGAAGTTATTATAGAGCTCCGTGACTGTAATGGAAGTAGAGAGCTGTAATGTATTTCTCATGTGATTTAGGTTTCTAATATTGTAATCCTCTTCTTTGACTGTCTCCTAAACAATAGTAACACAAAAGACTTTTTGCCAATTTCTTCCATTTCTTTTGTTCTGGGGTGATTACTCTGTGTTTATGTCCAAAAAAGAGGCCTTGTTTTCCTGGTATAAGTGAACCTCCTCCCCTTCCCCCCAACCCCTTTTTTTATTTTTCTTTATAATGGTGGGAGAAGCTGCACTGTATGCAGAGATCAAACTAGCACACAATAAACTGCTATCCCCAGGTTCTTGCATTGCTCTGAGACAATGTTACTAGGACTGTTATATTGACTACAATAATCCAAACATCCCCACTGACACTAGAAAGGGAGAAAGGACAATGATCTATAAATAATTAAGAGAAAAAAAATCATTTGTTCTCTGTTAAATGCCCAGAGATAAGCTCCTATTTCAGCTGTTACATGTTACTGCCAAAATTGATAGGCCAAGGTTAGTGGGAGTTTTGCACAGAGGTCTCCTTGAAATAATAATCTCCTGGTCAGAGAAAAGGGCTAAGACCAGCTTTAGGATAAAGGTAAGGCCTTGTTTTAGCTGATGCCTCTGTGAGCTCTGACGTGAATTTCTGTGGGTCTGTCTCATGTTCTCACTTAGATGAGTCAACAGGGGTGAATGCTGGAAATAGGAGTTCTTCCGTGGCAGAAGTCAGATTGGGCCACTGCACATGCAGTTTTCCCACAGTTTCTTGGAAGCCCTGTGGAATGGGGGATGTTGGCTGAAAATGGAAAGCCATATCAGAAATATGAGAGGGTACTATGACAGTTTGAGGTCGCTTACAGAATTGGCCTGTTTGGCTTTGCCTTCAAAGGATGCAAGTGTTTGATATGGGGTCTTTTTCAAGACTTCTCAAGTTGAGGAAGGCTGTGCTTGTGTAAGTGGTACATTCAAATGGGGGAAATAAGTTTATGAGGAAGATAGAAGTCCTCAAATTAAATAGCGTGCCGGGAAAACACCTTTGCTAACATTTGCTGCGTATTCAACTGTGGTGTGAAAGATGTGCTGTGTGACTGGATGACATTGCTGTTCACAGAGATTAGTGAGCTTATCAAAATAGAAGACAAATATTAAGAAATCCTGTGCTTCTATCAATGACTAAATGAAGAAAAAACCAAAAAACTCCTCTCATTATGAAGTGCTGCATTATACTTATGTGACTCATTTGTTTGATGTGCATATAGGATGGCTTCACATGAATGATAAACGACCAGTTTGCCTCTTGAGCTCAAGCTGACTTCATTAACATCACCAGTACAAGTACATTAGCAGTACTACATGAATTTAAAACAACAAAGCTGCTTTAGTTTCTGTATCTCAGAATAAAGTCCCCACTGCTTAGCTCCAGGTTCAGTCACCTGCAGTGTCACCATGTATTGAGAACTGCACAGTGGCTCACTCCAGACGCACAGGCAAACCCCCAGTGTGCTCTGCTTTGGTCTTGGGCTCAGACATGTGTAAATAGACAATAGCAATTGAAAGACTTTCTCAAGTCCCCTCAATAACACTCTAACTGAGCTGGTAGTACTCCATTGTACATAACACAGATTGCTGCGGTGGGTGGCTTATGACTTCTGGTTCTTCCAGTGGTTCTCTTCAAAGCTATGTTCATACATGCATATGAATACATTCACATTATTACAATGCAGCAGGCTATTTAAAATCCTTGTCTGTTATGGACTTTTTCCTTTCACTCAAGCATAACTCTTGACACAAATAATTGCTTTTTCAACTGATTTCTGCTGTATCAAACAATGACAGATAACAGTAGGTGAACACTGCTCTTGTCTGGGGAGGGTTCTGGTTTAGCAGAGCCTTATCTGTCTGCTCTCATTTTGCCATATTTCAACTTTCAAAAAGCTCCTGCTGTAGAATAAATCTGTCCATTTTGAATGGAGTCACCTGTCTGCTTGTCCTATTGCACCTAATGTGTTAAGATGAACCTTGTTTGCTGAGTAGTTCTACTTGGACTCCTTCAGTCCATGTAATACCTGGATATTCTGGTCTTCAGATTCTGCCTTTGCATCTTCTTTCCTGTTCATCTCCTTGCCCTCTTGCAACTACCGTGTTATTGTCAGGCCAGGGTTGGTTTAAGTCAGTCAGGAATTAATAACTTATGGAAAAATTATCCTTCATGTGTTGATTTAATGCATCTTCCTTTTCTAACTTGACACAGTGCAGAGTTTCACATGGGCATCGATCTTGAAAGATTCATCTCTTGAGATGAACTGTTTGGTTCCTTGTTTTTCAGAAATGGATCAGGATGCAATAAATCCATTAACAGTTCTAGAAGTACAGATCACTCATAATGTTCCGCACAAAAAAATGACCTGTTTTAATCAGGATTAGAAACCACTGAGAGGTGCCATGTGAAAGTGCTGGAGAGTCACAGAGATGAATTTCAGCTTTTAAGCACCTAGGAAATATGTGTTTTTGTGTTTTCCATAAATGAAAAGAAACTCTACCTTTTCATTGTGACCTCTGTTATTAAGGGAAAAAAAACCTATGAAAAACATGCGAATTCAGCTGAGTGATTTTAAAAGTAGCAATGAAAGTGCAAGTATTGATGATTGTAAAAATGAAACAGAAAGATAGAAACTGATTGTTGTTGTTGTTGTTTGTTTTGGTTTTTGTTTTTTTTGTTTTCCCTAATCCTTTGTTAATAAACTTCCATACGTTTACCTGAGGGTGGTGAGGCCCTGGCACAGGTTGCCCAGAAAAGCTGTAGCTGCCCCTGGATCCCAGGAAGTGTTCAAAGCCAGGTTGGATGGGGTTTGAAGCAGCCTGGTCTCGTGGAAGGAGTCTCTGCCCACAGCAGGGGTTTGGGATCAGATGGTCTTTAAGGCTCATTCTAACCCAAACAATTCCACGATTCTGTAAGAAGCCTTGATAAATAGTTTTACCAACAAAATGTAAAGATGTTTTAGGCATTGTTCTTTTAACAAAATGGCCAATCTAAGAAAGTACAAATGAATTTTTTCTGAGATGACTGAGTGTGTGCTGCAGTGCAGCGTGCAGGCAGCAGCCTCCTACAAATGGAATGAATTCACATTTAGGACTAAAGATAGAACTATGAATGGTTATGTGGTTCTCTGTGGTAAAAATTAGCTGGTGCCACATGCAGCATGCATCTTGTCTCCTTGCAGAAAGGGAAAACTTTTTTTCCCAGAGACATGCTGCAGAAAAAAACCATGTAAAATTTCAAGAGTTTTCATGAGCACTGAGTTCTCCAGCTTGCTTAAAAGGTGATGAAATAATTAGCTAAATACAGAGAAAGACTTCACCCATAATTACATTCACTGAACAGCCAGCATAAATTAATCTTGATTTTCTTGGAATGTTTTCTGGAAAATCTCTTTGAAAAAAACAATGCTGTGCCTAAGATTCTTTCAATTTTTGGATGTTTTTCTGTGTTTGTTTTTTGCTGTAGGTTTTCTGTTTGATTTTGGGGTTTTTGTTTTGTGCAGATGAAGAAATGTCTGCTTTCTTTAGAAGACTGGGGTTTGCCTTGCCCTCTCTTACAGGGTTGCATATGGCTCCCTTTGTAAATTGTATTCAAAGGAAGAATTCTCCTGGCAAGCATTTTGCACCTCCAGCTGTCATTACAAATACTGTGGAGTCATTCATAAAACAGTTCATGAATGAATATAGAGGAATATCTTCTATCCTCACATTCATAGCAGATGAGCATCAGGAAATGGAAGCAGGTTCATCTACTGAAACTTCCCAAAGGTTCCCCATGTTGGCACATTCTCTCTATTAGAAAATAAGCTTTTTTTTTTTTCTTGATTCTCTTTATGTATATAAAATTAAGTCAATCCATAGAGAATATGAATTCAGGGGCAAAATGTGTGTCTAAGTCTCAGAGTTGACCATGTCTGTAAATAAATAATTTTTAATATATTCCAATAACTTTTAAGACTACTTCTGAACACAAGATTGTACAGATATGCATTTATCCACAGCATCTATCAGTATCCAAGTCAGTTGTTACATTATTTTATTTGCAGTGTATCCTCAAAATCTTAAGAGATGCTCCATTGAACTCACTGAAACTCACACCAAACCTTGATTTCTTTCTTTGAAAACGCAAAATTGTCATTCATTTTTCAATTGCTTTAAGTCGAAGCCCTAACAAAGGGAAAGAGCAGGTGTTAACAAGAGGGAATGTGCTACAGAACAAGTTTTTCTTTTTGCAGTATCTTGCAACAATGGCTTTGACAGTGCTTTTGTTTCAAGCACAAAGCTTTGCCAGGAAGATGCAAGAGATCTGATGACATGTTTGTGGCAGACCTTTTGTTTCTGCAGCTGGATCCCAGTTAGAGCATCTAATCATTATGACCTGAAGTAAAAATATTAATTTTATCCCAAGTAATAAGAAGTAATTTTTATATCACTATCTAATTCAGGAGTGACCTAACTTGAAATGAGTTAGTAATCCCTGGCCTTTAAAGGAAACTTCTAAATTTTTGTGAATAGATTGATATTGCAAAGATTTTCACAGGTCAATCAATTTCATCAAAGCAGTTTATGTACATGCAGGCAAACAATGCTTTCTGTTCAGTGAAATTAAATACATGCTGAAGTGGCCAGAAATATATTCGTCTTCATTGGTTATGGGAAAACATGGTGGGGGAAAATGATGAGGATGTAGGGTGAAGAGAATTTGGGTTGCTGTTTTGTTTTGGAGATTTCTTGGGGTTTTTTTGGGGGGTGTGTGTTTATTTAGAATAACCAAGGTAGTTCCAAATCTTTGAATAAAATAAATTGTGATTCAGCCTAAACATCAAAAGCATTTCAGGTCCACATCTTCCTGATTTTGAGTAGCAGTTGGTAGAGGGACTGAATTACTTTGCTGATGTTTTGTCTATAACATATTAGATTTTTCTGCAATTTGAAAGCTTTGCCTGGAATTTATATTTACAAATCCTATTGCACAAGGAGTTTGACAGCAGGTTTCCATTACATTCTGTGGTAACCATATGGCAAAGCTTTACACAATTGGGTGCAAGTTTATACATTTTTCAATACTGATATCTGAAGACCTGACTTTTCTAATGAATTGTTTCTTGCAATCAGGTGTGGTAATTCTGGTCTGTAGAAAATACTCCGTTTCCAGAGGGAAAAGCTCAGGTATGGCATGTTGTTAATGGAGCTCCAGCACCTCTCAGGGCTGTGGCTTTCACTGATAAAGCCTTTGCTGGTTTAGGACCTGCTGCTGCTTTTGCTCTGGGGCCTCCATTTGCTTTTAAAGTTTCTCTGTCACACCGCATACAGCGGTGAATGGCAGGCTTCAGTAACTTCTTGTCCTCTGGAAACTGAAGAGTCACTCCTGGCTTAGTTAATTTGTGGAAGTTTAACCATTATTTTAGCTGAACTGGAAGCACCAAAGAGTGTCCTTTTTGTTTTTACGAAGGAAAATGAACGAAAAAGTAAGAAAGGAAGATTAGATAATGTCCCTGTTGCTGCTGAAGAACATAAAAATCTTTCTGGTGAAAGTACATTTTGAAATAGTAGACATTACCAGTGCAGAGGACTCTCCTCCTCTTCAGGAAGTGCAGTGTAGATCCATCCTTTTGTCTTTTGTTCTATATTGTCCTTATATCAGGTAATGAGCTCTAATTACTGGTTTTACCTTCAAATGGGACTTGATTTCATACACTATAGAAAACAGTAAATTACAATTCTCTCCAGGTTTTGGGATATTCATAATGCATTTTTACCAATCATGGCTATTTTGAGGGATATATTATTTTTGCAAATGTATTTAACACTGGAATATTTAATAAGAACTTACCTTTGTTACTGTCATGGATATGTTTGTTCATTCTGTCAAATATACATGCGCATGCATTTTAAAGAGGGCAGGGTCCATAAAATAATTGCCTGCTTTTGCCACAATATTTAATGGTTCAAGTTTGGCTGATGGTAGTTACCGTGAAATTAATTAAGAGGATTATTCAAGTTTTGAAGTTGAATTTCTTAGCTCAGCTACTTGAGCATCTTCACAGAAGTAGAATATTTTAAGTTATTGGTGCAAAACAAAAAACTGTTTGAAGTTTTAGGTAAGGCAACAATACCAAGAGTGGAACAAATATGCCCAGACCCACCACTGGCTTCTGCCTGTGTAGAACGTGGCTCCCATGGTGAATGCAAGGTGCCCAGGAAAAGGAAAGGGCATCCAGGAGGGGAGAACTAAGGAATTATCACTGATTGCTGCAGAAACAAGACATAAAAGGAAAAAACAAAGTTATTTTGCGTTTCCTAGAGTGCTGTTAATGCAGAAGAGGTCTTTTCTTCAGGCTCTAGAGCAGATAAATGGTATATTATTGATAAAAGGAATGTATTTTTAATTTGTTGGAAGAGGTTTTTGTGCCCTGGTGTGCTTTTCGTTGAGCGTGTTAATTTTTCGTTATCACTATATGTGTAGCTCTTGTGGTACCAAGGGGGAGTATTTTCTACTTTGATTTCTGAGCAAATGAGAATGGAGAATGATGCTGCAAATAGTCAATGAGATGTGAAGGATCTGGGTTCCCCAAAGGCAACCTCATTAATAGTGAATCCAAAATGGAGAGAGAAGCGCCTTGAAAACCACCCCCTCAAGAGGTGAACACTTGTGGTCAATGCTGCTGCTGCACTGGTTGTGCTGTGGTTCCAGACACTCCTGTCTGATGTGAATAAATCTCCCTCTACTCCCACAGCCCCAGCAGTGGAGGCTGTTAGATATTTATAAGTGTTTTACATTTTCCTAGTTAAATACTCATAATCCAGTATCTTAAAATAGTGTTCCTTTCTAAAATCCTAAAACGGTTTCGTTTTAATGTCTGCCTCCTCACAGGGAAGGCAGTATCCTGTTGTACTCAATTATCATATTTGTAAGGTGGTTCCTTTATCTCCCCCGTTCTCTGAGATAAGAGAAGGTCAACATTTTAAAATACCATTCTGGTCATTGGCTTGACTCAAGGCACGAAAAATTTCTGATTTCCTGAGAGTCAGATTAAAATCTTAGAACTTTATACGAACTCACAGATGAGCTTAAACATTTGAGTACATTTTTAAGGTTTTTGGGGAAATATATTTGGAAGATTACCATTTCCTGAAGCCTACCAAGAAATGCAGCTGATGCTAAGACACCTGTCTGTGTTATGACCAAATCTATAGGAACATTTTTCACCATATCCTTAGTTGTCTTTTGTGTGTGTGTGTGAAAAATGTACCAGGGACCCAAATGGAACCCACGCTGAGCAGTTATAATCAGTGGCCTTGCAGTTAAACTGATAATTGCTGTGGAGAACTCTAATAAATGTTTTTAATGGAACCATCTTGCTATGAATTTAAAATTTGTATCTAGCTCCTGTAATTCCCTGAGCTCAGATTCTCTAATGAACTAACACTTAATGTAAAGATAAATTCTCATCACAAAACACAGCTCATAACTGTTTAAGTTCAGTTTATGGTGTGTTGATTGGCTAAAGCCAAGTTAATTGAAAGTAATTATAAATAGACAATTTGCAAACTGCAAAAAAGAAAATCACAGTGAAAAATTAAGCCTCTATGGTACAATTCAGTGAGTCTCATGGCCAGAAAAAAGAAACTGTAATGCAAACGTAAATCCTCAACTGCAGTGTTTTTCCCACTGTTATTATTTGAAAAATAGATGTCAACAGATACAATACTTTCTACTGAACAGCTGGTCCTATTGCCACTAAATCTCTCTTTCTTCCTTTCTAAACTTGTCCTAAATGTGATTTCACACTCTGCACCCAAAACTCCTGCTGGAAAAACACAAATCTTTTTTAAAAGTCTTTTTCTATGTGATTGCATTAATATCACCTTGGGCTCATGGCTTTGTTTATCTAAGGAAGGTTTTTGGTACTGCTGATTCAGAGTGTTTGGATTAGGAAAGGTGATGAGCATTTATCTCACAATGCAAACAGGCTCAGGGCTGTTTATCCATTATAGGATTGGGCTGTTCAGAGGGAGCCAAGCAGGATGAGAAACGTGTCTTGGCATTGTTTGTGTGCACAGCCTGGGAGACAGCAGGGTCTGGTGGTTATGGAGTGACACTGGAAATCAGGGAATGTGTGGTCTGACATGAACCCAGGCTGAGAACTTGGCAGATTGCATCATTTCCCACCTTAGCTTAACCTCAGAGCTTTAAATTTTAGGTTCTTCATTGATGGGATTGCCTCTGTCTATTGCTATGCTGGTCAGACACCCATGACTTGGATTAGGCTGGAGTCTCTGAGAATTTTGTGAACTAAATAATGCTACTGAAGAAGTATAAAAAAAGACTCTTGTCATTTTCTAGAAGTTCATAAAACTCCAGCCATAGCCTCATGTGATTAAAAGAAATATGGTATGGGGCAAGTAATCCAGTGGCATAAGGGCCTGTGTAGACTCCAGTAGCTTCATTCTGTATACACTTACTCTACAAAGTGGTTTCAAATGAGCTTTCTACCCACTCACCTTTTATGCTGACTATCAAAACATTAATGTGAACTTTAACTGTATAAGACTCATCATGAAATCTCACTTGAGCACTTGCATTATCTTACTCCTTTCACCAAAAGTCATCATAACTAAAGAGAAACTTCATTAACAGGGACCAGCTACTTGTATGTCTACAGCACTGCACAGTGTCATCCTTTTCCTATGAGAGGGGCACCTTGCAATTTCATCTCTTGGCTTTGCTGTCACACAGGTCCTGAAGTGTTGGCTTCTTTCCATGCTGCTCCCAGGAACATTCCTGCTTCTAGAAGAGGAAATATTATTCTACAAGAGTAATAAAAAAATCTAGGAGCAGCTCTTTAACTGCTAAGCTATCATTCTGACATTAAAGAAAACAACTTTTCATTTGGAAGAGCTCCCTCAGTGGGCTCTGCATGTCTGAAATTGATAGAGAGAGAAAGAAAACTGATGGATTTTGCAGGCTATAAAATAGTGGTTTTACAGATGCATTTGGCTTATATCAGCACTGAGCCCAGAGCCACAGATATTCTGTAGGTGAGATCAGACCTCTAATTGCAACTGCAGAGTGCTAATGGAGAGCTTTGGGAAGATTTGTAACCCATCCTGAGTTCATCTGAAAGTCTTATTTACAGATTTCCACAACTGAGGCCCTGCATCACCCTGCCCTTTGCCAGCTGTATCACTCTTGCTGCCACACCACCTTCCCCTGCTGTCCTTATATGCAAACAAAATTGAACTCCCAAGAAAGAGAATTTTGGACTTCATAGACTCTAATTCAAACCACACTGTATGAATCAGTAAGTTGTATGTATAGCTTTAGAATTTAATTTCTTTTCATTTTTCTTCCATCTTGCAGCCACTGAAGGGTTTGTATAGCGCCTCTGTCAACCAGTCATTTCAGGGCAAAAATCCAAATACTGCACTTCTGAATATTTCAAAAGCTTTGTATTGCAGACTTTCTAAAAAATGAGTCTTACAGGAAAATTGTGCAGTATGAGGAAATAATGTAATTTCTGGAGTGTACAAAAACTGATTTTCAAAAACACAGATAAAATAGAGAACAGGATCTGCCTAGCTGTGCTTGACCCCATTAACCTGGGAGCCACTTCTGGCCAACCAAGTGTGTCCAAGAAAACACAGTTTATTCCTAATTTAAAATCAGATGCTCACCAAACTTGGTGAGGATACTTGTATAAGTACGAAGAACTGAAGGAATCTCTCATAGGTGATCATTTTTCAATATATTTACCATCTTTTTCTCTCTATGTGATAACTGTTGTATGTTGTTTCAATCATGCTGGTAGAACTTAGTCTTCTGTTTCATCAAATCTAGGCTGGTTTTAGTTTGCTGAGAAATATTGCAGCAATTTTCTCTTTAACGCTCTTCCCTTGAGCAGCTGAAGTTCATGACAAATGGAGGGCTTAAAACTACTGATGTTTGTTAATGCATAGCATAAACAGTCATTAGATGTAGAGCTGGTCAAGTTTACTTTTGGACTAGATAATTTTCCTGCAAAATGTAAAATTTGCAGGTTGGGGCTTTTTGGGTAGGGTGGGGAATACTATTAGTAAAAATTTCTCCCGAAAATGATATTTCACTAAGAGCGCATTCCTGTTTCCTGTCTTACTTTAGGACATGTTGGCACTGAAGTTTGTGTGCATATGACACCTGAAGGCAGATATGGTTTGTGTAGCTCATTCGGGGTTCCTTGCTAGTTTAGTTCTTTCAGCCCGTCTCAGGTGGCTGGAAGAGATGAGGTCGTGCAGCCAGGTCAGGTGCCACTGAGCACTTGTTTGAGGATTGCTGTGCTGGACTTTCACAGAACAAACACTCTCGAGCACAAATTACCCAGGACCCAAGCATGGAAGAAATAAATTGAAATTTAAAAAAAAAAAAAAATCTGAAGCTGGCTCAGCTCTTTAGTATTCTGGGGCTAAGGATTACCTGAATCACAGTCATTATTGCAGCATGATAGAAAATGCAATTTAACTGTATCCTAATTTGAAGGGAAATACCATACAGTTCTAGCCTAAACAAGAGCAATCAGAATCTTGGCATAGCTTTTTCATTTTTCTACTTGCTCCTCAGAACCTTCTACTTTCCCCCCAGCCCTTCCCCTGCAAAAAGAGTAGATAACATGAGTATTCTACCCTTTTCAAAAGAAAAAACAGTACTAGGATATTGAAATATACCATAATGCAAAATTTCATGGTTTCATCAAGCTCCGTGACAAGCGTGCTGAAAATAAATATTGTTGGGCAAGATATCTGTCTACCTTTGGTATTAGCTTGCATCACCAAAACACACGTTTCCAAAAAGAGCCATTGTTATTGTGAGAACTTTGACAATGGCTCACTTTCAGGAAAGTTGAGTGATGTACATTAAAGGATGGTAAGAGGCATTTTACACCATCTAGAGATTAAAAGTGAGAGTTTAAAGCATCAATCTGCAAATAAAGCCATCTAATAGCAAGTAAAATGAGAGAGGTGATAAGAGTGTCGTGATTCATGGCATGAGCCAACTGCATTATGAATGATCAATGAACATTATCATCAGAACAATGTCATAGTCTTACAATTATGGTGCATCGTAAATGCAAATATAATTGCTTTGTATGTAATGAAATACAAAAGCCACATTTAAATAATAATGTTAAGGTTGTGATCCAAACTGGCAAAACCTTGAATAGTCAGCTAGGCTGACATGATCTCATCTTAACCTTTTCACTGCTGTCAGAGCAGAAATGGGGTTAGAGAAAGCGTGTTTATGAAACATCAGAATTTGCTGATGATATTGGAAAAGACTGTTTTTTCTTAGTAGATGGGAGGCTAAAGCAAATAGATATAATTTCTTCTCCTCTATTTTGAGGTCATCTTATTGATTTTGCAGTTGCTTCTGTGTGACTGAGAGGTGAGCCAAGTTATAGTACAGTTGATTATGGTGGGGGGGGGGAAGAGGCTGCAAGAATTACAGTAAGAGAACCAACAGTGAAAGAAATGGTAGCAGATGCCAAGAATCACTGTGTACATCCATTGAGTTTTTGTTTAATTCGTCATTCCAGTGCAGATATCATACTGCTAGAAACGGATAAAGTGATATTTTAATCTGTCTCTCATTTACTCCAAGGGTGCCCTGCTGTACAGGAGTATGCACACTCTGCAATCCAGGTGCTCTGCCATGGTACTTCAGTGGGGAAGGAGTAGGGCTGCACTTTCATACCACTGCTTTAAAAGGCCATTTACATGTTTCTAATATCAGCTTGTGTAAATAGCCCCAGCTTGGAGAGGGACACACAATCAACTGAGCAGTCCAGGCATATTCCATTCCTTTTCCTTAAGGAGCAAAAAGGAGTAAGGAGCACAGCACACATGAAGTCTTGACATCAGCCAAGCTGATTTCAGAGGGTCAGGAATTTACACCAAGAATCCTTCCTGAATGGTTTCCTCTAGTGCTGGTGTCACAATGTGATTTTGCAAACCTTCACAGTGTGATTCTCAGCATTCCTCATGTTTCTGTGTGTTCCCCTTTCCTTGTTTACCCTGGTATTTTGATATAGGCATAAAGTAATGTTCCATTTTAAGGTAGAAGTACATATATTTAGGAGCTCTGAATGTTATCATGGCTTACAGTGGTTCAATTTCTTGATGCAGCATGTAATTCAAAAAGGTCAGAATGCCTCATCTGGTTTGGGGACTGGCAACTGCTACATCCGTACCATTCAGCAGGAGAATAATGATGTCATACTTCAGAACATGTACTTTGACAGATTTTCCAGAACTGTGGCATTATAAAGTTTTCATCTGCCATAAATGGCTCCAAATACATAAATATCATAGTTAATGTCTACTCATTGCTGTGGGTTTTAATAGGAATGTTTTATCAATTTACATGTAAATATTTACAAACCTAGTGAAGGGCCAAAACACAAAATTTATCGGGAATTCTCATTAATCTTCTGCACACAGGGCTCTTTAAAAGTGCACAAGGTCTACGATCACCTGATCCCATACAAGGACACATCAGTGTAATTTTCCTATGCAGCCAGAAGAATGCTGCCTGTTAGAAATATGGCTAAAAAAAAAAAAAAAAAGCAGAGCTGTGATGGCTAGGCTGCTTTTCATGGCAGTATGTTAAATTTTCTAAAAGCCTCCATTAAACTTTGCATGAAAACACTTGATGCTTTATTGTTATTAAAACTTACTGGATTTTCAGCTTGTCAGTGACCAAGCTGGAAAGAGCAGTTAAGTTAGAATAAGACCTTGCACGAACATAATACCTCTATCTATAAAGTACACGGAAATTAGGACTGCATATGGTAATGTAGTGTTTGACCCTTCTAGTCCTACAGTTTCCCTAAGTTTATAATGCTAACATTAATAAGAGCATTGTCATTACCAAGAATATTTTATTTCTAGGCAACTTTAGTTTGGTTTAGAATGCATTCATAAAATATTAGAGTTTTCATTGCTGTAAATGTACTCTAATCATGTAATTTACACCTCTCCTAATATGCAATTCCTGTTAATAACACTTCCTTAAATTGGTAAGGTGTGATACAAAGTTAGTTGTCTGTGTCAGGGGTCTTGTAACAAATAGAGAGAGATGAAAATTGCATGAATGTCTTTGCTGTATATTCTGAAAAGATCATGGTCTGAAATTGGTAGATATTTAAAAACCAGACATGGGTTAGGATTGTTTTATGGGACAAATGGCTCCAGTTTCTATATCAGAGCATTTTAGGATGATCAGATTCTTCTTGGGTGAAACTTCTGAGAGACAGACACGAGTGTCAAGGCTGGAGTTAGACTTAAAGACTTCTGAACCTACAGATGATACAGTCATAGTGTCCTTAACAAACAATTACTGCAGATCAGTGGAAAATAGGAAGTCTCAGCATATTGAGTCTTCAGATCTGCAAGATACTAAGCATGGGACTAGAAAGATCTGCATTTTCAGGTTCTGCCTACTAGTCAGTTGTTATGAAATCTGTATTTGTATTAAGGTCTACCTGAAAAACAATGAGGTTTTGCATAGTCCTGTTACTGGATTGCTCAGCTATGGGGCTGTCACGTCTCTGATACTGTCTTCTCATTTCTAAGTTACATGTTTGCAAGCAATTTAAATTTACCCACAGTTCTACCACCATTTCCTTCTCAGATCAAATGGTTCTACCTCTTTAGCAGTTTCAATCCCCAGTGTATTTACAGAATATTATTATTTCCTTATCTTTCTAATTTTCTAGGGTCTCTTTAAGACTATGTAGACTTACTTGAGGCAGCTGTAGAACCAGAAACAGAATAATTCCAGGAGTGTGAAGCCCCAGTTACAGCTCTGCTGTTTTCAATGTCCACCTTAGCAGTGTTGTGCCCTGATAGGTGATGTGTATGACATGATAACCTCATGTATAAGAGTTCATCTTTGGGAAACTTTATTGATGTCACGTTCATGTTATAATGCACCTCAGATATGGGGAAGTTTCAGGCATTCAGGAACAGACACTGTTTTCCAGGACGCTCACAGTCAACTGTCCAGATCCTGAGTAAAATGAAATAGTTTCTCTGCTAGTGCTGGCTGATTCCTGCAGGAACCCAGGAGGACGCAGATTTTCACCCTGGCAATCTGCTCTGAAGGGCAGCTGCATAGAAAGTCTGGGACATTAGCAAAGAAGCAAAAATAGCCAAGGAAATTTTGCACAAATGAACTCAATTTTCTTTAGGTTTCTGAAAGAGACTTTTGAGAGGGCAACTGTATAAAAAATAATTTCAGATAAGAGGAAGAGGAAATGTAGCAGAAAGAATGATTGTGGTAGAATTAGATTCAGTTTTTCCTAAGTTATGTGACTAAATGAAAACAAAAGTTCTTCATTCATGCATCATATACACCACCTGCATCTCTTACTCCTAATTGGTAGCAGATAGATGTGTGTGCACATATTGGTTTTGATTACTTCTGATCAGTGGCTGAATTGTAGACCCCAGTCAAGCAATATCTGTTCTTTTTTTTTTCTGTCAACACCTATTTCTTTCTACCATTTCTTGCCTTCAGAGATGAAAACTTACATGAAAAATAGAAGTTAGGGAAGATAGAATTCAATCAACACAGTAATTCCCAGTAGCAATAAAGCATTTTGTGGTTGTTCTCTCTCTGATATATAACTCTCATTTAACAAAGATTTTTTTTTTTTTTGCATGGAAACTTGCTTATCTCTAATAAAGGAGAAGAAAATGCAGACTTGGCTTTCAGAGGCCCCCGGGGATGAACTTTGTGCAGCTCCCTGGACTCACAAGAAAAGGCTAAGTTAGTATGAAACCACAAGGCTCACAGTCTGGGGTTACAGTTTTGCTGTCCCAGTGCAAGTCCTAGGAGGTGCATTTCTCTTACTCCTGTGAGTCTGTAGCTTGTGACCAAAAGCCCCATATTTCTGTATGGCTTAGAAACACATCTGAAACCCATTTGGAAGCTCTATATGCATTTCATTGTACCAAATTCCTCCAAACACTGGAGGCTTACTTACAGTGTGCCTCAACTTTCATGCCATGTTATTTGTATTACGTGGAACTGATCCTTGCTGCATTTATCTGGGAAGAGTTTCAGCGATAGCACTCTTTTTTTTTCCTTTAACAACACCACAAAGGAAGTTTGAGTCAGTTGTCTTTTTCCTGGAAAATCCATGGCTGGGGTGGAAACATGTCAGCTGAATTTAGCATGTGCATCTTGGGAGCACAAAGCAATTTGCAAAGACTAGAAGTGAGCTTGTATTTTGGATGTAGCTTCTGGGGATGCATCCAAGTGCAAGCTTAGATCAACTATTCAATATCCCTTTTCCCTGCTTCAAACTGAAGCACCAAGCATGTCTGTCTGCCACCTTCTCACCCACCACAGAGAAACAGATATTGCTGATAGACTTGTGGTCAGGTTTTTTCTTGTTTTGGTCACATATTTTATGTGTATCGTATGATTTGCAGTCTGTCCTGATGCTTGACTATGGAAGCATCACTGCAGAAAGCTTTTAAATTACATTTGACCGGCAAAATTGTTCTGTTTAGGACAAAAGTGTATCTAAGTGCACAAAGGCAGATATTCACCATTGACTTCACAAAGCTTAAGCTTTTCTGGTGGGGGTGGTTTCTTTCAGGGGGTTTGGGCTTTGTTTGGTTGTTTTTGTTTTGGTTTGGTTTTTGGTTTTTTGTTATTTTTTGGGGGGGTTTTGGGAGTTTGTTGGGGTTTTTTTGCTGGTTTTTTGGGTGTTCTTTTTTTTGGATCTGAGCAGATTTCAGCAAGGTGAGCCCAAAATACCCCGAAAAACCCTTTGCCCCCAGAAAACCCTTTTCAAGTTGTTTACCTTGAAGGAATAACCTGTTGATGCTTTCTCAGGAAAATGCACATTTCTCCTATCATAGGCTATCCCCATTCTTTTTTGCTTTTTCAACTTCATCTGGATGACTTGGCCAGAATCAAAATAAGTTAGCTATGTTTGGGGCTGGAGAATCCCAGGCAATAAAGTTCTGTAATTTGGGGGTTTGTTTACATACTTCTTGCTGCTTAAATCCTGATTTATACCTTTCAAGAAGCATTGGGATGTTCTTATTCAGCAGTTGTTCCAGAACTGGAAATGTCCTTTCCCCCCAGGGGTGGAGAGAGGAAGGTTTTGGTGCTCACAGTGCTGGTGTGTGGAGGTACCTGGCTGTTCCTCAGTGTCAAATGCTAAGGAGTAAAGTGGATTTAACCATTTCAAGTTTCCTATAACAGAAGCACTGCTGCACTTCCCCAAGGACCTGTGATTGAGATCATAAACCTGTACTGCCACTTTATAAATCATTCACAAAATATGCACCGTGATTCATTCCTTTCCTTATGGAGAGCATTATGAGAGGATATGAAATAAATGCATTTTTAATAGGGTCTGAAAGCAGAGCATTGTCTCTTTGGGAGAGGCCAGAGTACCAAAGTAAAACTGCTTGCCTGAGTGTTAATTAAACTGGCCCACCTCCTTTGTCTCTACTTCCCTTTTACCTGTTCATGGATAATTGGCTTCTGGGAGTAGAAAATTAAATTGAAAACTAGTGAATATTGTAACGGATAGGAAAAAAAATGTGTCCATACATGTGGAAGTGGGAAGAGAGAGAAAGATGCCATCTTCGTATGTATTTGTATAGTTTGATTTTTTCTTCCTTTCCTTTTCTTTGTTGCTGTTCCATGGACTATGACACAGGCTATTCTTCTGATGTTCTGGGTTCTGTTGTAGTCAAGGATTTTCACAAAGAAGCCAGATTTTCAGCCTAGAGAGATTTAGGTGACTTAAAGTAAATCTGACCTGAAAGTATTTAAAAGATTTTTATCTAACTTCAGCCTTTAAATATCTCCAACTTTCACCTATTGCCTCTCACACTCTGTGTTGTGAGCTTCTACACAGCCTATCTCCTGCTTCACTTGCCTTTGGGTTCAGTATCCTAAAGGTCACCGTTTTGTGGATATGGTTTGGTCATCTAAATGCAATAAGTTGTACCCACAGCTATTTATGCCCAAAGTTTCCCCGGTTTCAGAAATTCAGGCCCCAAACCTGAGTCAGAGTCTAAATTACTCTGTTTATGATCCTGCATCCTCTTGAGTATGATTGTTCTTTAAACTGAGATAAATTTCAAGTCATGGCTCTGTACAGTTGTTCCATGACTGAGTGAGGGACTCTTCTTCCTTGGCATTGCTGTGCATCAGATACAGCAGTTGTTTAAAAAGCCATTATTTTGTATACTAGACTTACAGTCACTAAAGTAGTGAATTATCTGAGCCTCTGCCTCCAAAAACCAGCTGGTTGTGGTGTCTAGACACACAGATTTTTTATCTATCTATGATTTCTATCTCATTATTTAAAGTAGTATCTGTATTACTCTGTCAGATTGCTGTATGCCTTTCTCTGACATTGGATGCTTTTAATATTATTTTCTTTCAAGGTGATTTCCACTAAAAGAAATATTAAGTTCTACGATCATGATGTGTTATTTGTGACTTCCATTCTGCATTATATTCTGTATTTTCTATCTTAACACAGTCCCAAGTGTGTATATTTGGTGCCTGATCTAAAGCCAGTTCAAACCTGCGAGTCTCAGTGGAACTGAGATTCACATAAGGCCTTTAATGCTGCTAACAGATACTGCCTGATTGAAATTCTGTGAGCAGTAATTACTGAGGAGGAATTGTGGCTGAGGGCTGGGCAGAAACACCTGGGGTTCATCTGCAGCTAGGGAACATTTGTCACCTATTGTGGAGAAGGTCTGTCCTCCCCAAGATACAGGTGGACAGTGTTTGACACGGTCTTTGAACTTGTGTAGCAGTTTTTTGTAAATGCACAAAGTTCTGAACTAAATGAGCAAGAGTTTACTGCACTTGGCACAGTGACTGCTGGGCCCTTTTGTGAGCTGCTGAATGAACTGGTTTTATCTGTCCCCACTTTTGATGCCAATGTGTTTTGGGCACTTGCAAAGAATTTTTCTGTTATAAGAGCTGCTGAGGAGAGATCAGGGAGGGGGGAGGGTGGTACCTGAGGGCATGCTGAATTGTCATGAGACTGTAGCAAGCACACAGGCCACAGGTGTTCTTAATATCATCAGCACTGAAACAGTTAACAGTGTGGGGGTGGGGGACTTCAAGGTTTCAGTTAACAAACATTTAGAAAAACAGGCTATTTTCTGCTTCCCAGGGCTATCATTTCAAGCAGGCTATGAAGAAGAAAGCTGAGTGAGTTTACATGTATTTCATGGTTTTGAGGTTGCTCTTAGAGCTGCAGGATCTGGAATATGCCTAAAATAAATAAGTAGTTTTATATATGCATTTGTAGAAAGGAATGAACTTTGCCCACAGGTTCCAGTGAATAGAATGAAGCAATACAACTCTTTTAGTCCTGCTTTCATTCACAGTGTCCCTTCCATGGGCCCTGGGGTTGTCCCAAGTGACTACAAAAGATGCTCTTCCATGGCACCAGTTTTTCCTTATAACGGAAAGGTACCTGCTTTTATTGTCCTGTACTCTGTGGCTTATGAAATAACTCAAGGGAACAGCTACATAAACATTACAGTCAGAGACTGGGAACGAAGGAATGGCATTTCAACCCTCTGTGAAGGATTTACAGGGTGAGGCAACCTTTAGGAACTTAGGCTGGAAGGGAGCTCGGCTTGTCCAGTCACCTTGCACTGTGAGAAGGGCAAGTGCTGCAAGACCTTCCCTCGAGAAGGTTTTGGGAGCAAACATTCACTCCTGTCAGACTGCAAGGGTGAGCCAAGCATTGGAATAACAAAACCCTGCCTTTAGGATGCTATCCACGTCCCTCATTTCTTAGTATAAAGTCAGTATTTTACAGGGGTGTATTGAATTTGTGTCATCGACTTTGCAAAATCTGATTCGAGTTTTTCCTAATTCTGAGTAGATTGATTGGTAAGGGCAAAGTTTAAGTAGTACATAATGCAAGTGAAATAAATAAGTAAAAAAAATAATAAATTTTAAAATATATGGAAAATCCATCAGAATTCTCTGACTGCTACAGCCACTGCCCCTGTCTTTCCAGTCCAAGGGTTTCTTTACCTGACTGGAAAACCTGTCTTTGGTTTGATCCTAATGAATTGTAGAACAAATTATAAGAAGCAGGCAAAAGACCTGTAAAACTAGCTTTACTTCCAAAATAGGGCAAGTGCTATTCATTAAACTCTTTTAGCAAACTGATGAAGCAGCTACTTTGCACAATAGCAGGAATGAGTAAGTTGAGAAGATAGATGGTATAGGAGAAAATAGTTATTTTATTCCTGAAGTTTATTTACCCAAAGCATTTAGGATAACTAGTTTCAACAAACTAAAAATCACTAGGAAGTAGCAGTGATTCTATTTTACAGAAATTATGTCAAGAAGGAGCTAAGGAATGGGACTGTTCTGACAGTAAATAAAATCAGCTGGCAATTGAATTTAAGAGCATCTGTTTTACAGATCCTGATTTAATTCCTCAAACTCATTCCTTACTGATAAATATATATAGAGAGAGAGATAGATGTGGAAGAGCTTGGGGGAGTCTAGTTTGGTTTTTTTATTATAGCTGACTATTTTTTTGAGAAAGCAATTCCTTTCTTTTTTTTTTTTTGGGGGGGGGGGGAAGGGGTGGATTTTTTTTGTGTAGGTGGGCATTTTTTTCCCATGGATGGTCTTTTTTTTTAAGAGGTTTTGTATATTCTTATACACGTTCTCTCTGTATCACTGAGATGTAAATAAAAAAAAAAAGTTTTGTCCTTTTTAAGCGCTTCTGTTTTGCATCTTTCCATAAAAGCAAAGATAATAAAATCAGAATAGAGGCATGTTCTACTCAGCTCATCCTGATGCAATTAATAATAAAGAACAAATTGCTTGTAAAATACCTACCAGTATGGTTAAAATGCTAGGAAAAGGTTGCTGTAAGAATAATTGCTTTTTGTTTAATGTAACCAAAAACCAAACCCATGGTTTGATATCTTTTGTGTTGTATGTTTTCTGTTTTTAAAATTAATGTGACATAAGGCATTCTTTATGCTAATGTTATAGCTCCTTGGACGAGTTTAACACCATTATCTTCTTTAATGAATAATTCATTCCCTGTTGAAAACTTAACTATATCATTTTTACAGTGTGTAAATGAAACTTTGAAGTGCAATTTAACTTTAAAGAACTTCAGATTGTAGAAAATTCTTGTAAATCAGCAAAAAAGTGCTGTGCAAGGAATACTGTCCTGTACTGAAGTGTAAGCGTGTTGTGATGAGCATGTTTGCAATTTTTAATTTTGCTACTTGTTTTAAAATGTTTTGGAAAGGGTTCCTGGTTGGTTTTACTTTATTGGCATTTATACACTTTTAGTTATGTCTTCTTTTTGAAAAAAAAATACTGTCTGTAATCACAGCAAAGCTCAAATCCTCATTGCTCCTAATAATTCAGGAAGAACCTCTGGGGGAAAGTGGTAAAATGGGAGCAATACTCTTATTTCCCACACCAGATTCTTCCTTCTTGTAAGGAAACCTCTGACAGTCTCAGTTCGTGGTGCAAGTGAGAGCAAAGATGGATCCTAGGAACTTTTCATGGGGTTTTTTTTGTTTCCAATATTCTCCCCTGCCTAAGTAGGCAGGGGCTGAAATTTCATGTGGGATTGTTTGTCTGTAGTGCTCTCTACATGTTAAGTGGAACATTAGATATGAGATCATTGTTTTTTAGTTAATGTGAGTATGGGATAAGCAAAATGGGGCATGATAATGCTGAAGAATTGTTGACCAATTAATCAAAATATTATGTTGACCCTGAAACTTGGTCACAATACCTGATAATCAATTTCAAGTTTCATGAGAAATATTCAATTAATAAATGAGTCCCTCACTGTCTTCTTAATGCTGGACTGTGCATGTTCATGTATGTGCATTGCTCTTGAATTTAATTACAGGTTCTGTGGATTTTATTCCATATAAGTACATTCGTAAAGATTTCAAAAATCTGCTATCTGATGGAGAATTTTACTGGGGCATTGAGGTTGTTAGATTACTGTATCCAAGGAAAGACTAACTGGAATATGGATTTATATCCATGTAACAGGGCCTTGTTTCCTGATGCTCATTGACTGTCACCTGTAGTGAGACAGGATTGATTGCTGTGCTCTGTTAATAACGCGACTGAATGGGGCACTGCAGGGCTGGGGGATCAGACAGGAGTCCTCCTGGGTGAAAAGGTAAGTGATATAACAGGGAACTGTTTCAAGAGAGGCATTTTCCATGCACTAATTTCATCCTAAGCCAGGTCTGTTTTGAAAGTTTTCTGATATCTCTAAATCAAATCCAGGGATGCATCTTACTGTGTAGGTTGTTTTTATTCTCTGTGGAGTACTGCCTTTTGGGTACTGGGGAGCAGCATGTGCTCCTTCTTCCTCTGGGAACACATTATCAGCTTTATTTTTATTATGTCCTTGCAGCAGATTTTCATTTTAGGCATTTTAAGACTGAGAGCTGCAATATTTTATAAAACCCTACTTAGCAAGTACGTTTATGGTTTTCAGTTTGTTGGGGTTTTTCCCCTCTCTCTACCCTCCCCTTCTTTTTTCCAAGGTATCAGAGCTTGTGGGTCAAAGGAATCTAAGGAGGGTTTATTATGTCAGAGAGCAGAAAGGAAACAGGTACCTAATTTATTTATTTATTTGTTGTATCTCTTTTCCCTGTGTTAACATAAGTGGTGATGTCCTCAAGCAGGAACCTGTCCAGATTTGTGTTATTTTACTGCCTTGCATGATCTCCTCAGGCAGAAAGTTCCTCAGACACCCCTGGTGGCACTGCTGTTGCTGGCTAAAGATAAATCATTTGTCAGGGACATTATCCACAGAGAAGAGCGAGGCTGGGGCGGGAGGACATATGAATCACAGCACTTTGGGTAATTTGCTCTCCCTCTGAACATATCTGGCTGTGGACACAAAACAGTATTTCTTCAAATGAAAAATAAATCCTGTAGTATTATAGGCGCCTAACAATGGCAATTCAGCAGGCTTGGCTTGACATCAGGATTTGTGGTATTTTTGTTTTATTTCCATGAGCTATCATTGCTGAAAGCTTTGCACTTGTCCATCTGCACATTAGGAAACATGTGAGCATTTTCATTTTCCTCTCAAGTCAATCGTTTAATAGAAGAAACGCTTCATGTTTTTCTAACAACTTTGGATTGTACAAAGCATTGAAATAATCAGAGTTTATCCTCCTTTTCTATCCAGAGTTCATGCTTCTGTCTCCTTCTTTATGTTACTTTCTCTTTCTTTTAGTCAAATAAAATCCTTTGCAGTTGAACACATAGAAAAATTCATTTTTACCTTGAATAGCGCAAGCACTCATCATGATCAACTGTTACATTGGAGATTAGATTTGTCATTAAGAGGAATAATCCCCATAACACTCCTATTCATCAGGTAACAGTTAAATGTAGAAAATGTGTGCAATTTATTCCATGGTCCTGGCAATTGTTATTAGAATGTTATATAGAACTCGAGTAGGTCGAGTGAAAAAATAATTAGCACACCTTTTTTCTCTTTGACATTATGCAGCTTAAGATGCTCAAATATAATATACAATGTCTCTTCAATAGCTGCGTTTTCCATACCATTATTGAGCATTTGCTGGTCTCTAAGTTGTATTTGGCTCTCTTTATTTAGAGGATTTACTGATCTGTGACATCTCATTGTTTTCTTCAAATATAAGCTAAAGCAGTTCAAATTTGTGATTGTATAAGGTAATTATTTTTTGTCTGTCATTGTTTTGATACCAAAAATATGCATTCATTTGAAAATAGAGGTGTCACTTTGTGCCAAAGAATTCTGCTTTAATAAGATAGGCTCTTCCTGCAAACTACAGGGGAATGGTGGCATTCAGCGAGTTGAGGTAAATGCACGTTGATGCAGCACCAGCACAGGTTAATGTGAGCTGCAGCAGCCAAACAGCAAGACTAACTGTGCATAAATTGTTAGAACAAGATCTGGCTTGAGGCTCTGTGCAGTCTGGAGGGGAATGAGATTTTTGTGTGCAAGCCGCTCATCTGTGCCTGATAACTTCTGAATTTGTTGGCCAGTTTTGACCAATGCTGGAGGAAGAGCCAAAGTCTCAGAGGCCATTAGGTTCTTACACAGGTCCTGGAAAGCAGCAGCAGAATAGAAGAGGGATTGCCAATGGAGGTTCCCTCCAAACGTGGCTGGCAGGTGTCAGACACTGCGGGTGGTGCAGCCGCTGCCCGGCATCCTGCACTGCCAGGACAAGCCCAAGGACCTTTGGCTGGGGAAATGCTGTGCACAGCACAGTGGGCAGCTGCAGGGGAAGAGGAGTGGGAGATACAAATCCACAGGGAAAGTGGGAATGCCAGTACTTAAAAAAAAAAAACAAAAAAGCTTATTTGTTTGATTGTACAGGCTGCACATTAAGCATGGGCAAAAATCTTATCCAGGCTTGAACCCAGAGCTGAACAGCAGCAAAGCTGTGAGTGTAGGGCTGCACATTGCACGTGAGCAACCTGGGAGTGTCACAAGGAGTTTCACATAGGTTAAATCCTCCTGGGGCTCCAGTTAAAAAAGAATTACATGTAAGGAGTAGTGCAACAATAGCAGTCCTTGTAACTGGAAAGGGAGCTGGCTGAATCAAAACTCAGCCCTGTTGACTGAGGAATAAGAGCGTTCTTTATAAGAGGGGAGAGATCATGTAATTTCACAAACACAGCTAAATTAAAGTTGAAGAGACATGTATTTCAACCCCCTGTAGAGCAGTGATCATTGTGAAGTAGGAAGGGCAGGGAGGAGGAACAATTACTAAAATGGAACTTAGTCTTGGGACTTAGAGAGTAGAAGTTTCATATCTGATGTGCAGAAAGAAAAAAAAAGTGTTAGTTTTCTCATTTTCCTTATAGTTTTGCCTCATGGCTGCTGGTGGTATATTGCTGTTTGACTGAATACCTTCTAGCTGAAAAGTAATCTTTCACTGTTGATTTATAAGAAGAATTTAATTGAAAAAAAGTTGGCAAGGTGACTCAGTGGATGGAGACAGATTCATCTGTTATGCTCTGATGCAAGTCCTGGCAGAACTAGTTACATTATCATTATCTTTCTGGTGTCAAACAGCCAGTGTTTAGATTTTCTGACCTTACTGATATTTTTTTTTATTTTTAGAGAGTTATGTATGGCTTGTTGATTGAGTTCAACAGCAGGGAAGGCAGCAGTGATCAGTTTTGCCCTAACTGAGAATCATTGCAGTCAATGGGAATTTCTGTAAGAGGTTTCCAGGGACAATCTGCCAGCCAAAAGGCAAAGGCAGAACTAAATTATCATAGAAAATTGCAGCAAAGCTAATTAAGCTAGGTTTGTGGCGAGAGATATTGGTTTTAACCACATGAATATCTATTATCTGCAGTCACTAAAGATGCTTACAGCACAGCTGACTCCAGCAAATCATGCAGGACAGAGCTAAAATCTGCAAGGACTCTGTCTCGTGTGCCTCCGTATGGTAAAAGGTGTTTAATATTAATCCTTAAGACTATGAGGTTTTGTGGCACTTGAAAAATGCTCCCATATGCTCATGGTGAGGACCAATATGGCTACAAAAGGCCTGTGCAGTGGGGATGACACAGCAATCTGCTCCCTCCAACGGGTGCTTTGCGGCGCAGAAAAAGAAGGATCAGGGAAGTATTTCCTGAGCAAGTACAGAATGCAAAATATTGTTCCTTCAGGAGCTGGTATGTAACACACTGAGAATCCCATACACCATTTATCACGGGCTCTCTCTGCTAGAAAGAGAAGACAATAAAATCCCATTGTAATATTTTCATGGAGGTGGATGCCATAAGAGACAATGTGACCTTATGCTAATCAGAGAAAACTCTATCAGTGTTGCACAGTCTCAACCAGACTCTTCACTGAGTGAAGAATTGATTCTCTTTTGCCCCTTTTCCCTGTGGCTAGGATTAGCATCACTATTGATTAATGATCATTATAAAAACACTGTCCAGAGACCACTGTGAAGATCAGAGCTCCATTGCTAAGGGCTTTTTTGTCCTGAGGATTTTACAGATGGTGTAAAATTGTCTTCGTTCTTATTACAAGCTGCTCTATATTCTGTTGTGCACAGTCATGACTCCTCCAAAGACTGGTTGTCAGCCATTTGTGTGGTGTTTTTCCCAATATATTTATCCTGATCTAGAGAATTGCAATCTTATAGCATCTGCCAAGACTCTCATGTACTGATAGAGGAATATAGATAAAGGTGATCAGTTGGGAAACTCTGCTACAGCCTAAATAACACCAAAGAAGATGATTACCTGAGCAATCTATTATTCTATGAAACCTAAACTAAGCCAGCTATTTACTCATTTCTAACTTGCTTAGAACATTTGGAAAGGGGAAGAAAGGAGAGCTGGAAGAGATCAATGGACATCCCTCAGACTTCCTGATGTATTGTTTTTCACATGCCTGTGTATTAATGGCTCTGAAAGCCATTGCTCCATCTGGTTATCACTGGAGGACAGCACAGTCTGGTCTAGTTTAGGTTTGTTAGGCTGAGAGCTGGGAAGGAGGGGCACTAAACTTAGTACTGAAGTGCTGATATGACTTTCACGAGTTTTACAGGAGGGTGTCTTAGGCTGTTCACATTAAGAGTTTCTAGAGTGATTATTTTCTTCCTTTTTTTTTTTATGTTACACACATATTTTGGAGATGAGACTGTCATTCCCAGAGCTATTATTCTCGGCCAAAAAAAAGCTACAAAATTTTGTGGACCTAGACTCAATGAAAATGTTTACAAAATGGTAATTGCAGCCACATGTTGAAGGAGTTGATGTTACCCATTGTGTCCCACAATGAAGATCTTTCTGTCCCTTGTATCTGTGCGAAGCAGAGTTAATAAGTCAGCATAGCCCTGTCAAAGCTTCTAGTGTCTTGAACAGTCACAGTTTGGGCCAAAATAAAATACACACAATGTGCTGACCAAAGAAAATATCTATATTGTCTACCCCCTCCCACATTCATTCTTGCTTCATTGTAAGGATTGCAACCATAACTTCATTCTTCTTTGAATTCAGACATAAATTGCTATTAAAGATTCATGTAATTTTAACAAGCCTACATTTTTGAAGCACAGCCTTGAATTTACAGTGGACTTTACAAAAGTGTATGATTCTGACAATTTAGAGCTTTGAGGGTTTTGGGTTTTTTTTTTTCCTTGTAAAATATATTGTCACATGAAAATATTTTATAAAATCAACATATACATATGTGAATGTAGCCACCTAAATACTAGATGCATCTGCAGAGAAATTTATTTCTACAGAAGCAGAAGAACTAGAGGCCTTTTCATGGTCTGACTCCTAAAAATATTTTAATACAGGATTGTACTTAAAACAATTCAAGTGACCTAGAGTGGTCATTTAGTCCAACTGCCTGAGCACTCTATGACTGACCCAAAGTTAAAGTGTATTATTTAGTGCATTGTCCAAACGCCTCTTGAACACAGACAGGCTTGGGAATGGATAACCTCCCTAGGAAGCCTTTTGCTGTGTTTGAGCACCCTCTTGGTAAAGTAATGTTTCCTAATGTCCAGTCTAAACCTCCCCTGATGCAGCTTTGAACCATTCCTTTGTCACACCAGGGAGGAGAGTTTAGCACCTCTTTCTCTCTTCTGCTCCTCAGAAAGAGAACAGCGAGGTCACTCGGCAGCTTCCTTTTCTCCAAATGACACAAAACAAAAGACAAAGCTTGCAGGGAATTCCAGTAAAAAGCTTCTATATGGCAGCTTATGTTTAATAAATACAATTAGTTCTTTAAACATAGGTGGGGGGAAAAGACAACTCACGAGATCCCACAGGGAGAGAGGCCCAAGACAAGAATAACCAAAGGTCTGTTACATTTGCTGCTGAGGGCAAATCAGCCCTGTAGTGCTCAAGCTGACTGATGAGATAGGTGATTTTAGCTTCCTGAAGGGCTTTATCTCAGCTGAAATCCACCATCTCTATCAGGACTTTGTCTTAAATACAAGGCCACTGTAAACACTCTGTCACATTGAACACAATAGCTGTTAAAAAGGAATCAAACTCTTTTCTTAAAGGAACTCAAGTTTTTATATCTGTATTTGCTGAGTAGGAGACTTGACAGTACAAGGAACTTAAGAGGAAACATGTAAAAGGCAGTAATTATAGGTCAGTTTGCTGAAGGCTACCAGGAAAATATACAAAGTGGATGGCAGTCATAATGTTACTAAGTATTAGGGGCTTTTTTCATAATAAGGCTTCTCTACCAAGGGAAAAAAAAAACCCAAACAACAAGCAACAACAAAAAAACCCCACCAACCTCACAGACTTTAAGGCTAAAATGCAAGAGTAGAGAGAAAGTGATGACCTTTGAGAAGTATATAGAACTCCAGAGGGATTTGAAAGGATAGATGCTACGAGATGATTTGAATTTATGTCAAACACAAGAACAAGAGGCATGAACTAAAGCCAAGAAAGGGTCAAATCCTAAAGGAATGCTAGTACAGTGTGTCTGTGCATAGTGCAGCCATGCTGCATTAAAAATAAGGCAATCATATGAATAGTCATTGCAAGAAATAGGCAAATGACTAGGTAAGCAACATAATTGTGGGATGTAGCAATTAGCTCCAGACAATGCAGTGATGCTGAGAGGATCTGATGGCTGCTTCTGATTTCATAATTGTCTTGCAGTTTGTGTATTTAGATTAACTGTATTTCTGTAAAGCAAGAACTGCTCTTCCTGCTAGGAGACATTGCATATGTGCAGTATTGGAAGCAGCAATAATGTGTGTTTGTGCTGTTTAATAAAACCCCAACCTTCATCTATGTGCTACTGTTGGGTAGAACCTGTGCACATGTAAAATTCTCTTTGCAGAATGTACTCACAATTGCTGCTCCTCCAATGCATTCATTGCTGCACTAGACTTCTTTATTGCAGCTTATTTCACTGAGGTTAAAAGCCCCCTGCAAATTCTCTGCCCCACCCATGTTATGCTGAATGCAGGAGAGAAAGCTGAGTAACTCCCTAGGTAATCTGGGAGCTTTTTAGGAAGAACTCATTTCCAGCAGACTTGCAATGACCCCAGAGTTCCCCTCACTTACAATACAATGTCTGTCTCCAGTGTCTCTCCCACTTCCTTCCTCAGGATCACCCCAGAGTTCCGTGTGGCTTTGTGCCATTTGTGTGACACTACAGATCCCTTCTCCATGTATCCTTGGGATGTGCAAGGACAGGCTGACAGACTGCAGTCCCATTGGGGACTTTCTGGATTACTACCTTTCTAACAAATTAAAATCAAAGTAATGATGAAGATCTTCCTAGAAACGTTAATTTCCAAAGACTTGAGTGTGCTAGTAAAAACACCCTGCAAAACAAATCGCTTTTCAGGGCACAGACCGTCCGGTTTAATGATTAATTTGCACTAAACATCTCATTAATAGCACAGATTGTTTTGCCAATGCTTCTGAACAAATATAATTGGAAAATTTATCAAAAATTCCTTAATGTATTAAGTGCTGCAAAAGACAAAATAGAGAAATTAATAGCAATATCTAATGATTTATTTGCATATTATGGTATACTCTTTTGTGCCTGGGATGAGATCTATATGATCTCTAGATCTATATAGCTTGCCAGTTCCAGCAGTGTTTTGTTCTGCCCACTGTCCTATGTGAAACAGGTCTTTTATTCAGTCTGAGAACTGAAAGAAGTTGGTAAAACTCCCATTATCTCAAGGAATGCATAAGGAAGCTGAGTAAGTGTGCTAGCTAGTACCCAAAGCAGAGCCCTGCTCTCTCGTGATGTAGCTCAGGACAGCTCTGACTTGGGTGGCTGTCTGAGCCACACTTCTTGCCTTGAAGTATGAATTGAGGAGCATCACACCCATTGGAGTGCCACAGAGCTGGGCACCTGGGTGTGATTGGTGTGCTCACCTGGCATCAGAAGTGCTCCTGCATCTGTCCATTTGGAACAGGAGGTACCTGTGCTCCGTGTTGATTACACACCACAGATGAGCCTCCAGAAGCTGTTGTTTCAAATCTTGCTGGTCCTGCAGAAAAGCCTGTGGCCTTCAGAAGTGTCTCATTTCTGTTTGCCTTAGTTTCATATCAGCAAATAGGGCTAAATATCTTTATTTGATGGCTTTCCTGGTTTCTGTGGTTTAAGTTCTGTGGGATAGGGATGGTCTCTGGGTACATAATGTACAGAACTCTGCAGGAAGACATCCAGTTTGAGGTCACTGGCTGCTATAGTAGGATGCATAATTTTACTCAATAATATACTTAAGGGAAGAAAAGTAGTATTAAGACTTTTGTAGATTGTAGCTTTTGGGAATTGTTCTAAAAATAACGCATCAGCGACTGCACCAGTTAATCAAGTTGACCTGATATTTTATAGAGCTGAAGATACACTTGATTATGCCAGAGAACTAATATAAACAGCCTATCTGTTAGTGCAGCCAGCTGAAAGTTCACAGAGATTCGAATTCTGAAGTGACAGCAGTGGGATTCAAGCACATCCAGAAGTGCAGTGTAAATAGAGGTGGATGCTTTGGGCTTACATTTTTACCTGTGATTATTAGCTCAGAGGTAGATAATGAGACGACTATGAATTCATGCACCTTTCTTCTGGAGATCTCTAGGATCAGATATTAATCTTCAGAAGATATAAGAGTCAAAATGGTATTTTCTCTTTTTCATCAGTATTAGAAATTTAGGAGATACCTGAGTGGCTATGAAATCTCTACATCTGTAACTGGACAGAGAATAGTATCTCAGCTGGTTTATGAGGTTAACTACTGCAGATAGTTTTACTAGTTACAAACATATTATTCTATATTCCCATTTGGCAACTAGTGCATCTATGCAATTTTCATATCTTATTCTCCTTGCTGAAGAGCATTTTGCACTGTAGTTTACCTGCTAGCCAGAGACAGCATGGGAGTCTCTTACATGTTCAGCACCACAGCTTAGATATAGGAAAGGAGGATTCTAAATTGATAGCAATCTCTGCAGCTGCTTTAAAATCAATGGCCTGTCTAAGCCGATGCACATCAGTTCAAGTTCTAGCCTCGATGCATTTTCTGACATAGTTTTGACATGTTGTCATTGGAAAAATTTTCCCGGTAATTACATTTTACAGCAGTTATGCCACAAAGGTGCTGATGATTTTATAAAGTAACTTTGGAAGTTCAGGCATCATCAGAGCAAAACTTAAATGCTTTTGGCAAATTTATGGTGGTTTATGAACAACCCAGCCCGTGGTGTTCCTCTTTGTCTAGAGTCTATGAGACCTGGTATTTTGTACTGTAGAAAGATATTTTATTATTAAATCTGGTTCTCCAAAGAGCAGATGATTCCATATTTATGGATGGTATATAACTTACTAGCATCCCTGTGTCAGGTTAGGAGCCAGAGGCCATCTTATTGGAATGCCACAGTAGAAAACCATAACTTGGGTAGAACCGTCGATATTGTACATCAATAGTGAACTTGGGAACAAAAGTCACAGGGCTGCCTGCAGGTAGAAGAATATCTCCTGAGAGCAGCCACGAATAAAACACCAGGCTGGAGACAGTATGAGGTCAGTAAGGCATCCCTTTTTCCTCAGCAAAGTCAGACAAAAGAACAGAGAGGCGTCTATTTGCATGAAAATACATTAAATGCTGGACATCATTTAACAAAGACTTGTCCACAAAGTATGTTTGTCACACAGTGTGCTGAACAAATAGTAGTTAATAACAATTAGCTCTTCTCATTGCTATTTCTATGTAGCAATATCAGAATAAAAAAACAAACCCTTGTCTCTTGAAAATCATAAATACACAAAAGAAAACCATTTCCTCTAAACTGGAGAGAGATTTCTGCCTTATCTTTGCTGGACTTCCTCCAAGTCCTTCAAATGAATGGTCCCTCTTTGCAAAAACAATAACCAAAAGGGTTTTGCATAAAAGCTGGAAGGACACTTTTACTTAATTAGAAAAGAGGGAATAATTTTTCCCCAAAAAGGACCAGGAGTCTTGGTTTTCTTTAATTTTATTGTGCCTCCCTCCGTGCCTTGGTTCTGCTCATTATACAGATAAGGCTGGAAGAGGAATTCAGTGCTGACATTTTGCAGTCGGACTTTGCTTCTGCTTTTGCAGTCAAGCTGTCTTTGCAAGGGTGAAATTCAATTTGCCGTGCATTTTCTAACACTATAGGAAAAGTACCATGAATTCTATATTTTTTTAAATAGGGGATCTTGAACTTAATTGAAATGGAGTGCTACAGGGATTGGCTAGATTTTCTTCCTGCTTTTGACACTGTGACTGCAGATTTTGCACATGGTTAAGTTGTCACATGTGAATTGCGAGGTCGGTGGTGCTTCCAGGGGGAGTGGATAGCACTGTAGACCCTATTAATGGTGTCCAGTGAAATGCATGTTTTGCCACATTTCTCTGGAGAATTGTGCTGATGCCCTCCTTCATTATAGCAGCTACAGTGACCCCAGCTGTCTGTGGTTGTTTCCAGATGTTGATCTCAGAATATAGGAAATAAAACCAACATACTTAATGTTATACCTTTGTTTAAACATGGCGGTGCAACAGAATTTTCTCATCAATGGCTTTATTGGAGGGGAAAAAAGAAACATGGTGTACATCATTTAGACCTACTAGTTAGAATTTAGGCCTTACAGAGACTCTGCATAATTATTCCTTTAGTTACATTTATCTGTCTGGAAGTGTCTTTTTTCCAGTTGACCAATATGCACCTTTCATATCCATCCTTCTTCCTTCTTCTTTTAATGAAATGTATTTATTAAATCTTTACTCCAGGTGATTCTTTAAACTTATAGCATGAGGGGAAAGAGAGAATATTTCACAGTGATGTTTTATTGCACTTGTTCCTTCAAATGTTCAAGCCTGTTATATTGCTCAACCCCCTGGGTGTAGAACATGAACTCCTAAGGTTGAATAGAATGATTCACTTGTTTCACTATGAATTCAAAGTGGATATGAAGCATAAATCCCCTTTTTCCCTCTGTAATATAGTAGCCATGAATCACAATGTCACACTGAGTCGATCATAATCTTAACACTTCACGCCTCAGACAACAACTTGATTTATCAAGAGAACAGGCCTGCAAGCTGCCAATAGCATTGATTCCCATTGGAAAAGAAAGGATAATTAAGTCCTCAGTGAGCTAATTTATTTTCTTTTATAAAAATAGCATTTAATTCTATTTTTTAAGTAAATAGAAATGAAAAAAACTACATATGTATAGAAACAGTTAGGTGTTTGCTTTCCCTAAATAACTATTATGAGTTTTAGTTCCATTTCCATCTGATAAAAAGTTCTTGGGATCATACAATAGCCCATTCTGCTACATCTCAATTAGGGAAGCTAAACTTAATGACATGCAATCTGCATGATAACTGGCAACAGGATGCCACCATTGCTGGGATGCGAGTGTGAAGGTGTCTAGCTTGGTGATGGGAATGAATAATCCCTGTGTTTTGTTGGAATTCTGGTCTTTTGCAGTGAGGTAATGAGCAAAATGTGCTTTGAGACTTAAATATGGCTCATGAGTCCTAAACATGCATGAAGGTCACCACACATATTTTTAATATAGTGTGATATGTTTCCCATATGGTTACATGGTACACGAATAGATTGGTCTGTTACAAGAAAAAAATCCAGTTGTTTCTTGTGGAGGAAAGATGTTTTGATGCTTTTATTTCCACTGTTTGTGAATTTAGCCAACAAGTGGAGCCTCTTTTTGGTGCAGGGAAAAAACTTATACAAATAAATATCATACTGGCATGCAGATATTATTTGACTATGCTTATGAATATTTACATTAAAATTAGATTTGGTTCTAGCATTTGTATCCCCAAGGTGCTTGGGAATTTATGAAACACATATTATTTCATGCACAAAGCCTGGATAAACCCATTGATCAGACTGTAATAGATCCTTCAAATATTTTTCCTTTTCATTGTAGAAGAGAACAGCCAGTATTCATCCATCAGGGCCAAATCACTCCATCCTTCTTACTTACTGAGTTTCCTGTTTGGCAGCACAACAAAAAAAAGAAAAGCACAGACTTCCCAGACATAAACTTGGAAGGTTCAATGTAGTCATCAAGTCTAATTTCCTATAATCATAAGTAATATTGCAGAAGACTCCTAGATTACCAGAGACCCTGCTTGCTGTATAAAGAACTCCCCAGCATCCTGCAACAAACTGTTCTCACAATGAGTGCTCAGGATGGTTGTTGACCTGGAAAACATTCTCTGAACTTCAATAGCATAGAGCAATCTGCATCTCCTTCTTCCATGGCTCACATATGTTGTAGCTGGAACACTCTCTGCTACACCCTTTTATGATCTTTCCAGATGTGGGCATTTCCTCCTCTGTGGCAGAGGTAGGGAGCAGTTTGTATCTTTTTCATCTCTGGACATCATACAGTCCCAAGAGAAGTGATGTAAAGTGTTCTTTGTATTTCTCCCAGCTCCTCTCCTAGCAGCAGAAAGTACAAACCAAGAAAGCACCTCATTTACAGCCTGACAGCAGAGCCCAACTTACTTGGTTCAGCATGGTTATTAAAAAAATTCTGGTGATTTAGGGCTTAATCCTTTCCTTCCTACTGCGCTGAAATTGGATATAAGTTACGGTATCATGTAAATGAATAAGCTTTTGTCCTCCTAGTCATTTCACTTTCTTCCTACAGCTCTATCTCTTAACAACCACTACCTGGCTTTCCTATTACACATTCTGTAGTTGCTGGGATACATGCCATTCATAAGTCTCCTGAAACAAACTGGAGTTTTTTGGCGTTGATCAAGCTTGATGTGGTCCAATTGTACTTGCCTTTTTTTCAAGTATTTGCTTGGGTTGCATTGCTAAGATACCATGTCTTTGTGCCCTCTTTTCTGCTCCTCTAGAACAGAATGCAAACAGATTCTTTGAATATGGCTGGTTTTCCACTAATATATTATCTGTATTTGTTTTGGTTTTTTCCCTTAAAAGCTAAAAATTTCCCCAGCAACCCAGGTGCTATTCAAATTAAGCTGTATACAAATCATGCTTGGATAGGGAATTTAGGTGGAAATTTATTTTGACATCTGTTTAAATTTTATCAGATTTTGTTTGTAGCTAAAAGCATTTTAAAAATCTGTCCCAGAAAAAAAAAAAAACCAAACTCATCATTCTCTATGCATCTGTAGCTTTGTGGAAAAGCAACCTAAGTTAAACAGAATTGATGAACTGTGACCACATGCTTTCTACCTGTTACCAAGTCAGGATCACTTTATTCTTACACAGCAAATTATTTCTAGCAACGTGTCTTTACTCTTCCTACCCATCTGTGGGATGAGTGTGCTCTTTTGGGGAGGATACCCTCTTAAATGCATTCTTACAAAGCACCTAAGGCAGTTTGGCTCTGGTTTCTGTGTGGTCCTCAAAGCATAATGCATGTATTATGTATGGATTGTCCAGCACAGGAGCTTAGTTCCCTGCTAGAAGTGCTTTGATGATTTTATATTACTAATAAATAGTAATATGGGATTGGATATCTACTCTTGGTCATTCACATAGAACATGCAGTACCTGGATCACTCATAAACATCTGTCATTATTAGACGGATGTATAACATCAGCTACAGGTGACGTATGTCAGAGAAGGGGAGGAGAAACAGAAGTTAAAATCCAAGCATCTTAATTATTATTAAGTTCTATTCAGTTCTATTAAATCTCCCTGTTAATCTCAGATTTACTCCTGTCTTCTAATAATCCTTGTAAGATCTTTGCAGTTCCTTCAGCAACTACAGACATTAACTTTACTGTAACATTTGCAATTTTCTCCAAATTATTTCACTACTGCTATAACTGAATAAAAGCTTATGTAAAAATTCCATTTGCTTCAGTGATACCACCCTGAGTGAGCTGGGGAGGCCTAGCCCAAAATACATTAGAAAAACTGCATCTGAGAACTGCTTTCCCTTTTGGGTCACTTTACAAAGGATATGAACATCATGGTGGACAATCTGACCCTTAGCAACTTTGGGAAGATGAGCAACACATACAAAGTCTTTTACACAAAAGGCATCTTTTATTTATAAGTTGACAACTGCAAATGTTTTTTGTTTTTCATTTAGTGTCTCTGAATTTTAACTAAGGCAGAGATCAAAACATGAGTACTCCATAAATCTAGCTTAAAAGCACTTAATAATAATCAAGTTCACATCTTGTATAAAGATATTTTTTCCCATAGTTCATCATCTCTCTATGGAAAATAACAGGACCTTGAAGAGAGGTGTGTTTGAATTGGGGACACAGAATTCTCATTTGATGTTTTGACTTGTTGTTTGTGTAATATCACAGACGTTTTTAGGTTTTGTCTTCTGGGAAAAAGCTATATAAGTTTATTCAGTGCAAAAGTTCAATGAACATTAGTATGCAAGAGCACATCTGAATTACATGGAAGTTACCCTTCAGTATCTCTGCTTGTCTAATGTGGTTTTGGACTAAAATATCCACATTTGCTCAAAGTATAATTTTAGCTAAAATGATATTTCTTCTTTTTCCCCTCAACAAGAAAACCAGCATTTTGTCACTTAGGCAAAGGCCATGGAATTCTACCACACAATGTAGCAATATAGTTCACATCATATGAATTGACTCCCTTGTCATATATTTGTGGTATTATTTTTACTTATTTTAGTATTATATTTACTTATTTCTACCATATTTTTAACTGATAGAAGGAACTCCCAATTGATGACATGACAGTAAACCAGTAAAACCTAAATATTCTAGAACCCCAAATATGATATTGCAAATGATAAGCTTCTTTGCAGCTTACATCAGCTAGAAATGTGTGTAGTCACCAAGGAATGCAAAAGGGCATAGAGTACTGCAAATCCCTCCAGTTCAATTCTTCCTGAGTTTTCCCTTGGTCAGGCAAAAACTTTAGCAAGTAACTAAGTGGATTTGTCTGAAAAGTCTGAAAGATTGTGGAAATGCAGCAGCCACAACTATCATGCTAAGCTGGATAAAGATATTCTTTGGGTATGAATGTCATGTATTTGGGTGGGCTCCAGAGAGGAAAGAATAACAGACCAGGGAAGATACTACATGAAAATGCAGGAAAGAACATTTAAAGCTGAGCATTTGTAATGGCATACACAGTTTCCAGGATTTTTCACCATTTTGATTGCTTTTGACTCTTGGTTTATGGAGCCTTGGGTAGATACTCAAATATCAGCTAAAAGAACTTTACTGAAAGCCCAAAGCTGGGGAAGTGAGGTTTTGGTTGAAGGAGTTGATTTCCATATCAGACTCATTCAACAGCTTTCTACAATCAGAGTACAGTATGTGCTCAGAATACCCAGGTTACCCTTTAGGAGGGTCCATTTGCGCTGTCTTCATTGTGGTTAGCTTTATTTACCCAGAGTAAGCTGCTTTTGCCCTTTTGCATGCCACTGTTCTTTCTCTGAGGGTCAGTCTGGCTTCAGAGGGAGCTTTAGCTCAATGAAATCTGCAAATGCCATTTCTAAAATCCCTGCAGTTCTTACCAAGCTTCTCATGCAGAACAAATGAAGTTGCTTTGTCTTAACAACCATATGTCAATATTAATAAATATGTAGCAGAGGAGGAGAAGATGCCACAGCAAGCCACCCCTAGACATGAAAATCAGAATTCCACCTTTGAGAGCAGGGACTGATCTTTAATGAGATGTCCTCACAGAGCTTATTCATGCCAGGATTATGGCCCTCACAGAGTGATGTATGGGCATTAAAATTCCACCAGCCATCTACACTCCTGAGCACTACTGAGACTCTATAGAATACAATTTCCTGGCATATTTCCAAGGCATTAATACCATAGAGTCAGCATCTCTGACAATAAGTATTGTGGTCCCCTTTTCCCATAAAAATAGTCAAGATGATTTAATGATGTTCAAAGTTCTGCTGAGGACAAGGAAGATATAAAAGTCATACATGGCCCATTTCCTAAACTTTGGAGTAGAACATAAATTCAGACAGATAAAAATGGTCCCAGTTCCTCTTTTAAATCTCAGGTTATTCTGTATATTCTGCTCAGTGAGTTTGGATTTGTATTGGTGCAATTGACAACGGAGTATAAAATCCAGGTGAAAGGAGACAAAAAGGTGTATGAAAAGTGTTTTTTAAGCTTCTTTTAAAAGGTTTCTAATGGAGGTGACTTTGATTGAATTCTTATAAACACATTTGGTCACGGGAGTAAAGCTCAAGTATGGTAAAGACTGATTCTGGAAGTTAAAAATCACTTTAGTCTGTCAGTTCCTGTTTATCTGACTAGTCCTTACTTATGTAACATGTGGACATTTTCAGCTGTTTGGATTGCTCAAACAGAGAGTACATCAGGCACCAGATGTAGATTCTTATATTTGTGAGAGAATCTTTGCAGCTAGAAAAGTCAAGTGCAGGTTTTTTTCTCTGTAACAAGGTAGATAAGCATTGGTAGCAAGTAGGGGTTTAGTTCAGTATCAAAACATGAAGAGACTCTTCATTTTGAGCAAGGTGAAATACAGTATGAATTCAATTAAAAGAACATTATGAACAGCATTTTTACAACTTTCCCTCTATCTCTATTAAATATGCTTGAATGATAAGCCAGATTGTGCTCTCAATCCAGATTTCTACCTGAGTAACTCCATTGACATCCATGAAATTGCTCCTAATTTGAATCAGAGCCAACAAGATCAAACAAAGATTAAAAGCTTTCTTACTGGCAGTTTTATCCTGTATTTGGTGAGCTTATTGTTTTACTATGGCTCTATTAGAGTGAGCTTGTCACCAATTTCAGTTTTCGTTTGTGCACTCCAGAGCCAGGGCTGCCTTGTGCTTCTCTCTCTCAGAATAACACCAGCACTGTCTGCATCACCCACTCCTGGAAGCAAATTTGCTAGGTGAAGTATTGCCCTCAGAGTCAGAACAAACACTGCAGGTGATTGTTGTGCAGAGTAGATGTGGCAAGAAATTGCCTCGTGGCCTGTATTTGTACAGAACCTGCTGCAGGAGCTCTCTGTGCACAAATGGGGGACCAAAGTTTCTCATAGTCTGCATAATAACTGCTAATTGCCTAAGGAGAAATGACTCAAAGGAAAAAAGAACATATTTTCTAGGCTGCATTAAGGCTGTTGGATCCTCCAAACATGCTGAATTTTGAATCAGGGCAAAAGCCAGGTTTCCCTTGAAACAAATTTTGAAAGAAATCTATTTCATGTCTGTGTTATGCAAAATGTTTCTCCCTTTTTCTACAAGAACAGTCACCAGCCCTTGTTTTCCCCTCAGAATGTTTTATCGAGATGTACATGAATCTGGAGGAGAGGAGCTGTGGCAAGAGTAGGTTTGCCCAATAAAAACTTTTCAGGTGGTTCAAAAGCTCAGTCAATTTAAATGATATATGTGCAGAATAATCTGAGTGAGGATGTTTAAATATTCCTGGTGATGGACAAGTGTCTGAAATTGAATGTTATTGTTTATTTCATAATGAATGACTGCAAGTTTTCATGAGTTTAACTAAAAGGGCAGCTTATATTTTGATAGCTTGATAGAACTCGCTGACTCATGAGTTCTTGTAGTGCCATTTATTTCTGTCAGACTATTTTCTGCTTTGATGAAATTAATGATTACTTTTTAAAGTTCATTCATGGAAATATATGGATGCTTTTTCAGTTAAATATATTAGTCTCATTTCTTCAGACCAGATACTTCCTTTAATCACATTTTAGAGGCAACTGTATTTAAACCAGACAATCTATATTGGTGTTATGCCAACAAATATGTAAAGAAGCTCATCCCATTATCCTACTTTGATTGTAACAGTGAGGTATTCTTTATGCTGCATATTGTGCTTCTGTTTTTCTAGGCAGCATAAAGAATGGAGCCAAGATATAAAATTTTTGGGGGGAGTGAAAAAAAACAGAGATTTTTAATTTGTTGTCATTTGATAATTACATATAGTCAGGGCTGGAAAGTGTTTGAGAAGGAAACAGCTTGAAGGAGAAAGAAAATGCAGCCAGGCTTCTCTGAGGGAAGAAGTTATTCATCTGTCTGAGGAACCCAGAGAGTTATAAGGGGTAGCCTGGGCAAAACCTTGGGCAGAATGAGACAAGGATCTGAGTTACACAAATGAAAAGAAGAACAAAATTGTAGAGATAATTACACCTTTTTTCCTAGATGGTAAAATAGAAAAGTTACAGTTTTCATTGGAACACAGACCTCTGCTGAGTTGGGTGTGATGTGCTTGTATCAGCTTACGCAAATCTTTCAAAAATACAATGCAGTTTTGTTTAGCATTTGTGTAGCAGCCAAAATTATTTTTGTAATTTTTTCTTTCCTAGCACACATAACACTTCACTGAATAGAATAATCCTAAGAGCTATCACTGAAATAAATCAAGCCCTTTGATTTAATGCTAAAGTTCAAAATCATCCAGTTCCAGTCTCTACTTCCAGACACCATTGCCATCCATTCAAGTGAAGCAATATGATTTAGAGATGATGCTGCCACCTTCTCAGTACATCATCTCATTTGGAGCAGGTCCTTGAGGTTACACTGCTGTTGATGTGGCATTTTCACTGATGTCTAATCTAATAGAAAGATCCATCCTACCATGTGGTTTTTATTGAAGCTGCAGTCGCTGCATGCACAGAGTGTCATATTCATGGTAGAGACTCATGGATCTGAAAGACTACTTGAAATTAAAATTCACTTGTACATCTCTCCAGGGCTGTGAGGAAAAAACAACCACAACAAAAAAAAATCTATGTAAAATGGGATGATTAAAAAAAAAAAAAAAAGCTGATCGACTCGGCAGCAAAAGTTTATGTTGACCTTAAGTCTGTGAAATGTGGCATCAATTTTACATTGGTGTAAGAGGGGTCAGAACCAGGTCCCAGTGCATAAGAGTGACAGACTCATTTATGCAAGTCAGTGTTGGGTCTTTGCTAAAATTGTCACAGGTTCAAACTGAATAAGAAAGAACCTGGGGATGTATTTTTGATAGGATGTCAAAGTCTAAATTCTTCATCATTTACTCTGATACCAGAATTGGAGAGGAACAAGAAATTCCTTTTTTTTGTCTGCCATCCACCCCGAGGCAGGAGCGTTCTAGTCCATTGTCTGCAATAAGGAGAAATCAGGCTCTGCACATAGTTAACTTGATGATGTTTTGATTGTCTAAAGGAAATAGCTTGTTTTGGAAACAGCCTCCAAGAGGCTATTAGCATGTTTAATTATACAGATTCTGTTTAATGCCACCCTATTTCCACTTCCCATTCTTCTCATCCTCTTTATTCCCTTGTGTGGAAATAGCATCTTCTTCCGCTCAGATGCCTTGTTGTGCATTGTTAACTCCACTACTACTGCCCAGAATTAGTCTCTGTCCTTGGTCTTTCTGCCAGCTTTGTTACAAAAATACAAGTCTGTGCCATGCTTTCATCCAAATAATCTCGAAATGCAGCCATGGACATATAGGTGCACTTATTTTCTTTTTCCTCACCACTGTCATCTGCTGTCCAACTAATGTGTTCTCTCGGGAATGAAAATAAAACTCTTGGTTCACTTGTTTCATTCCAAATGTTTGAGCGTGCAGTTGGTGATGGTTCTCCACTTTCTAACTCAGTGTATGCTGCCATTAATGTCCTGTCATTGTGACACCTCATTAGAATTCATTTTTTCAAGCGTTGCAGTGATGTTGGAAACTAGAGAACAAGAGTCATTCAGCTGATATGGTTGATAAACCTGCATTATTGTGTCACAGGCAAATTATTGAACCAATCTAAGAAAAAGGGTAAAAAGATTAGGGGAAAAAGTGGTATGGGCTTCATCTGTTCAGCTTTCTTCATGTCAGAGGGGATCTCTGAGATGTTTGCTCTTGTGCGGATATGTTGGAAATAGGGGCATACCAAATGCTGCTGTCACTGGTAGGAAGGGAGCCAGAATCCCACAGGACACATGTAGCAGTTCTGGGAATGAGCAGGCTGTTGTGTGGCTGTGAACATGTCCCATGAGAACAGAACTTCCCTTCTCCATTTTCTTTTCTGTCATATTCCCTTCCAGCAGATCGGTGGTGCATCACTTGCAGCGCATCTGAAAGAAGCACAGGATTCCTGGGTGCTGAGTAGAACATTTTCTTCTCTGCTGTTGTTATCCTGTCTCTGTTGGGATAAATCCTTAGTTGCATTAGTCATTATTGGACATGAAGGGAGTTGGCTCTTGCCCCAGTGTTTAAGATCCCAGAATCATGACAGGCATTTTAGGAAAGTGGATAATAAAAAAAAGTTAAAACAGATCTGAGTGGTTAGAAATCAAGAGAAAGACAAGCTGTGACCAGTGATGTTAAGACTGTACTGGGACACAGATTTTACAACCCTCTAGGCATTTGGAGACTATAGACATCCTTGGGAATCAGCAGTTTCAATACCCAAACTCTTAATTCTACAGTGAATTCTTTCAACATTAGGGAAGGAGTATAGGGGATTCTCAGGATAATTTTTTTTTTCTTTTTGTGGGATATTTCTGTTCTCAAAGTTTTCTGCAAAAGTGCCTGTGCTTTCAGTTCATCAGACTGAAGCTGTAAGAAGGTAAATTCAACTGGGTAAATAGGCAGATGCAACTTAAACTGCCTTTCCTGTGACAGCCCTTTCAGCCATCCCTTTCCAGCTATTGCACAGAAGCACACCCCTGTGCACCATGAGCCTGTGTGTTTATAACAGTCAGAGGAGAGCCTTTGGTAGTGCCATAACTGGAAACAGATGTTAACTGCAGACAGACACTGAAGAAAATGAACAAGAAGTGCTCTGCAAGCTGATAATTTGAAGGCTTAGTTTGCTGTGGGCATTCATCTGTGCATCAGTGGTGATCATCGATTCTGGTCCAATGTTTTACTCAATTCCTGATAATGCAAGGAAAGCACATCAGCATCTGAAAGTGCTTCCAAGCAGTCCTCCAGATGTGGGAATAAATTACTATTAAAATGGCCTGTTTTCATGCTGCACAAAGCACCTCAAGCCATCTTACATTTCATGAAGATTATTCATCCTAAATTTGGTTAATGGAGGCAGTGAGTAAAGAAAAAAAAAAGGCAATTCTGAAATTGAAATACTGAGGATAATGGAATTAGATACCTGTAGTCACATCTAAAAGAAAACATGTAAATGAGTGCCAGCCTTCAGGAGTCTATTGTTTACAGTGTGTACCTTATATTTAAAAGGTTCATTTAGATGCAGTAATGGGCCTCTTTTCTGGGTCTGTCTCAAGATGGCAGAGGAAGAGTAATTATTCACTGCAAGAAAAAAAATGCTATGCAAAATATTTCTAGAATAATAGAAACAGCATTTTGCCAGGATAAAAACAAACTTGTTCATCTGTATCTAATAAGATTGGTTGAAAATGATACTGTTTCAAATTATAAAGAACTCAAGTGAATATGTGCATACATCTGTTTTCTTTAAGGAGAAGTTTGTGATTTAAAATATTCAAAATGCATTCCAAATCTGGTTCCCAGGAGTCACTGGCACAACTCACAAAGCATTAGGAAATGGGCAAAACTTGGAAGGCTTTCAGTTGGGTTTCACTTCAGATAAACCTGCAAAAGTCTGGAGGCCTGCAGTTGATGCTTTTAAAAAGTTTGCATTTGGGAAAGCTCTGATTCAGCAAAACACCATATTCAGCAAAATATTTCAAATTAAGCAGAATTTTATTTGTTTTGCCAAAAAGAAAGAGGCTTAATCAGGTGCTTATGAGGTTTTTCTACAAATGCCCAGGTTGCTATGTAATGCAATCTGAATATGCAACACAATTTCCCCTCATCTATATCAGGAAAGAAATGTAGTTACATAAAACACATTAATTTTGTTTGGGGTTTTGTGGGTTTTTAATGAAAAAATAAATTGCATTCTGGAATGAATTTTGAAAGCAACTTGTACAATGATGGTGCTCTATATTGTTGTAAGGGACCTCTCAAATATCTTTGGATTGAAGAATCTGGGCCAGTGTTTTCTTTCAGTATGGCTCTTATTTTTATTGAAGCATTTGTCAATCTCCTCTCAAATCTGCCTTCTTCATGGTGCAGTTTAGTGCAATGAGTCAGGGTGCTACTGAGATATGCTCTGTTCTTTGTTGTTCTCAGTCTTTTTGAAGAAATCCAATGGTAACAGTGGTTCTAATATACTTGACAAGGTGATAAAGTTGTGCCCCTAGGTATCCTACATTTATAAACTCAGGAATAAAACTGCCAGTCACATCACTGGGATGTTTTTGGCTATAACTAAGAGTTGAATTTTTCCTATGTTTTTAATTTTGGGTATCTTTATTTAACCTTAAGACTTCAACTTGTTCTTTCAGATCTTGCTGTCTTTTCTTTTTCCCTTCTGATTAATGTTTTTGAAACGAAGTCAACCAACATTTGTGTCGCAACAATTATGTCTTCTTACTTGTCATCTCTGTTTAAAAATGTTGTTGCATCTGGATGAAATTTAGCTCAATAAGCAAATAATTTCTTAAGCCTTCAAAGTGACTTAGTTAGTGACTTAGAGAACACAAAGTATTTCCAGCATTTGTGCCACCATAGTTTTTAAACAACTTGATGATCAGGAGATATCTCTCTTTTGAGGAATCAATGCATTTTTGTTTTAAAATAAATATGTATTCATTGTCCCTTCTTTAATAGTTAATCTTTTTTAAAAATTGTTTATTTAGTATAATTTCCTATGGTTTTCTTTCTGAGACTAAAGCATGGCTATTACTGTAATGTATTTATTAAAATGTTTAAATATTTAATACCTTCTTCATCAGCATAATAACTATTATTTTAATTCATGTGCATCATTAGCAGAAAAAATACTTCATTCTACTGGAAAATGCTATACACCCACAGGATCTAGATTTACTTAATTACCAAAGAATAAGCTCCACCTGGAAGATCTGTCTTCCCAGTTCATTTTAAAATAAGTCTCCAGATAATCTCTGAAACAGTCTCCTTAAACACACTAAGGTTTCTATGGTTATTAGTAGTAATTGTGTTGCAAAACCAGGGGAATTTTATTTAGCATGGTGGAGGAAGCGATGTCATTATTAGTTGATTAGTGTGAACAGTCTTTGACAATATGTAGTACTAGCTCTGGTTTCAACCACTGACACCTCATTATTCTGATTGCAGTTTGATTTGCAATGTTAAGAGGCAACAGGAAAAAAGCAATCATCCAAATCTACCTCTATCAGCTGAGAACAATGGAGGGAGTGTGTGTGCTTCACGGTATTCTAGAAATTTCCTTCCCACAAGAAAATAAAACCCGTTAATTGACAAATGACTGACACTGTTTACTAATTAGTAGACACGCTGCCACGTTTCTAACACACCCCATTGTGTGCGTGCTCTGCTGTGTCAGGGTTTGGTAACGAGATTACAAGTGTGCTATTGTACATGTTGTATTCTCCTGAAGCAGATGATTTTTAGAGCAAAGGTGGCAGGTCTCAAGGGGTTACAGATTACTCATTCTTTGATTTGGATATGGCATTAAATGAAATACAAAATCCTTTAGGCAGACTCCTCAGTCCACGTGGGAATGTGGGTGGCATGACCCTGTTAGCACCACTCTTTGTGGGGTGGTCACGGGGAGCTGTGCCTGTGTCCTAGGGCACAGCAGTGGCAGTGATCATCTGTGGGCCCTGTGCAAACGGGAGGCATTTTATTTCACTGCTATTCCCACTGGTGCATTGTCAGGAGCGAGTCACAGGTTATCATCTCTATTAGCAGGACAAGATAAAAAGCTGCCTGTGCTGCTCTGTGGGGGGAGCTGTCTCACTGAGGGAAAGTAGAGCAGGCACATGGGGCAGGTCATGCAAACGCTGTGCTTCTGGTTTCTTGGCTATTTGGGACAAGGCTTTAATCCTGTGACTTTTATATGTTTGATGTAGTCATGCTGTATGGCACCCGTGTATTTCACGGTGGCATTTGAAAAAAAGCAAAGCAGTTTACATTGGATTCTTCTGTGTGTGCTTATGTGTCAGCCCACGGGGCAGGAAGATCTAAGTTTTTCTTGGGTCATTACAGTCAATGCTTCTCACATTAGCTTTCCCCTTAAAAGTCCCCTGTGCTCTAGGGGATGTAAACAGACCTGTTTAGAGCTCAATGCTCTAAAAGCTGTTCTGAGGTTTTATTTTAACCCAGAAGGACATTTTTGCAAAATGAAAATTCTCTAAAGTCATGCTAATTTGGATACTAATTTAGTGATTAATAAATGTCTCCATTGCTTGTCTTTCCCTCTTCAAAGAGCACTGATTTAAATGCTGTTTAATACTTGTTTAATGTGTTTGCCATCATTGAAACAAGTAATTAGAGCACGTGGTACAATCAGTAGCCAAGCAATAGACTCTCTATTAGTAATCTTGGGGGAAAAGGGGAATGAGGACATGGTGCTTGTGTTACTGTCTGTACTAATTTGGACTTAGGAAAATCAGCATCTGTTCAACCTATATGTATTGGCAGGAACTAAAACTGAGCTCAGAAACAGAGTGGTAGCTTAGCATTAGAGATTCTGCCTCTTTGACTTTCAGTAAGGACAAGGAGACTGTTAAAAGATGTGATGTTAAAATGACAAACCATGCCTCTCAGCTTTGAAACCTGTTTACGGGGGTAAAGTCCCCTCTCTGTTGTGTAGCAGCATTGTCAAGGTACTCTATTAAATTAAACAGACTCCCTCTGCCCTGAGCTGCCAAAAAAAAAAGCCAGAGCATCTTTTGGACACAGCTCTAAATCAGATAGACCTAAGGCCCTGTTTTCACAAGTGCCTCCTGGATTCAAAGGATACTTGTAGGCTGGGGCTGCATTTTCAATTAGATCTCAAATGCAAATTTTCAAATGCATCTAGTTCTCACACTGAAATTGGACTGTTGGTAGTAATAGCTGCAAATACTACGATTTAGATAATCAACTAAGTTAGTTATTCTTTCTCTGAATTCTATTGATTAGAAGGTACTTGAGATAATGAAAGATATTGAGGCATATACAGTGTAATTCACGGTGCTAGCCTGACTCACAGTCTTAGCCAACACTGGAAAATGAATGCTTACTATTTTGACCATTGATAAAAGAAGTTGCACAAAGAATTATCTTTAGAATTTAAAGACAAAATGGGAAGAATGGTATTGTTTAAGGTATTGTATGTGTCAAGCTAAGCTGGGTCCTGGCTGAAAACTCCTGGCGTCTTTGCATATCTCTTGTTCTTATAGGGCTCTAATGGGCAAAGAAGGACAGGAGCTTCACTACCTGTTCCTGGTGGTTAGTGATTTAATGCAGAAGCATGGAGAGACTTCTCTCCTCTGAGCCCCTACCACCACTCTGGTTTTCTCCAGCTTCATGGTGGTTAAATGATCTTTCTGTCAATGCTACACTGTGTGGCTGCTTTATTAATAAACTAGTTTGAGCTCCACTGACAAAATTTGCACAATAATCTCATAATTATTTGGACTTGCTTCTATGTTATGAGAAGTACTTAAGAGTAGCAATTCTGGCTGACTGACAGTGACATTCTACCCATATCAAATGTTCTCTACTTCTTTTATCTATGACCATAAATTCTGTTTTAGAAGATTTCCCATTCTGTGCATTTCTACAGTATTACTGCACTTCTCAGGCGGTAGAGTGCTGTGGTTTCCAGATTCCCATGGCATAATGACACCTGAAGAGTATAGTAATCACTCACTCACCACTGCCTGATGTAGCTCATTGCTTAAATACAGTGTATGGATTTAAAATAATGTAGAAAACAAAACCTGAGTGTGACTGGGTCCAAACACAGTGCAGTTTGCTGGTTGAAATTGATTCAGTGCACTCAGATGATGGCCCTTGAAAGGCAGCAGAGAGAGGCTCGCATCAATCTGAAGACAGAAAGCGAGGAAATGTGGCAGTGTCTGCCCTCATGCTCTGCTGAGGGGAGTACAGACACACAGGGAGGTCTGGGTCACTCCCCTGGGACACCCAGAAGCCCATGGAGTGCTGCAGAGCCCCAGGTGCTCAACTCTGGAGGGTGAGTCTTGTAATAATTCTGGTTCTTTTTATTACATTTGAAAAATAGAAGTAGAGATTTATTTACTTTTTTTTTTTCAAATGTCATTGAATCCACTTGGGGTCCTACATCCTTTTTTAAAAGATATTTTTCTTTTGTCTGTGCAGCTTTGTGAACATTTTTGGGGTTTTACAATATCATGTGCTTTAGGGGCTCTGGGATTTTGCCAGTGCATACTGCTAGCTGCTGCAAGACAAGAAGGGTTTTCAGAAAGGGTTTGCTTTGGCAGCTCAGACCAGTAGAGTGACTTGAAGTGATTAAGCTCATTGCAGCTGGGGACTCTAACACCTGGAGTAGTACAGTGGCTATGTTTAAAGAGAAAGAAAAAACCCAAACACTGCCACACAGCCCTCCCCCACAAGAAAAAAAAAAGAAAATAAACCACCAAAAAACAAAGTGCTCAGTCAAATTTCAGGTGAACCTGAGTTAATTTATTGGTTTGGTGGACCTGGAAGCTTGGCAAGGTCTTTGGTTTGGGTTGAAACTAAGCCAAACTTCAGGTTTTACTGTGCAGGAACCCTGGCGATCAGAAGATATACACAGGGAGACAAACCTCCCATTGTGAGGCCAGACAGACCTGTCCCTAAAAAGCTGTCTTTGGCTGAAGGCAAGAGCATGGCTTGCTATAATTCCTCCTTTTCCCCAGCCCATTTCTGTGGCTGAAGCATTTGGGCCTGCAGGAGTTTTGCTCTCTGCCTGGTGCTGGCAGCCAGATTTCTTTCTGGGCAATGGCCACATTAGCCCTGGCCCAAGCTATCCCACCTGGGAACTGCCTCCAGGGCTTCTGCTACTGTCAGCACCAGTGGGGAAACTGTAAGGGAATGTCACAGACCTCCATCCCATCCATCCTTAGGCAGCCCAGTCAGAGTCCAGGGAGCACCCACTGATTCAGCCCTGGGAGGCTGAGCAGGACCCAGGATGGGCACAGAGTTGTGCTGACTTTGGGCATGAGTCAGATTTCATTGCCTACCAGGCCAGTTTTTTGTGGCTTTAATATGTCTTTTTTCAGGCTTTTTATTCTGTACGTATTTTATTGCTAAAACAGAAGTCTGGACATGTAGTTGTTTTTTGGGGTTTTTTTGCTGGATCTGAGCAGGTGTTCCCAGAAACCTGGTAATTGTAGCAACATGGATTTTTGGAATGCAGAACATCAGATCAGAACTAGCAAACATGCCCTGGAACAGAGAATCACTACAGTATTGTTACATGTACTCTTGAGCTTTTATTTATTTATTTATTTTTTATAAACTACTTTTTTTATTTGATCTATATAGTACTTAATCAAATTCAGGGCAAAAGGTGAACCATTGATCACACATTACTGATCATGTCATCTGCTGATGTTTCCTGAGATTTCACTTCTGCATACTAATAAAGCCCACTTGGAATTAGCATGCTCAAGAGGATGTGAAATAGGTTCAGCACACTCATGTTGGGAAATAATAACAAAATGTCTTATTGTCAGGAAAGCCCACGCTGTGGAGCAGGAGTCAGAGGTTGCCACATTTGCTATTCTGTATGTGTAATAAGTAGCTGGTTAGGTATGTTACAAGTGAAATGTGAAATGCCAGTTTTTATTACTGAAAGAGAGAGTTCAGGAGGAGTGATGAAGACTGGCTGGGTGGATGTCCAGAGTGGCTGCTGTGGGTGCTGCTCCTCAGAGCAGGAATCCAACTGAGGGATGTGCACTGGCTGCAGAATTTGTAATTTGGAGAGGGAAGGGGAAATGCAGAATGAAACCTTGCAATAAAGAGAGGGAAGAACATTAAAAGAATTTTTAACTCAGAAATAAAGGATATAATTCACAGTCCATTGAAATCACCGGGCATTATCTCATCTCAGTGGGCACTGGATTAGGCCTCAAAAGGGTTGAAGCAACACAGTGTTAGTCAAGCAAATTTCCATTAGTAGCAGGGTATGAGAGCTGCAGTGTTCAAAATGAGTGAGCCAAAGCACAGCCACAGCCATGTGATCTGGGTCAGAGTCTCCTTCAGTTCATCTCAGCTTGCCCACAGTTCAGAACAAACCATGCCAATTCTGACAGGACCCAGCATGGACAGAGCACAGAGGTGGTCCTACCCAACTGTTTCTTGGAGCTGAGAATGCCCAAAAGGATTCTTAGGCTTTAAAGATGAAAATTATTAGAAAACCAAAGTGATACATGGCAACAGGGAAACACTTTCAGCAGAGAAAACTCAGATGTGCCTGGTGAGAGATTCAATGAAAAGCTTTCAGGCAAAGCTTACCCTGAGCCTGCCCTGACTTTGCTGAGGACAAAAGAGTGAGCCCTCTCCTCCATCTTTGTTTTTTTGTCTCTGAACTTCCTCTTTTTTTTCTGGCTTGCAAAAATTCTGACATCTCTTTGGAGAGACCTTTGTAGACCTTTGGATGCCTCAGGAAGTTTCTATCTATCAGTGACTTTTCCAGCTGCTGGGACTGAGTCTAGCACTCCTGTGTGAGTTTCCTAGTCTTCCTAGTCTTTTCCTTAGTCTTTCTTGTGCTCAAAGTTTCTTGTATATTGGTTCTTTTCCTTTCACAGCCTGGCCTGCCCTGTACTCCAGAAGGATCTCCAAAGACACGTACTCCTAACTTCTCTTTGGTAAAGTTTTCCCTCATCCCTTCCTCCAGGCAGCTTCTCCTGACCCAGACTAGGTCAGGGAGTAGTAAGTAGTTTGGGCTTTTTGTCCCAACCAATCTTTTTAGCAGAATTTGCTTTGCACAGTGACAAACTCCCTTGTGAACAAAGAGATCAGAGGTAAGCCTCAGACCAGGCTGTCCCATTGATACACAGGTAAGTCTGTGTTGGGTGGCACACGGGATGTGTGACAGGCAGTGGAGAAGTGGAATTCTGTGTTCCTATGCACTCCTTGACAGGACACACCTTGTCAGCACAGGCATGTGTGTGTAGAGACCTTTGTCAGGAGAACCCAGGGATGTGCTTTTCATGTATTACAAATGACCTTGGTATCATGATTGGAAGCATAGAGCCATTCCCAGGTTAGTGATAAACCCCTGTGGTGGTTTTGTTTCTGTGTTGCAAGTGCCAGTAGATGTCACACCCAGCTGTGTCATTACTGGCTGTCATCTGCATACAAGTGTCTTGCCACAGGTGATAGACGTTGTTGATCCTAACGTCTTTCAAATGTTGAAGCTAGAGAAATGGGACGTCTATGAGAAATGATCTGTGGTGAAATTTCATTTGTTACAAGCAAGATTGTTTCCTTTTCTGCTCTGGGCAAGGTTCTGACGGTTGCCATGTGTCTTTAATGCATACTGTGCGTACAAGCATCTCTACAGCACTCATGCTGACCAGCAGAGCAGTGCCACAAGCAATGAGAAAATGCAATTTCTCTTAGCTCTGTTAAGTAGTGTCTATGCCAGATCTGCCTGCAAGAGTTGCCTGCAGCCAGCTGCCATCTCAGAGTAATGTGTGCACCGCCGTGTACCATTGCCCTTGGATCTTGCAGAGCAGTCTTACATTTACCTCTCACTGTTCTCATTTCAAAGGCAGTGTTTTTGCAATTGGTACAGAGATAACAAAATACAATTGCTTGCTGATCTCAGATGGGCATTCTTGGAAGAACTGCTGTGATGAGTCAGCAGTCTGAGGGCAGACAGCATCCTTGGATCAGACACCAGGCCGGGCCATGGAGTAATACAGTGATCCTAATTGCAATCTGTGCCCCTTTCTGGTGAGTTACAAAGTTGTCTGCTCTTGAATATGTCATCATATAGAGCACATAGGACTCACAGCTAAGATATTAACTGTGGTATGCATGTACAGCTGGTGCTGAAAGTGCAATTTTCTTATGTGAACCTGTAGATTTGCTTCCAGATCACATAAAAACAAATGAGCAATGACCTTTTGAGGATGTAGAGAGGGAGGAAAAGTCTCACTAGGCTGCATCACTTTCTAAGAGAAAGGAAATAATGAGTTAGAGCTGAAATAAATTATCTTTACAACTGTCCTGGAGTAAGTATGCAGAGGGAGTGCACAGAGTTGGAGCTCTACCACTGCCAGGGTTCTGACAGCTAATATGACTAAATGAGATCAGCTCCCACCTAACAGAACATTGGAAAGGGTTCTGGGATTGCTTAAGATAAAATGAATGGCAAAGACATGAAGTACAGGACCTTCCTTATTCTGAGGGATAGTAGGTGCAGAAACCCCATTATTTTCTAATAGCATTTTACACCTCTCCCTCACCATTTTGAAACTCATTTGAACTGTTCATATAGTTCAAAAAATGCCCTTTTTGGTTGTCTTGGGTGGGACATCCATCTGATTTACTTTGCTGCATGCAAGTTAGTCAAAAGAACCAGGACAGATGGCTCATGGTATTTTCAGCAGATATTTTGTTTCTTTTTTGCTGCTATATTTCTTTTGAAGGAGATAGTTAAAAAAAAAAAATTATTCCAGTCTACAGGTCTGAAAAGAGAATCCACTGGTACCCCTGTATTTAATCATGCTCATAAATATTTCACTGAAAAGTAGGGAGAAATTAATTGTTTCACAGATGGGTTCAACCATGTGTTAAGTATTCAAGAGCTTTCTGATGAGATCTAACACATCTAAATGCAATCTCATCCAGGTCTTTCTGGTCTGCACTAACAGCACATTGCCCTGTTCTTTATTTGGCCTTGTAGTGGAATTAGCAACCATAGGACAAATCCATATAAAAAGGTGAAATTATTAGATCCTATTCAAGTAGCATGAGTTGCATTTCAGTAAGTTTCACAGGTTGCCTCATATATAGAAACTTTCAGCTGTGTTTCTTTATGTATTTTTAGTCCTTGAAAATCCTTTGGTTACAGATCAGATTTCTCTTTAAGTAGCAAAATGAGTGCAGTCATTCTGGTTGCCTGAGAGGTCTCCTTTCTTGGAGGACATGTCCTTGTCCTGTAACTCTTCTCTGCTTGCCAGGCCTAGACAAGGTGGCTCTGCTGAAAAGCTGTCACTACAGATCGTCATTGACTTCAGCAGAGGGGTGATTTCCCCCCCCCCCCTTTGTCATTTCCATAATGGGATTACAAAGATGCACAGAGTTGCAGTGTTCCAGGAGACCAGATAGCTGGACTAGAGTCAGGGCCCTCCATGGGTATGCTGTGAGCTTTGCTTTAATAATTGCCATAGTATTTTTAATTAGGATAAAGCACCATATTCCTGTGAAACCATAGAAAACATCTAGAGGGTGTAATGGGTTTCAGCTGATGTCTCGTAGTTATTCATACTCAAATCCTTCCAGACTGGGGAAGAAAATTTGTAGAGGATTGTGGAACACCTCTGTGCAAGAAATTAATTATTTGAGTTACTTAACAGGAGTTACTTAACACCATTTCTTTTATTTTTTCTTTTGGTAAGGAAGAGTCTAAGCAGTCCACAGACCAAACTATAGGAACTGCTAATGTTGCTGAACTATTTTGACCTCACTTTACTGGGAGTGGGTGAGAACAGAAATGTGTGGAGACAGCACATCCAGTGTTTGGCTTGTTCTGCTGCTTCTTTTAGAAGCAGAGAAAAGGTCCCTTATGACAAAAAGTCTTCAGCTGTCAAACAAAAACACATGGTATAGGAACTGATGAACTGGATGGTTCTCTGAGATGTCCAGATCCCCCCAGGAATGAAGGTGTAAGTCAGCCTTCTTCCCCCAGAGTCATATCAGCTGAGAGCAGCATGTCGCTTCAGTGCTCTGTGTGGGACAAACCCTTCTCACTTTGCTCCCTCACTGCAGCACAGCTCAAGGCCCACATGTCCCCAGGGACATTGCCCTTTTACTTCCAGTAATGCTGCTCTGAACCTCTTTTCAAGGCTTTCCTAAACTCTGAGGGCTATAGTCCTGCCTGTTTTGGGGACACAGTGCAGAAATTTTGTGTTTTGAATTACATGAATACCATCACAAAAACAAGGGACATGGCTGACTCAGAGATGTGAAGTGACATATTTGTTCAACTGAGCTTTTGAGGGAAAAGCAGCCACTATGGTGCATGTCTGACATACTTGAACTGTCTAGGTCTACCCTGCACTAGAGAGGTCAGCATCAACTACAGGACAAAATGGTGTGCTTAGGACAGATAACCTACACCTATAGGACACCTGCAGGGCATAACAGGGCCCCATGGCCAAGCTCATTATAACTCTTACCCACATTTAGAAGAACAGGGCACCATCTCCTGTCTATCTGAAAGCAATAGAAAGCACCCCTTGTCCCACAACACACACGCACTCTCGCACACACTCACACACGTGTGCTACATTTCACACCAGGGGATGAGTTATTTCTGCAGAAATGAAACACCTAAGCATTGCCAGTTCCATACCAGCAGCCTTTCAGAAGTGCCTCTTTGCTATCTGTAGCCATTGCACTTGGTCTGAACATGGCAGAGCTGCCAAAAGCCTCAGAAGAACTTTATCAGCATCCTACTGGAGGTGTCTCAGGATTTCAGTGTGATCAGATTTTATTAAAGCAGCACCTCCTGCATTTGTTTCCCTAGATGTTTTACTACCCAAAGTAATAAACACAGATGGATGTTCTGGACTCTCTTGTAAAGAACAACAACCAAAAAACCCCTGTACAATAAAAGTGCACATTTTAAATAGAGAAACTGTAAAAGGGCTCTACTTTCCAAGTATTATTTAATGGAAACGAAGAGAGCGTAAGATGAGCTATATTGGAAAAGCAATAACAGCTGAGTTGCTGTGCATGACATCTAATTCTGTATCAATTGATTTACCTGTTATTGATATACTATGGTATTTATATACCATGTCTCCAAAAATGAAACATTAGGAGTGGCAGGCTGCTCCTCCTTGCTGAACGCCAGTGTGATTAGAGTCTCTGCTCTTGTTTGATTACCTTGCTGATAGAATAGTCTAAGCTGAATTTTTTACCCTTAATTTGGGCGTATCTGTAAAAATTAGGGTCATCTGCATAACTGGCTAATGAGCCAGGTAGCACATGGCAGTAGCTTTGTGGAGAAGCTGTGATAAATCTTGTATTGCTTGAGGGGACTGTGTTTCAATCTGTATGTGCATTTCAAGTAGGGGCCTCAAAAGCACTTGGCCTTTCTCTCCCTGAAGTTGCTGAAAGCTGCTAGGTGACCACTGAAAACAACTGCTAAACATCTCTCACCCTTCTGTAAATGGCAGATGAGGAACTGCATGGCTGAGGGGAGTTTTGGTACTGGGTCACTGGTGAAAATATGATTCAGGTCCTTTAGAACAGACAAGTCATCACTGTGCAACAGCTTTCCAGCAGGTTTTGGTCTCATTCTGGTATCTAATGTACAAAGGAATCCTGCTAAGGGCTACCAGGCTGGTTCTCCTCTAGGCAGTCAGTACAAAGAAGCAGAGATTGAAAAGGAGTAAACGAGCATGAAGCTTAAATTTCTCTCTGTGCTGGGTTATCATGAAGGTGAAGGTAAGGCACATTACTAGGCAGCAGGAGGGCAGCCTGGCTTACTGCAGATTCTGCTTTGCAAATAAACAGTGACATCTACTCCTCACAGTGTCCCACTGCTACCCCTCACACGTACCAGGGTCACTTGATGTTTAAGTGTAAGAAATTCTGTTGATTTCATTGTTCTCTCACATATTCCCACCTGTGTTACAAGAGTACTCAAAGTCATTTCTCCTACAAGTTGAAGTTGCCTGCCCACAGCAGAGGCAGGTGCCGCTCTGGTTTAAGTGCACAGCATGTGCTGTCAGGGAACTTTGACCATATCACTACTGGGCACATCACATTCCCTACACGTGACTGTACATTTCAGAAACTTTTTGCTGATCCGAACTTAAGGCTGCAGTACCATGGGCTTCATTACAAAAGCACAGGTAGATTTTAGCACTGCCTACATTGTTCAGCAGCCAGCATTCACTGGGAAATTACAGACTGTTGTGTTTAGCTGTGTAGATGCTGTGCAATGTTTCAGAGCTTACTAAGGATTTTTTTTTTTTTTGGTTCAGGAGAGCAAAAAAAAAATAGCTTACATTGGTTTGTTCTATCAAATTCAAGCTGACACAGCTGACACAGTCACTCTATAAGAAACATCCATATTTCCTATATGTTTGTGACTAAATGTTGCAGCCACCACAACCAGAAAATGTAAAATAATTCACTTAAAAGACAACAAATCTGGAAGGTGTTCCAGCTCTGTACTGGCAGAAGTTACTGGAGATTATGTATGGACATACACAGCTAGCAGTGCTGCTGTTCTAACAAAGAGAAAAGAAAGGGCCTTTAAATAGCCTGCAATACTTGGATAAGCTAAAAAGCCAAAAAGCAGCAAACAAACAAACCCAAACAATTTAAAAAGAAACCAAGAAACAATGGATTGAAAATATCAGAGTGAAACATGTCACTGGTCCTGTGGAGAGGCCAAGATTTGATGCAAGAAACATGAGGTGTTTCAGGGTGGCACTCAAATTTTCTCATGCAGATTTTTTTCCTTATCTGGTCTAAAAATTACAGATGCTGTCTGCTGTCCCCCCACATCTGTACATCCTTCATTTCCTTACAGGCACCAGGCACACCTCCCCATACCTTTACATACACCTTTCCCACTCAGTGCTGCACTGAATTTCTGTCTCTGTATCTTCATTAGGTACGTTGCCAAATATCAATAATGTGTATATATTTTTTTAAAAAAGAACAGGACCTACCCAAAGTTGATCTGAATAATATTAAACCATTCTAATCGTCTCTTAATTTGGGCTGTGTTTTCTAACAGAATAGCTATTTTAATACACTTCTTAGTGGGGGTTTGGTTGTATTAGCATGAATTTAATCTTTACCCTACAGGAATAAGCAACACTTCTACTTTTTTTCTTTCTTTTTTTTTTTTTTTAATATACCAATAGAGGGAGATACATGGCTCTGATTGCATGAATGTATTGAGGCAGCCCAGGAGGTGTGTTTGTGTAAGGCTGAGATCCATAAAGGCAACTAAATATCAAAGATTTCAATGGAAGCCCAGTGTCTAAAAGCCGTGGTAACATCAAAATCAGCTGTAGATGCTTGTGATCTTGTGCAGCGCCTGAATAGTTGTGAAAACCACCACAAGCAAGAAACAATCGAGGATGTGATGGTTTCGGAAAATTGTTACAAAGATACTTTATGTATCCTTTTGCTGTCAACAGCACACATGCTTTGTGCTCTGCAGCATGTCATCAAATGCTTCAGTTAATTACTCACTAATTATAACACTGTTGAATGGCTACACTGTGGCAACCATATAATTATGGAGCATAAAGTACTGAGCAGTTGCAAGGCTGAGCACATTGACTGATTACAATAAATCTCCTGCTTATTGTTGATATTTTTCACCTGCTTAACAGTTGTAATGTTTGCCTATCATACCCTCAAACTCAGAGCAGTATATGAAGTGTTAGTAGCAGAAGTTAATTAAAGTGGAAAGCAGGAAAGCTGTACTGAAATGGTAGTGTATGATGACAAATGCATGCTGAAACACAAAACCTGGAAATGGCCCTTCACAGCTGCCAGGGCACAGCATTCTTCTCACACCCATTATGCAACTCCCTCACCGAAAGAGGGAAAGGAGAAAAGAGGTCACTGATGTTTTAAAAATACAGTGAGGTGAGTCAGAATCTCAGGGCAGCTCACAGAGATGGAGAGGGAGTTAGAGCTTGCGTGTGCTTCCAGGCTTCCAACATCACTAGGGGGAGAAGGCATTGAAAGAGCTGCTGGAATTGTTGCCAGCTAATGAGCCCTGCAGGGACTCCCCTGGCACGCTGGGGCTGGCTGGAGCATCACATGCCCCCACAGTACCAGCGGGTTCCCCAGCCTGGGTGGTAGGGAGCAGATGATGCACAGCTGGCTCAGGTTATACTCCCCAAGCAGACTCTTGCATCGCAGGAAATGTCAGCTAACCATCTTAGGGCAGTTGCCTGGGCTGCTTTGTACTTGCTGGTACAAAGTGCAGCTAAAAGTCTTCATCTACCCTTTATATGTTTGAGGGAAGACACAAACACAGGCAAAAATCCAGCCCTGGGATCTTGTGTGTTCCACAAATCGTTTTTGCTCTCCCCTCAAAATACACTGTTGTTCAGGATCTGGGGAAGTGTATACTAAGCTGTCCCTGCCATTGATATCTTGCACTAGAGCCAGGAGCAGCAAAAGACACAATTTCATTAAAACTCAATGAAGCCTTGCTTGCTCATGCTGCTATGAGTAGTTATTGCTGTGTTCTCAGAAAGGAATGGCAAAGCAGGAAATGCTTAATCAAAGAGTTTTCCACTTCATATTTGGGAAAGTGAGTCACTCCACACTGCTGTGGTTCTCATTCCCTCCCGGTGCCACCTGCCATACAAATGTGCAGTCAGAGAAAGGCTCAGTGATTGTCATCTGCAGAGCATTGAAGTGCTGCAGAGCCAACTTTTCACTTGCAAGTGAATGGGAAGTTCTTTCCACAAAGACAAACCTTTCTTAAAACATGCTGCTGGTTCCTTCCCTGTGAATAGAGGCTGACTCTTGGATCAGCCTTGCCTTTCTCTAGATTTAAGGCTCTTCAAGTTGAAAAGAAACCTAAAGGATCTGTGTGAGCTATTAGCATAAAGGCCTCACAGTGCACTTATGAACTTCTGTATTTATTGTTGGTGTTCATTATCAAAAATAATAAAATGTTTTAGCAAAATGTGATAAATTAATGCCATAGAGAAAACTGCAACAATTGCTGAGTCTGGATTTGGACTACATTAGGAAGAAGATAATTGCTGGTGTAATTACTTACAGCTCCAGACAGTGGTGTGTCTGACCCATGGTCATTTTTATGCCCATATTAGAATGTCAATAATATCCTGCAATAGAATCTCCTCCCCAGATCCTCTCAGCATTGTTAGAGCAGATAATGCATCTGCAGTCTGCACATTTTTCTCAGTGTTTGTTTTGGAAATGTTCCATTCTTCAACCATCATATAAACTTTGGCTTAAGTGATAGCCTGGACCTGGAAGAGTTTCAGGGCACAACAATGGGGGGCGTTTACTGATTTTCAATGCCTGTTGAGAATGATAGACTGGTAAGCTCTTCTGTGGATGATATATGTAAAGCATGTGGCTGTTTGCCAGTATATCCAGTATATATAAAAAAGCAAGTTACTCAAAAGGGGACTCCAGAGAGACGGAAAGACTGTTCATACTTTTTCCTGACATAGTCCTGGTCTCTCTGTTATCTTTTTATTGTTTCTGAATTCAGTTAAGTCTACTGTAGTGTTGTAACTGGACCTAATTGTGGCCAACCTGTCATGAATTCTCGGGGATATTTGTGCATCTTTGAGCTTTTTTACTCATTCAAGGCATTATTTCCTTTGAAATTTCAAAATTATTTGTTCTTAGGATAATTTTGTTGCATTCATTTCTTTGACATCCACAGGGTCTCACCAGAGAAAGGGTCGGCTCTGTTCTCTTTAGTGTGTCTCTTAGGGAAATATGAGTCATGGCTTTTAAAACTCCTTTTGTTTCATGAAGATGTTACTTTTAGAATATTGTCAAGAGGAGCCCAGGTTACCAGCTGGGAACAAGAAAGGATGAACAGGTCTCCCTTTACCATTCTTGTGCTTTCAGATTTTGAGCATTTTAGAAAGACTGGTATGAATCTTGCTTCTCCTTCCTCCCAACTCTTTTTGGTCCTTAGAAGCTCTTGCAAACACAAGTTCTCAGACAATTTCTCTAGTTTTGGGAGTAGGGATTTGTAGACAAAAAACATTCATGCTTTGATTTTGCAGAATGAGGTGCAGGGAGATGTGTTTCAGATCAAGGGCCACAGTGGAAATTGCAGCATTGCAGCCCTGGATAGACCCATGTGGAGTGCTGGAAAAAGTGGCTCCATTGAGTATGAGGTCAAGTCACACTTGGAAAACAGCACAAAATTGCAGGGGGATCAGTCCAGCACTGCTGCAGCAAATAGAAGCTTTGTGGTTTATTCCTATAACGTGCAGAAGAAAAAGACCCCTGGACCAAAACACCGTTTCTGGTTCCCCTTCCATGAAACATGAGTATCACTCGTGTTGTTATGAGCTGTGAAAAGCTCAGTAGTCTGAACTTTTGCTAGTTGTAGAACTCAGAGAAGACAACTCTTTTTGGCAAGGAGCCAGAGGCGTATGTGATGTACATCTGCTGTTCCACTGATTTCAGGAGAACCCAACAGGCTCGTGCTGCATCAACAAATCTGATGGGAAATAATCAACAAATTATATGAATCAATTTAACCTCTGAAAAGCCATAGCAGCATGCAAAACTCACAGTGAAACCTATGAAAACCATAAGCACATAGCTTTGAGGGAATGGCTGAGGCTAACTGTGAAAATTAAACTTAAAGCATTAGAAAGGTGGTGGGTGGATCTACTGTGGGTGCTGAAAGTTCACCAGGGCCCTGCTCTTCACTCAGGCCCCTTTTGCACTGAAGATGCAGTTCTGGGCAGCAAAAGGAGCTAGACTAGAGGAAAGAGGTTTTTTTCAGGTCAGGAGAGGACTGATTTTCTTTGTAAAGACCTTTTCCTTTCACTGTGCCAAGGATCAGTTGCTAGTTTAGAACATTTGCCTCTTTAAAATGGAGCAAACAGTGGCTCTGTTTCATCTCTCTAAGTGTGGTGTGTGCAGGGGCAGCCAGGTGACAAACAGGCAGCCTGTGCCTGAGCACCCCTGTTGATAAAGGCACATGTGGAGCTGAGCCTGTGTTGGAGCTGCAGAGAGCAAATGTTTGCTGCACGTGCTCCATTAGTGCCGTTATCGGCTCGGGATGAGCAGGAGAATGGGAGCTGCTTTGTGGCACAGCTACTAATGCTAACTCACAGTGTCATTCAGGAAGGAAATTTAATCTCACGTTTGCAATTTGATTCAGACTTCTCCATTAATGATTTTTTTCCTGCACAGATATTGCTGTGCAGCGAGTGCGGCTGCAGGCGCTGGGCCGGGCCTGTGGGCAGAGCGAGCGCTGGCAGTGGCTGTGCAGGCCCTGAGGCAGCCATTCCCTCAGCCGGGCTGAGCTCTGTCCAGCAGGCTGATAAACCAGAAAAACACAGCTCCCTGAGCCTGTACCAAATAGGAATTATCTTACAGCCTTTCCCTGGCCACTGCTCCCGGAGAGAGGCACCAGCACCGGGCAGGGGCCTCTCCATCCAGGCAAAGGCCCACAGGTGGTTCTGTCAGGGCAGGTAAAATGGTCATGAAGAAAAGCAGGGTTTGGGTCTCCATTACTGCAGGCAGCAACCACAGGGGTTGATTTATCCCTGACCTCACATGCACAGCAGCACTGGCACAGGACACATTTCTGTCTGTGCACAGCAGCACTGGCACAGGACACATTTCTGTCCGTGCACAGCAGCATTGGCACAGGACACATTTCTGTCCACACGTGGCTGGGGCAGGGAACTTGCCAGGGTGAAGCAACTCTGGTGTGGAAATCCAAGCCAGCTTCACCTGCTGGGAGCTGTGAGCAGCAAGGCCTCCAGACTGGAGGGCTCTACCAGCTTGTGCCCTCTTGGAAGGGGCTGAGTGAGGGGGTATAATGTTACAGCAGTGTGGATTTTTTCTTATTTTAGCAATGAACAGAATTTCTGACATCTAAAAGTAAAACTGGGCACAAGATGAGTAATGTTTTTTAAAGTCACTTTTTTTTTCCCCTCAAGAACACCTTTTCACCTTTCTTTGTTTGTGGAACACCCTTTGTGATCACACAAACCTCTGTTAACAAAAGAATAAGTAAACTGGCTGGGTTAACTGAAATACTATTTTTCTACCTCAAACAAAATGGTGGGGGTTTTTAATTTACCTGGAGTCTTACATTTTTTCTTAGAAAAAATGGCCTAAAATGAAATCTGAAAATTTTTTAATTGATTGCATTTTCTCAGCTTTTCCTTTCTCTTATCTCTGTTTTTTGTTCACATGCTTTCCTCTTTAGTGACTCTTCCTTAAATTCACTCCATGTTTGTATTAGGTTTTTGCCCAGAGTTGGCGCAGAGCAAGCAGAGCTGGTTCTCTGACCTGCACAGAGACTTTTGATGCCATAGGTATTCTTTAATGAGACTTATGTCTGCCCGGTGACCCATCTGTGCTCTGACTGAGCTCCTACAACAGGGCCTTAGGGCAACAATGAAATAGGCATAGGATGCTAATCCACATCCTCTGCCACCTTTCACCATGTGCCTTGCAGATAAAATCCAAACCCAGGTCTTTTTTCTACCCTGAAATTCAATCAAAACAGCTATGCTGCTATTGTAGGGTTCTGTTTTTGTGTTTTCCTTCCTAACAAAGCAAGAATGAGAGATAAATTTGCCTTTAAACTTGTTCTCAGTTTGACACTTAAAATACTGTTTACTAACTTATGATAAAAGCAGTGGATTTGATTCTTTCAGGAGGATCTAAATTACTAATGACCAAAAGATACACTAGAGAAATTGCTGTCATTGTCTGCAGTTTTCCTTTTGTTCTTTAAATTTGAAAAATTGTTTTTCAAATTTCTGCCAATGAAAACAATATTAAACTGGTTGAGACACAACTGTGTGGAGAGCAAAGCCTCTTACAATAGGAAAGGGGGAGAAAACATAATAGATGACTGGGCTGCCTTCTTTCATTTTTTGACCTTTAATTGAAAGATTGAAGATAAGTAGTTCCTGGGAGAAAGCAAAAGGCTGATTCACTTACCCTGTAGCTTTGAGTGGAAAAGCTTCCTGGAAGCCTTACTATATATTATGAATCATCCTCTTGTCATTCCAAGAAGTTCATAGACAAGTAAAATGTTAGAAATGGATTGGAAGTGGAGTGATGGGCAGTAAGGCCTAAGTGAGAGGTTAAAGGTCTCAAGATAATACATTCAGGCATCCCTCAGGACATTTTTGTAAAACTGATGTTTCTGACCTTAGGAATCCTTGTCTCTATGTATTAGGATTCACTGCTCTCTTAGAATAATGTCATTTTGAAAAGTTCACATGCTTTATATGAAGTTTTAAAAATGAGGACTGAGTTTTCTTTCAAGGAAATCAAATGGAGTCATCACTGCTTCATGCTTATGGGACTGTAGAGCATGTGGGGTTGACTGACTGCCATTTCAAACCCTGTAACATAAATGAAATCAGATATAAAACAGATTTGATCACAGTAAGCACAAAGGAATCAATTATTAAATCCTTGAGGGTGTCACATTATACTGTAGGTGGAAGAGAATAAGCTTTGGAATTTCAGGAGACAGAATGGGGTAGGAAAAGTGGCAAATCCTCTGCTTGGGATGGGAATCAAGTGTTTCACAGTATGGCAAGAATTCAATTGAGTTTGAAAATACGTGACCCCCTTATTCTTTTTCAGAACCACTTCCTCTCAGGATGCTTATATTAGGACACCTAATCCTCACTGTTGACATAAGAGTTCATTACATATTCTTTCTAAAATGTAACTTTAAAGATATGGTTTTAATCAAGGTAGTAATTCAGTGGCCATTTCTTAAGCTAACTACCAAAAAATTGTGCGCCAGAGTACCAATGTTCCTATGTTCAATCCTTTTCTGCCCTCTTTTGAGTGCAAATTGGGGAATTCTGTGTGTTCTATAGCTGTTCACTTTTAACCAGAGGTGACAGGATGAACACACCTTTTGCTCTGCTGTAATCTCTTCCATCACATGCATGTGACCAATGTGCAGTGCTTCCAAATCTCTACATGGACAGTGCCACAAGCCCTAGTGCTCTGCAATGAGGGATGAGGGAGAGCTACTCTATTGGCAAAAGTACCCAGATGTTTTAATGCCTTTCTGAAAGGCTTGATAATTAGGACTGGCATAATGGTACAGCTTCATTGACAGTTCCCAATTTACATGAGAGCTGGCACAGACTGAGAGATGTTTCTTAGTTTGAGTGTCCTGGTTTCAGCTGGCAGAGTTCATTCTGTTCTCAGTAGCTGGTACAGGGCTGTGATGGGGATGATGTTGGTGTTTTGCTGGGCAGAGTTTGCTCTGAGCCCTGGATGTTCTGGTGTCTCGTGCTCTGCCCGTGTGGGGCTGTGCAATAAATGGGGAGGGAGCACAGCCAGGACAGCTGCCCCAAACTGGCCAAGGGGACATTCCATGCTGGGAATGTAAACTGGGAGGAGCTGGCCAGGAGCAATGGGATGGGTATTGGTCAAGGGGTGGAGAGAAACTATTGTCCATCACTTGTTTTTCTTGGGGCTTATTTTCTCTCTCTCTGTCATGTTCATTAAAGTTATTGTTATTTTAGGATTATTTATTAGTATTGTTAGGATTATTGTATTTTACTTTGTTTCAATTATTAAACTATTCTTACCTCAACCCTTGAGTTCTTTATTTAGTTCCTCTGATTCTCTCCCCCACCCCACTGCAGGGGGCAGCCAGACAGTGGCTGTGGTACTTCATTGCCCTGTGGGGCTAAACCACAACCCTGAGCAACAGCATTTAAAATTTAAAATTATTGCAGCTTGGATTTGAAGTAAACACTTCACTGGGGTGAATACAGTGGGGAAGAGTGAATGCTTCTGTGCCTTTTTCTGCTGATATTGTTTAGCTGGAGACAGCTTTCTGCAAGACTGAATTACCAGGGCAAGAGTGCATTGATTTACATCCTGAAGGTTATCTTTCTAGCGAGAAAAGGCACAACAGTGTGTGTGTCTGTTTTTATAACTGTAGATTTTGAAGAGAAATATATGCTAAAATAAAACAAGGGTTGAGGAGGAATAGTACTGTGTGGATTTCTAAATAGTGAACTTTAATACTGGAGAAGAGAGGGTTTTATATTCTGGTTGACTTTTCAGTGCTCCTGCTCACATGCTGGCATGCATCACAATAATGTATTTTCACCCTTGCATTTTGCTTTAGCTATTGACTCATTGACTTGTTTGTTGATAGAAGACAGGCAGCTGAAAGAATCCCAGGAGGGGGTGACCAGATTTTTGATCACTAATGGTGCAGTACCTCAGACCCCTCTATAAGGGATGCCATTTGATTTCATTTGTATAGTGAAGATTTTATATTATCTAAAGTGCTTTTTAGGATTGATTTATATACTCCTACTTTCACATTAATTGGGAAGTATCTATTGTTATCTCTCTAAAGGTCAGCTTCTCCTCTGCTTACTCACATGAGTAATGTAATTGATGGCCCTGCATCTGCTCAGGAGAATAAGGAGATCCTGGTTTGGTGCCATGTTGAATGGAAATAGCTCCACTAAGTCTGAATGTAGGTGCTGAAGAATGCTCTAACTCCAGAGAAATACACCTTCTCTCTTGCATATCTCAGCATAGTTTTCTTTCTTGTTTTGCCTGACTAGAATACCATTAAGAGTAAATTTGAGCCCTTTTACAAATAGTTTCCAAATTTACTTGTAAGGAGATAATCCTAGGCAGGCTCTATTCCTTTACCAAATGTTCTATCCTGGTTATCATCTGCTTAGAGCAGGGCTGGGCAAGCAGTTACTTGGGAGTTATTCCAGCTCTGGATTCTTCCTTTGCTGTGCCAGTTGTACCATCACAGCAAAGTAACTCGGAAATGGCATTTCTACATCAGCATTATTCATGTTTTGTTGTTCAATAGACAAGGAAAATTAAGCTAGGAGTTTTAAAAGTGCATATATAAAGAAGGATGTAAAAGGATTGCTTACTGGAACTTATATTAGGTCTTTCCCTGTACCCACACTTCCAAAAATCATCCTATAATTCTGCCTCCCTGTCATTCTTCTGAAGTGAGTGATGACCATATGCTTCTTTTTGTTCAATTATTTTTGACAGTGTTTGTTTCTGACACATTAACCAATGCTTTTAGTCACAATTATCTCAAAGGACTTGGAATTAACATTTTAATAAGATATAATCTGCTTCCATTCATAACTTTTGGCTTTTAAATTCTAACACATGCAATACTTTAGTGCTGAATCATTTGAGGGATTCTGCAAAATGTAGAGATAATTGAAATGAGGATTTAAACTTGGATTATTGAAAGGAGGATTAAATTCAATCTGTGAACAGCTTGAAATGTTTTATGTTAATACAATCACAAAAATTCTGTCAGATTTCAATTGTAGAGACCACAGCTCATTCAGAAGGAAGAAATAGATACTTTTTCCTCTAGATCTGAAATATATTTAAGCTATAAAGGGGGAAAAGGAGGCAATTCACAAATGTCAAACTATAGGAAAACAAATTTATAGGTTTAGGAACACATGTACCCATCAAAAGAGTTTCTTCAATTACAGAAGAATAAGGCTAAAAACTACCTCAATACATCTCTTAGTTCATCTTTGTGCTTCAAAGCAGGATGTGCAGGATACTTCTGCCAGTCCTGGCAGACATTTACCTATCTAAGTTCATGCTCTGGATTTCCAAAAGTAAGGCCCTTGTAATCCCCCCACTCAGCTATTTCCAAGCTTTATTATCTTTCATACCAAGAAAAAAAACTCCTCCTTCCTATAATTACCCACAATTATACACCCTGTTTATCTGGACCCAAACTTTGTTTTGTGCTCTTCCTGGCAGCTGTCGCTTGTGTTCTTCAAGACTGTTCTCAGTGTCAAACACTCTCTCTCCTCATCATTTCTGTCTGTGGGTTTGCTCTCCCAAACTCCCTGCTCTAGGTTATGTTCCCTGTGTGGATTTCTGGTATAATCCGAGTAGCAGCTGCTTTTTAATTTTTTGCTGCATGATACAGTTCACTCATGCTCCCTTTGTAATCTGTTATCTCATTTTTTTGCTCTCCTCAGACCTGCATTTCTCCTTCTATTTCTCCATAAGCAAGAACAAGTCCTTATCTTTGCCTTAATTAGTTTTATCTTTTTTTTTCTCCACACCAGTGCTTCAGTTAGGCAAAATAATTTTGATTTCCATTCCTGTTCTCTAGCATACCTGGAGGCCTTTCTGCTTAGAAGTCGTCTGCATCAGAAAGCGTTTCTCCCTGAAAAATCCTTGAATAGAGCCAGACCCGTGATAGAGCTCAGCTTCTTCCCTTCTTCCTGTCAGTGAAGGAAATAGACAAATTTTTGAAACCGTTTATTCTTCCAAAATCCATGTCATCTGTTACCTACCTTATTGTTGTCTTTCAGGTGCTTGCAAATAATTTTATTCATTCCTGTTTTTTTATTCCCTCAGGAGTTGGAGTTAAGCTATCTATCTATCCAATAAAATTTTCAAGCTACTCTTTTTATCCATTTCTGTATTAGGATTGGATTTATCGTTCTAGTAAACCTTTCCCTCTCCAAGTTCCTATAATCACTTCTGAGATTTTTTCAGCTTGTTCTCTGAATAGTTTATGATGAAAATCATCAAGTCTAGACTGTTTGAATCATCTTAGTTATCTAAATATTCTCTAACCTTTTAAGTCTTCCTTTTTCTCTGAGATCTTATCCTTTTTTTGGCATTTAAGACGCCTGACTTCTACTCGTGGTTGACTCACCCTGTCAGTTCAGGAGGGGCAGACCCCTCTGCCGGGTCCCTGAGTATTTCTCTCATGCAGTTTTGCTACAGCAGAGCTGGGGATGTTCTAAGGATTCTGCAGCAGAAGTTTCCTGTGCCCCACCCTGGCTCTCTGAGGACTCTGAGAGCTGCAGGGCAGGTGGTGTCTGTGCTCCAGGGCAGCTCTGGGGATCTGCCAGGACTGGAGTGACAGGCTCAGCCCACACACTGGTGCCACCACAGCTCAGGGACAGCTCTGGGGGCAATACTTCCCTGAAGGGTGGCTCTATCCCTACAGGCAATGCAGTCCTGGCAGTTCTGTTTTCTTTGAGGGACTTCCACATGCCTCAGTATGAAAGCAGAAATTTTAACTGACTTATATTGCATTATTGCAGTTTCTTCCTGTAACACATCCCGTTAACTTGTGATCTGTGCATTGGTCATAGAATCAAGGCTAGTGGGGACATGGAGAGCATCCTAACCAAACCCCTGTGCAGGGACAGAAGTAAAAATTGAAGTGCTTCTGACTGATTTTTGCCTTATCTGTTCTTAAAAACTCTGCAATCCTCCTAAGTAGTTCTTTCAGTGTCCTGGTAGCTGGGAAGTGTTTGCGTGTGTGCTCTAAATAATTCTTGTTGCATTGTAAGCTGTTTATTTTCTGTCCTGTCCTGTCCTAGTGGAAATGCTGAGAAGTTTATTATCTTTCTCTCTGTGGAAATTGTGAATGTAGTGGCAGATTGCTGTCTCATGTCCAGGCAAGGTGTTCTTCAATATTTACACCATTTCCCTTGAAATGTGTTTTAAACATGTTGGGGACAGAGAATAGCTTGTTCAATTTTGGAGCTGACAGAATGTGAAATCATCTATTGATTCTGTTATTAACCTAAAATATGTTTGGTCAGCTTTTCTCACTTTTCACTGCACAATCCTCCATAATGCTACACTTGAGTTTTTATTACGTTTTGATATTGTCACAGATACAAGTTTAAACAGGATAAAAACAGAACCTATGGAAAAATCAAATATCAAAGCAAATATTTGATTTTTGTGTAGTTTCCAGAATACAGAATTATTCCCCAGTGTGAGCAGACACAATTCTTTGGAATTAATGGGGATATGCAGAGTTATCATGAGTCTGAGCAGGCTTTTCATGGCAGTATTGGTTCTGCATGTGCAGCAGTCACAAATCTGCTGCCAGTAATATTCAGGGAAAATATAGACCATAATTAAGGACACATGTATGTGGTTCCATGTTAATGTCATAATAGAACATAAACTGAGGCTGTTAGAGATTAACAAGAGGTACCAGATTTCTGTTTGCAAGATTAATCAAACAAACATATAGGCACAAACCAATTTGTAGAGCACCAGCATTTCAGGGTTCTCCAGAAAATGAGGTAGATAAACAGTTTTATGTTTAATAAGACACACATGCAAGCTTCAAGCTGTGACTGCAACCCACAAGGTCAACCAAAAGAAGGAAATATTGGGATAAACAGAATTACATCTCAAAATTTATAGATTGATGGGGTGACAAGAAGAATAATAGACAGAACATGATTCAGCAGAAACCAGGATCAACATTTTTTTTATCAAAGATCAGATACTGATCCTTCACCCAGCAAAGGGTAAAACCTGAGGGCTAGAGGGCAAAACCTGAGGGCTAGAGGGCTCAGCCAGGGGAGCTGATATTTGCAAATGGTTTCATCTTCCCACAGTTATAAATCTGAGCACTCTCAGTGGTATCAATGCCTTGCAGAAAACTGTGCCTCTGAGAAGGAAAGAGTAGGGACAGATAACAAAGGAGATGATGGTGGAACAGGCTCCATCAGTGTCAGATTTGCAAAGCTGTTGCATTTCACCTGGCATGAATTCTGTATTGAGGCTAAATTCACTATGAGAGTAAGTTCCTTCTTTCCCAAAAGGCAGAGTGAACACATATTTTGTGTTTGCATAATATCTATGAAAGTTTAGTTTATTATATTTGACTTTTCCTAACTGCATGACAAGCTGGATGTAGCGCTGCACACCTGTGCAGAGCACCTTGTCAGGTCCTGCCTAGGCATGGCCCCTGAGGCGGCTTCTAATAGAAATCCATAACTCTCTGCATCAACTGCTGTGTGAAGTCACACACATTCCAGCAGGTTAAGGCTTAGCAGTAATGTTGGAATTAAAAATGAAAGGCATAAAAAATGTAGTTCTTGATATAATTAGAGCGAAACTGGAGCTTACTTAAATACTTTTGTCAAGTGTCAGCATTTGACTTTTTGCAAGATATATGTCTTTATGGAATGAATAGAATATCTATACTTCTCAGTACACTAAAATACTGAGTTTTCTTTCCTGTTCTTTCTTTTTCTCTGAGTAATATCAATCAGACTACAAGATGTGATCAGAGGTTGCTGTTAGTACATAGCATCTCAAGCAGATGCAAAAGGTGGCACAAAAGATCTCAGCAGTAACTATCACATGTAAACTCTCCTGGGCCTCCATAGCAGGAGAAGCTTGTAAGGTCCTTTTTGTAATACTGTACATATAAGAGCATCCCCAAAAACTTGCACATGGAAGAAGATCTTTGTGGGGAAAAGGACATACCCATTGGCATATTTGAGATAATTGAAATCAATGACCAAATGCTTGTTAAAAGTTAGTTATTAATATTTACGCTGAGATTTTCAAAGGAGCCTAAGGGAAATGTATGCTCCTGCCTCATTGAAATTCACCAGGAGCTGAGTGCCTAACTCCCTTAGGTCTTGCTGAAAATCCCAGCCTTAATCTCTGTGTGACAATCTGATTTTGATGTTTTACAAACCATACTACCAATAATAAGGATATGCTGAGGAAGCTGGGAAAACGTTGGAAGTGCTTATATTTAGTGCCTTTATTTTGACATAATTGTTTAAAATGGCTTTAGATGAAAATTTGTGAAGTAAAGCAATTTCCAGCTGAAAGCCTCATGGCATAGGCTTCAGTCTGTGTTAGTAATGTAAACACATGCATTAAACTTTGTAATGGATTTTATGAAACTTAATGAGCAGATTTTTATTGTGCTGTAATACCATGTTGAAACTATCCTTGTTTCTTTGTTTTTCTTTGCCTACAGCTAGAAATAAATTTGACATGCCATATTATTACATTGTCCTAGTTCACTGTAAGTTTATAACATTACCTAAAACTAGAGCCTTTATTTGAAGTTTTTGGCAAAAGTGATATTCTCTCATGCCTTCCGCTCAGAATGATATACAAAATGCACCCAATAGTTTCAAAAATAAGTTGATGGCATATTTTTTATCATATATATTTCTAATGTGGTTGCAATGTGAATCTCCAACTAAGACAGGCCAGTCAGCTCAGTTCTTCAAAGATTCACAGTAACACTGTGAGCAAATACAAAGAGGTGTTGGTAAGGTATCAATGGCTGCTTTTGTTCAAACACTCTAAGATCTGTGTGGCTATGAAAATTCACATTATACTCTACTTCTACTGGCATCGACCTGATTGCAGAAGTATAACCAACGAAAAATCTTCACTCATACTGGTATTTCTGTCAGCCTTACTTCATAATCCCAAACTACTTTATTCATAAGATATCCAAGGATAGAAATAATTTAATGTTTCAGCATGTGTTTCAGCTAACTGCCTCCCCAAAAATGAACAAACCCACAAAGCCCAGTTCTTTCTACACAACTGGAAATTTTACCAGTCTTTACTGTTGAAAGAGCTGAAGGGTTCCTCATGGCACCAAAAACCTCCCCACCTTTAGTAATTTGGCTTCTTCCACATCATTGTTCCTGTAAACTATCAGCTTAAACCACGGGTCAAGTGTGCTTATAGACTCATAAAAATGTCCTGTAAAAAAGAAACTGATTGCTAATCAGTGAACTATTGTAGTTAAGCTACACTGGGTTATAATACTGGAGTAGGATCATTTCCATCTATCAAATAGTATTTTCACTGTGTTGTTTCTTTCAGATGAAAGACAAATTTTGAACCTCGAGAGCTGTAGAAAAGCCAAGACAAAATATGTACAATTCACATTAGCAGCCTGTCAATTTTTAAAAGCGTAAATGGTAAGGTGACTGGATAGATGTAAACACCACACCTGTGAGGGATGAACTATTTTATCTCTCTTGTATGTGCTGAACAGGGCTGCACTCAGGCCCACAGACTCATGGACAGTTTGGCTGCAGTGCCATGTATGTGGTAAATAATATTGAGAATACTCAGCAATATCACACTTCAGTGTCCTGCTGAAACCAGCGGGTTCACTGCTGCCTTAGAGAAATAGGTACAATAATGTTCTTCTTCCTGTATTGCTGGGGGGCTCAGTGCTTCTCCCCTGGTGCTCTTTGAGATTATATTCACTGAAGGCAAGTTGATACTGGCATAGCTCAAGGTCCACTTGACTCTATTAGCTGCAGGATTTTAATATTCTTATGTCAGGTGACAAGCAGTGCTGGTTGAACTTCTTTCAGTGAAGGTAGGAAAATATAGGAAAAAATAATCAAACTGAAGAAAATTGTCAACTTTTTTTGTCAGTGCTTCTCCCCCACCCTCTTTGATTAATTATGATGCTCTTGTTTTCCAAATTTGAAAATTTAAAGGAAAAAAAATCCAAAATTTCGTTTTCTTCCATTCTATTGTGGTTTCAGTTACTCTGCCCAAGGCATGAGAACACAAGATTTAATAGAGGCCACAAATGATAGCATTGGTTACCTGGGCTTCAGGAGCTTCTTTCAGCTTCTCCTGCTAAGAGAAAATCTCTGGCAATCACAGATCCCACTGTGAAGTCCTAGCCCCACTGAAGGCTCCAGGAAACTCAGCTGCCCTTACTGGTAGCAGAGTTTACCAATCTATTTTTATGATAAATATGCCCCAAAGCTGTACACATGCAGGTTTTCTTTACAAACTTTTAAAAGCTGGCTATTCAACAATTCATTACCCAAGGTGTGGAGAGCCTGGTGAGCATTGCCAATCCTGTTAACGCCATTGTGAGGAACCCTTGTGCAGCAGGAGTCATCTGACAACAGGCAACAGGGCAAACCCTCCTCAGCAATTCACCCAAGTGTCATCTTTGGTTTGCGAGTGGAATGGCACCTTTGTCTCCAGAAACGTGTCAAGTGTCACTGCCTGAAACATCAAGCTGAGCCTTGTCGTGCTGTTTACATGAGCCTGATTGTGCAGTACTAATCTACAGGCTTTGGAACTGCTTCCCTTGCTAAATCCAGCTGAAGGCTGAAAAGTGCTTGATAAATCCTTAGGGTGTTTTAACTTTGAAGAATTCTTTTGCAACCGAGACAAACAGGATTAGTACGTGAGGCCTTCCATGCGGGAGCTCTGGGTCTCCCTTTCACCGATAGAGTATCCCTTGCTATTTTTTTCTCCCATTGATACCTCTTGATCAGAAAGGTAAAAAGATCAATAGATTTGTAACATCATCTTTTTAGCTATAATAAAATATCTTTTGAATTCTGTATTACAAGACTGTGATTCAGAGCTTTCTAATTTAGCTATAAAGTATGTTCTGGGCAACAGTTTCTGATAGGAAAGTGTGCTGAAGTCAGTGGAATGCTTTCAATAATTTCCAGAGGCTTGGGATCAGTTTTTAAAATTTTACCCTGTTTTTATTTTTTTCCTGTGGTGGTGTGGCTCCAGCTGCCTCATTAAATATGTTCTACTATTTTAAAAAAATTACCAATAAACCAAAGCTTACATGATCGCTGTAATTAAGGGTTTAGAGATTGTTTGGCTCTCACAAGTGTTTTAAATTACTATTTTCAAAATGAAATCTTGCAAGGCAGACTGCTTGAAGGCTAAGCAGTTTGTGGTCCTTTGGCAGGTATTTTCACCTCTGTGCATAAGTGGCTTTTACTCTCCATTTACTGAAAGTACTGGCAACCACCTGCCCTTATATTCAAAGGAGAAGCAGACTCTGATATCTGAGAGGTGTAAGCAGGATGAAAAATCAAGGCCTTTTACTCACCACACCTTCCAAATGTAAATGTGTTGTGACCCAGTTTGCAAAAGCAATGGAGAACCATTCTGCATGCTGCACATTGTCTGCAAAGCTGAGAGGGATTGTGCTGCCAGGGAAAATGCCTGGCAGGTTACCTGGAAAGTTAGCTCATTCCTTTTGGAAGTGTTTTAAGTCCATCAAAAAGAATTCTATACTAGGACATGGAAACACAAGTGACTGAATCACCAAAAATTATCCCTTTTCAGCCTCTTCAGTGGCTGGGGAGCCCTGGCCCCTTTTGAAAGGCAATCTGCCCATTTGGCTTGAGCTGAGCACTTGCTTCCTCCTGCAGCCACTCTGGAAAGACACAAGGTGTCCAAAATGAAGATGTGAGCAGAACACACACTGACAACACCAAACTCAGGTGTGATCAATCCACTGGTGTGCTCTGATATTGGTCTGGCTGCTCCCAATCCTTGTGTCAGGCGTTGCTCTAGAAAGTGTGAGACTGTTTCCTGTGCTCCTTTAAAGCTGAGGGAGATCAAAGCCTCATTGCTAAAGGAAACTGTCAGCACCCACACCTGGGCTCTGCCCAAAGTTAAGGTGCCCTTCACCCCTTAGTTAAGATTTTAGGGCCATTCATAAGATCAGGCCAAGAGAAACCAGAAGTAAATAATGTTATTTACATTATGTGTATGTAATGTGTGTATGTGAGCAAGACACTCACCCTACTGGGAGCAGCTCAGGTACCAAAAGCAGCATGGCAATGACACTTCTCAGCAGAACAGTTTATTGCAGGTGGGCTTGGGTGGCCCTTACTCCTACCATGGAACAGGTATTCATAGAGAAAAGCAAGGCTTCAGAAACAATTCTCTGTTTAGCAAACCCTATTCCCTCCCTTAGGTGTCTTGCTCACTTTCCTGTCTCCAGGGAATTCCCTTTGTAGCCATGATGAGGGAATTCTGCTGCCAGGGTTGCTGCCTCTGGGCCTCACTTGCCTGTGTGGTCCCTGGCAAACAGTGCTTTGTGAGTAACAGCAAATGCTCTGGCTTGCAACGTTTTTCAAATCATGTTTAGCTCAGAGGAAAAGCATCTTTGACAGCTCTGCAAACTCAGTCTTGAGATACAATAGACTTTTACATCCCTGCAGTTTAAAAGTTAATAGCATAGAGTTTAAACCTGCCTACCTAGATAGGAACATGACAGATTTTAAGCAGCTTTAAGCCTCTGAAGTAAACAATACTAATACTAAAAAAATTGTTATTTCAAGTTCTTTCCTTCCTTATTTTTTTCCCCTTCTTTTTTGTTAGGGGAAACCCTGTAAACATGGCAAATGTGTATCTTTTCTGTCACTTCATAGAAAAGCAGAAAAGCATACAGAAGAAAAGCCTTTCTCTCTGGCTGATTTCCCAAATGTACTTTGAGTTACCAACCACATTTAAGAGGCTGCTGGAGCTTCTTTGTACAGTGAGAAAGTGCTGAAACAGAAAAAGCATTGAGCAGAATTTGCAATGACTTTGTCACAATTATGGGCATCAAACGCAGGGTTTTCAGACACAATCCTTTATCCTGCAGATGTTTCAGCTCAGTGTGTTGATCAGCACATTACCCTGGGAAATTGCCTTGCTGATCAAAAAGTGTCTGTGTGTGCCTCCCTTGCACATATGTAGTTTAGTCTCTTCAGGACAACCAGTAGTTTCAATATTCAGGAGATAGCAAAATTGCAGACAAATAGTTGAAACACACCACTGATGCACCTTGACTCATTAGAAATGCTGCATCTGTAGTAAGCAAAAATATTCTCCATCACAACTAAGATTCAGCACTTAGGATGTGTGTAGGAACATAACCTTTGCCTCTTTGTTTAATGCTCTCCTTTGGGAAACAAATGCCTTTTGAGATATCAGGAAATACAAGCTCAGTCATGGTAACATTCAGTTTTCCTTTCAACCGGCTGTGTATAAAATCTGCCAGTGAGTGAAAATTTTCTTGGTACTGTAGACATGAGGTCAAATCCTTTCCTGTTATTATCTTTTTTGCTTAGTTGAAGTCATATCAGAAGAAAATTTAATTTTATCTCTCTCTTGTTTTGTTGTTGTTGGTTTTTTTTGTTTGTTTTGTTTTGGTTGGTTGGTTTGTTGGTTGTTTTTTTTTTTCTAGAACTGTGGCCACTACATAAAGTTGGCTAAGAGTTATTTGTTTCTGTGCCAGAAATAACTTTCCTTCTTCACAAAGCTGATCAGTGGATCTGTGCCTTTCCTGTGGCAGATACTCTCCTTGTGCCACTTTGCAACTGAATTTTGAAGATGCCGAGGGCCAGGACACTCCTGTGAACTTCACTGACAGCTGGATGGACTTGGCAGAGAGAACCCATCTGACAGGTAGGCACTCGGAAATGGAGCTTCCATTGTGTTCTGATAATGCCAAGACTCCAAAGCACAGGCTTTTCCCCCATTAGTTTAATGATTAAGGGCTGGACATTTGGATCTGGGCTCACACAACATTCTGGGCATTTACTTGAGCTATCAAGTTGGTTGTTCAGCAAGTCACAGCTGTAGGGAAGGTTAGGTTGGCAGGCAGGATTGTCAGTCACAAGGACCTCTCTCCCCCATTCCCTGCCCTCCTCCATGCTGGCAGCTAGGGCCTGACACTAATGAGAAGACTCCACATTCACAGTGTGTCAGGGGAACCAGATTTGTGGCAATGAAACACAGGAAGGAACATAGGTTGGACTGTCTCTTGTGGACAGGGGAACAGTGGGTCTACACTTGCCTTGTCAGCAAAGAAGAACAAGAAAGGATTGAGTCTTCTTCTCAGTGTCCTCACCTAATGTCCTTCCAACCCAGCTGAGCCAAACCAGAGGGAAAATTAAAGAATAAAATATTCTATGCTTGCAAAAGGGAAGAGGAAAGTATAATTCTTCAATCTGCTGTTTCATAGAGAAGCAATATGTGTCCATAATTCAATCTAGTTCTCCCTCATTAGCTCTACAAAGCGTTTGAGCTTTCATTCAGAAATAGGATTTGGTAGATCTGATGGGTTCTACTGTGGACCAGAAGGGAAGTTCATTAGAAAAATTGCAACTCTGAGTCCTTTTAACCTCAGAACAAGCTTTTGGATTTTGCTAATCGGATACATTCATCATTTATATCGACAACAAACATTTAACAAGTAATCTGCTCTGGGAGGAGTGTGATTTACTGCTAGAGTCTGGGTTTGTGCTATTAATAACAATAATCATTTTTGGCACCAGTATAACCAGTTTAAGCAAAGGATAGAACAGATTTCCCAAGCTCCAGCTGGCTCAGCGCAGTTTTCCATGTCCTGGTGCGAAGAATTTGCCAGAAACAGGCTTGTTGGGATCAAAAGGATGTGGAAAAGCAAGAGCAGAATCTTGTGCAAGTTTGTCATTTTGTTTAAGAATGAATGTTGGAGTTTGACATGATTTCTTTCATTTAATTTCTCTTAGATGGAGTTAATTTAAGACAGAGCTTTTCAGAGTAGTGTTATGAAAATCTTTCATTTTTGAAGTTAAATTTGGGTAGGATTCAGAATAAATTGTGTTGAAAGTTTTCTCTTCATTGTTTTCATGAAGTAAATGAAGCATTTGTGAAGGTTATGGTTGTTTTGGCATTGGGTTTTTTTGGGGTTGGTTTTTTTTTTCTTTAGAAGTTGTTTGTTTTTCTTGAAAAGCAAAGATCCCCCACTCTAATAATCAAAATTTTGTTGTTCAAACTTACAGTATTTTCAGGGAGGTAGAAAGGAAGATCCATGAAAGGAATTTTCAGAAACCTCTGGTGTCTGTGCATGTTTTCCTCTATTGCAAAACTGTCTTTGGTTCAGATACATTCCTATCTGCAGTGAAAACAATTCCTGCCAGGTCCATATCTGCACTTCTGGGTTGCTGTTCACTTTTTCAGCAGTTGGGACACAAAGAATCAATAACTTCCTTTCTAACTCAGTTATTACACAGAGTCTGGACAAGATTAGGAGCTGTTTGACTGACAGCAGAGCAATTTTGCCATTAAACAAATGTGAAACCTTCCTGTACATGAGCACCCTTCTCCCACTGAGGAGGAGCAGCCACTCAGGGCCTTGTGCACTGGTGCAGTTTACTTTTTATGGCTGATTGCTTAGTGTAGCTGAGACCTGCATGGCCCTGCTGGTGCAATGTGATAGGTCTCAAAGGGCAGCAAAGGTTATGTGCCATTTTGATGATTTTATTCCATTTGATTCCCAGCTTTTCAAAGCTGCATTCTAACCCTTTGCTGAAATCTTTCTGAGAGCTGTGTCGTCTCAAAGAACTGTCACCAACATTTTATTCATATATTTACTTCTTTATTGAAGAGTTGTTTTTCTTTCAGGTGTGCCTGTTTAGAATGAAAATACTATTTTTGTAATTACTTCAACATTTTTCATTTTAGGCAAAGTTTGGACTCTCCTTTCATCCTTTCTATTGCAATCTCTGTAATATATTTGATTGATAGATTTTATTACTATGGTTACTCCAATTTTACACAGCAGATTTTATTTGTGAGAGTAGCATCCTGCTCTGCCCTCATTCAGCCTACTTTGTTATTGTTTACTGGGGAGAGGGAGGGGAAGATGTTCCACTGCTTTCCTCGAAGACAAGCTAGGCACAAATAAGGAGCTTCTCACATCTGCAAATCCACCGTGTTTTGTACTGCTACCTTACAGAGAGATCTTACATACTGAAGGACAAAGAAATTTCACTGTCCACAAGAGTTCAGAAATCACAATCACACAGAGAGCTTCCATCTTATTACATGGAGCTTTTTCCTTTTTTCTTTTCCCTTAGTTTTTATTAAAAAAAAGATTTTGCAGTCCAAGTCGCAGTGATTTACTTGCATGCTGCAGGCTGATTTAGGATGCTTATTCAATCAGTCTGCTTCTAATGATACTAGAAATACCATAATGGATGGAACATTCCTGTCTGCTCTAAATTGGATTAGATGGTTTACTAATGTAATACTGGCGAGCCAAATCAGCCTGTGATGCCATGGGGATTAATCTATAGGGAATACTTGATCTCTCATGCCCATGTGCTAGTTGAAGTGCAGTCATATCTTTTGATTTAATAAACCATTTTTATATTTCCCAACAGTATATGTGTATTTGAACAGGATGAGCTAATTGGTAGAATTAGCCTTTTAAAATGAAACTTCATAACTTGCTGCTAAATGGAAGAATACTAAGTACTTCAGTCTTAAAAGATTTGGCTGCTGTTTATGCTGTTTCTTCTGAGTAGCTGAAATACCAAGGACTACACAAGGATATAGTGTGCTCTGTTAAGACACAAAACTAAAAATGCTGATATATCTTGGAAAATGCTCTTTTATTACTGAACTGAGCAGTCACAAGATATACATATCCCTATAAGTCCAATATATTAGATCTGATTTTATTCTCATCATCATATGCTTTGTTTAAAAGTTAAACCTTGATATACAAACATTTACAGATTGACAATCAAATCAATTATGGCAAAATAGGTTGAGGAACAAAGAAAAATTACACAGTGCCATGTTCTTGGTGTCACTTGCTGGTCCTGTAGTGTTTGCTGAGGTGTTCACTCAGATCTGTCCAAGCTTTGGCTGGAAGATGGCTTGTGCAGGGAGCAGAGAGGCACAGGGGAAGGACGGAGAGAACTGCAGAATTACAAAGCAAAAACTTCCTCTCTGTTTGGTGTCTGCAACTTCGTGCACCTGTACAAACTGATGGCTTTTACCAAAGTGAATGTAAAGTGTCTGCATTATGCCCAAGTGACTTTGCTGTTAAATAAGTCATCCTACACCAAATGAATTCCACTGTAAAGTTGTGATCGATTTTGAAGGCAGACAGGAAGTATTTTGGTTAAATTAATAAATAAATGCATATATATGTTACATATATATTTCCCAGGTATAATTGCCTTAATTCAAATAGCCATGACATAATGTATCGAGACCTGGAACAAAATCTTTCCCTTTAAGCCCTATGACTTAGCTGCTTCCATGGCTAATATTTCAGACTTCCAAACAAATGATATAATTGTGAAACAGTACCTACCATGACATGAAAATACATAATTTTACCACCAAATTATGCATGCCACACATCCAAGACAGACACATCTTTCCCTTTTCCAGAACTGTGACAGATCCTAAATTGAATATCCTGACTAACACCTGGGTTTGACACACTTCCTATATTCCATAACACAGCTGAAATTACAGGATTTCCAGTTACATGTTTTGAAGTATGCACCATGTAGAAGCATGTGTTTCTAATGTTGGCTATTCACAAAATATCAAACCCTAAAATAATTGCATGCTAATAAACAGGAAAAATATTTCAGATGTTTTTTATGGCTTAAAAAAATTGTTATTGCTGACATTTTTGAACAGTAAATAAGCAAATCTTTTTGAAAAGTGCTGTGACAAACAGTACTATGACAGCAATAAAGTTTCTACAATATTGTCTGAAAACATTTTTCAAGAACCAGCATAAACAGAAATCACAAGACTATTTGCTATTCTGTATCAGATGTTTTGGACAACTTATGCAGTCTCTGTGTAGCTAGATATCAAAATATCAGTTGGTACAATCACCAGTGCATCATTCTGCATTAGAGGTTGTCTGTTCATTCACTGGATCACTGGTAATGAGAGTGGGCTTTCAGGCCTGTTGCTTCACATGATGATTTACCAGATATATCATATATCAGAGCATATGTTTAGCTTCCCAGCTGTTTTTGGTAGATGTTTGATCCTTTGACTACCACTGAAACTTGTCCTTCTCAAGACATCTGCAAACATTACTGTATCAGCTGAAGTATTTCTGCAGGCTGGAGTTGCCTTATCCTTCTTTAAACCAGTTGTATTCAGCTGGCCTCTTTAAAATAGAATATTTCTCACCGGTACTGAGTCATCCTGAGTCGTGTACCTCATCTCTTTAGGTGAAAGTCTGGTCCCACTATAAAATTCTGTATCCCTCTTTCTCACTTTATCTTGGTTTGTGAGCCACAATCCCATTACGTGCTAGTCTGCGTGTATGAAGAGGCCTAACAATAAGTAAATACTTTTAGAAGTTATTTCCCATGGCTCAGTTGATCAGTCATTATTTTTTTCCAGCAGGGAACTTCCTGATGGATGTGGACAGCTGAGTTTTGGCTTAAGCTACCAGCTATAAAGCATTTCCAGCAAAGGGAAGACACTTGTGGTGATAAATCAAGTTTAGGAGAATGGGCATGCATGATTTGGGGTGTTTGATGCTACTGACATGAAGGGACACCTTTTCAAATGGCTGGAATTGTGCAAAAGTATTTCTGTGCAGGTACAAAGACTGGGCTTCATGTTTAAGCAGAGCTTTACTTTTCTTTGTGCATGAACACTTGCTGACTGCTCTCTGTTCAGGAGGTACATCTGAGATGTTGCTACACTGGAAATCTGGCACTGAAGGATATCCATCATATGTGACATGTGAGTGCTGCTGTTATTCTGTAAATTTTAGCAGAGTCAGTCAGTTTAGAGTTAGAAATAAAGTTATTAGTTAAAATTTACTAAGTATGCCAGATGCAATCATGAAATTAGTATGTTTGACTTAACTTTTGAATTATGAAAAATAGTCTTAATAATGGAAATAGAGTGGTGTTATGTATTGGAGTATCTAAGCATGTATTGCCTATTGGCATAATCACTGCACTGTGCAAACATTCCTGGGCACACAACCTTTGTAGCATAACTATATCTAGCCCCAGGAGTCTGACTGATTCTCAGTACATAAAAACTGCTGAAGAAAATTTCAAAACCTACCCATATAATTATCTATCCCATGTACAGTGATTACATACATTAAATGAATGCATTTATTCAGGATGTCATGTGCTGATTTGCAAGTAATAATGACTTTGAGAGGAACTGAAAATAACAGGGAAAAGTGCTAGAATAGTTCCAAATGCCCAACAACATTAAGACCTCATTGGTTCAGTGACTGGAATACTTTGGTCTCTATCTAATAACTCCAAAAATCTATTATTCTGAGGGGCATTTTTTTACAATTTTAACTTCTGATCATTCAGCTTATGTCAAGCTCAAAATGAAAGATCAGCAGGTTTTGAACAGTGATAGAAAGTTCTTACATTTCTGATTTGAAGCAACACTAACAGCCGTAGAAATAAAGACACAGTCATTAGACAGCAATATATATATATAAATATATATGTAAATATAAAATATTTCTTTTGAATTCAGGATTCGTTTTCCTGTGTATTGTCCTAGACAGTTTAACCATTTTAAAGACCATACCATAAATCTATCCCTGATATTTTCCACAACAGTTTAAAGTTATGAGGAAACAGGATTTGAAACCTTTGCTCACCCATGTATGCACATAAATCTCTCCTGGCTTTCCTCACTGTCAGGCAATTATAACTTGTAACTGCTTCCAGAGACACCTGACTTTCCTGATGAAGAGCTATAATAATAAATTGTTCCAATAAACATGATGACACTCAGAGCCACATAAAGCTAGAGTCAATTAAGAGCAACAAACAAGCAGTGCTTCACCATCCCTATAACCCAGCCTGAGCCACCTCTGAGAATGTTATGTTGGGTGCTCAGCACACCCTGCCTTGTGCAAGAGGAGGAAAACTGGGATGATGGTGATGGCTTGGAACAGCACAGGAATAATCTTCTGGGTTTGTATTCCCCCACTTTGCACTCCTTGACTTTCAGAAGAGACCATTTCATAAAAGTCATATTTGCTTTCCTTTGATTTACAATTATTGAAATTTTAATAAGGATTGTGCAGCGACTCCAGACATCACATATTGTCAGTGAGAAATTATAACTTTATTGCAGCACACACTGACAGCCAACTCATAAAAATGAATGACATTCTATATCATAACATCTCGTAGGCTGTTCAGAATGTTAATAGCTCACTTCATCTTTCTTTAGCATAATGAGGCAGACAGTGTACCAATATTCAACGTGAAAATGAAGATTAAGAAAATTTGAATTGAAGCAAGAAAGTGGTATTTAGCAAAGGTTCAGGCAACATTCTGATAAAAAGTTTCAATTAAAGTACTCTTAGGGAACCTTTTATCGCTTGGAGCAAGGCTTTGTTACCAAATACCAACACTTACTACGAAAATATAATTTTAAAATGCTGCTTTGAAACAGATCTATAGTCTTTCTCTTCTCCCATACAGTACTCTATTTTTCTGTAGACTCAGTTGTATAGGGTTGGATTGTTTTAGAATAATCTATTTTTCCACAGCAGATCAAGCTAAAAATGGAAACAATATTTTAACAGAGATATTTTTACTACTTTTATTATCAGTTCCAAATGTACCTACTCAAATATGGGCAAAACTGTCCAATTACTTATCAAAATCTGCCAGTATTGTTAATCAAAAACTCTGTAGACACTGGTTAAGATACCTGCAGCCTCACTACATCAACTATGAACACATTTCTCCATAGTATGAACCTGAATCAGGCAACTATTTATGAATAAAATTATCCAGTAAAATAATGCACCTGAAGTTGCTGCTAAAGGCTTTGATCTTGGTGGTGATTAAAGAAAAACTCTCCTTTTTACTTTAGCTTTTTGACTTTTTTTTAACTTTTACTTTAGCTTTTTAAGGGCTCCTTCTTTATCTCTAAGTATATCAAAATTAAAGAAATTTGACGTTTTGAAGAATTCCTTAACCAAAATATTTACCTTTTATTTTTCAAAATACATGCACTTTGAAACAGTCTTATGGCTGTACTTTCTTATTGCAGTGCCTGAGGCAAATGTAGCTCCCTGGATGTGGAAAGAGAATTGTGTCTGTTGGAAGGGGATTCATCCCATGGTGTGGGTAGAGCACAGTAGATTGATATTCCTTCTAGGAAAAAGAGGGCAGATTTGGTCCTTAATTGCTCAGGAGGGCATTTTCTGTGGAGTGTGAAAAATGTCAGATCTGTACAACGTTTCATCCATCTCAGAGATATTTGTGATTATCAGCTTACTTTGGGGTCCACCATCACTACCAGTGCAGGTTGTTGGTGTTCAAGGGCACCAGTTCCAGCCAGACTGGGACTGCCTCAGAGCCCTCTGCTGTTGGAAGTGGCCATGGGTCCAGGACAAGCTGTATTTTGATAAAATCCCAATGATAAAGAGGATAACTTAATCTTCAGGATTGTTTTTTACCATAATTCAACCCAAAAAGTAATTTCTTTGGAACATTCCCCTAGTGTCCGACACCTGCAATGTTGTCACTGAAGTACATGAAATAACAGGAACATCCTGGAAGCACTACTAAAGACACATCCAATTTTCAGCCAATTTAATTGAATTTTCTCTCCTCGTTCCAAGTCCAAAGAAATTAGCACTGCATGTTCCAGCTAAAAGAGACATTCCTCGTACTGCGTGCTCTCTGTGGAGATCTGTCTGCTCAAATTTAACGCTCCTCCTCTGTTTGGCTGAGCTGCTCTGGCTACTGCTTTTTTCATGTTTTTGATTTTAAACTGTTATTCTTTTGGCATACTTTTCAGCTCATGCCCTTTGGGTTTTCTATCACAACCAACTATTCGTTTTGATTTGTTACTGAATGACCTAAGCTGATTCCCGATTTGATTCTTTGCTCATTAATACTTTTCATTATGGGTGATTTTGAAATTTATTCTGATACTTTGGAACATCCACCCTTACAAAGGTTTAATCATTTGTTGAATCTCCTCAGTTTATCACATTATGTTAATTTTCCTTCTTGCAGAATGGGCCATACATTAGAATTGAGTGGGTTACTTAATCTTCATCACAGTAATATACTGTTCTTTTTTCCTTCATATTTGTTTCCTCAGTGTGAAACTGAAGATTTCTCTCCCTTTCTTTACTTGACCTCTGGTATTTACCAGCTGCCCAGGGCTCAGCAGTATGTTTAAATCAATGACCCTGCATGAAGACAGCTCTCAGAGCCAGGCAAAGCCCCCTCTCAGGCCTTTCTTTCTCCCCTCTGGTTGTCTCCTCTGTGTCTCCTCCTTCCCTCAGCAGTATGGGATTCCTGCTCAAATTTCCTTTCCCTTAATTCATTTGGTTCAATATACTGCCAAGCACACAGTGCTTTTATTGATATTTATTGCTTTTTCCCCCCTCCCCCTACAAAATTAAGATTTACTTTTTAGTGTTTCTGTAAATAAAAATGGTTAGACTACTTTGCTGTCTTTTGGTGATTTGCCTTGTTTTCAGTGCACTGTATCCATTCCTGAGGCTATCAACCTCTGCTGAATATTTCTTTGCACTCAAGGTCAGTTTCCAGCTTGCTAGAACATAAGTGCAATTACTTTTGGAATTAAGAGAGCTTGGCTAGTCTGGTTAAATGCAGTGATTCTTAATCCAATCTATACCATTCCTTTTATTTCACTGGCAGTTGAGAAGGTGGTAGTGAAATAGCTTTTGCAGCAACTTCATATATTTGATTTTATCAGTAAGTCTTAGTTCCCACATCTGATTGCTCATTGGAAAAGCTCAGAAGTAATTCTCTAAATCTAGTGAGTTTAATTTATCCTTGTGTCATAAGTAAGTTCAGCTTGGCACTGGGGGTCTGGTGGAGATAATGCTACTTTAAAGGTTATCTGGCTTTCTGCAGGGCGTCAGAAGCTCAGCTGCAGTGGAAAATAACCAGAATGCAGCCATTGTCTGGCAATGTCATGGGACCAAGAGATTTACTGGAGGAAGTACAGAGGGAGCCATATACATCAGCTGATGACAGGTGGGGATTGTCTCCCAGGTTGATGGAATCACATCTCACACCTGCAGCATGGATGTGCTGTTTATTTCACCTGCTGCCAGGCAGGGACTGTCTCCTGGCTTGATGGAATCAGCTCTCACTCTTGCAATACAAATATACTGTAAAGCAGGAGTTGTTTGGGCAAAAAACTTATACACATGGGAGGGCTTCATGTGCCTGGTTATTTAATTTGATTGCCTTGAATTCATGAGAGTTCAATTGTGTAAATCTGGTGCAGGCTGGGTAAAATTTTATGGATTGTCTAATTTTGCACTAAATCACAGAGTAGCTGGTAGTGGGCAGGCAAACAGTTGCTCTACCTGATGTCTCTGTTTTCCATTTATCAAACTTCTTTCTTCATGATTCAGGTATCTGTGGCCTTTTCCGCCTCACTTGGGATTTGGACTGGTTTCTCAAATTTTGATTTTCTGTCTTCTGTTAATATTTAGCTCATGCCATTTCTCTGAGAAATTATTACTGCAACTGCTGAATGCCATTTGTGGTCAAAATAGCATAGTAACATTAATCATATACATCATCTGTGGTGTCACTGGCATGCAGAAAAGACATAAACACACTTTCCAGGCTCCACAGTCTTGAAAAATAATTGATGCTTTGTGTAATTATCTGATAGATACTTACAGATAGATGGCTTCATATTCTTTTACACCCTCTAATTTCTGTAGTCTGTTCATGATCACTTGGATTTAGTGCATACTGAAGCCCAGCTTCCTGGGAAGTGGCTGGACATTGCCTGCTGATGAGAAGTAGAGAATAAATCTTTTGTTTTCATTTGCTTCCACACATGACCTTTGCTTTTGCTTTATTAAACTGCCTTTATCTTGACTCACAAGGGGTTTTTTTTCCATATTATCTTCTCCCCCAAGTCCTGCTGAGGAGGGGAGTGATGGAGTGGCTTGGTGGGTGTCTGGCATCCAGCCAAGGTCAGCCCACCAAACAAGGATATATTTCTAACTCTTATTTTACACACGTGGTATTGTGCTGTTACCCTCGAAAGCATTGACTAAAACTTCAGTTGTGTGCCTTACCACTGCCTTGTCTCTTTCCTCCCCTGTTCAATGAGGTCAAAGCTCTCCATGTTTCTATTAAAAAGAACATTTAAGTACAGAGAGAAAAGGATCTTCTAGTAATTTTAAAGATACAATTTTATTTAGAAAAATAAATCAGAGAAACATTTGGCATGATATATGCTGATCAAATATGTGTGCTTTAATACAGCATATCAACAAGCAAAATGGGAGTTGCAGGATAATTGCATGAAATCAGAAATAAATGTCCATACTGAATATGTTGTCTGAAAGAACTTTATGATAACTTATTTGATTTTTAAACAGCTTGAACAGAACTGAGACCAACTCAAGGAAGGTCTTTGTCTGTCCATGTGTGTTTGCTCATGTGTAAACAGGAATAAGAATATTTTCTTCCTCAATATGGTGTCACAGAACTCAATTAACATGCTTTCATTGTCTGAGCAATAAAATGTTTTGTCTTGTTGATCTAAATCTACTGTAAAAGCTACACATGGGCAACAACAGAATTAGACTCTATGGTATTATTAGAGGCCTTATAATCATAACTCAAATCATAGTTAATTTCAATTAGGGTGTTACATTTACAAAATAAAAATATGGAGCCACTGTTGTCCATAATTTGGAAGGGACAGTGGGAGAAATGTGAGATTAAACAGTTGCTAAATTATTATCAACTAACAAATGCAAACTTTGTCATACTGACAAAGCATTAAGTAGCCTAGAACTATTAAATTGCAGTCTTCAAAATATTTGTGAAATAGGAAAACAAAAGTTTTCTGGGTTATTGCAAAGGAACTTATGTCACTCTTTTTAAGATAGACCCAGTGAGAAAATACACTGATCTGACGTCTGCAGACGTGAGTGTTGTTATTACTCTAGTGTTGTAAAATATGGGCTTTTGATTCATGACACGTATTCACTGTTTCTTCCATATAGTTCTGGGGTAATTTGATTTAAAACACTGGTATCTGAATGGAGCATGTCCTAAAAAGCAGAACATAATGGATGTTAAATATTGACTTTCAATTGGAAGGATATATTCATTATACAGCTGGAGTTAGCCTATCTTAAATGTTCATAAAAGAAAGAGAATCAAAAAGCTATAGAATCAGTGTTGAAAAGTACCCTTCTTTATATCAGTAATGATCTTCTGACTCTGCTTTTTATTACTTCTACTGCTGTCAACTATCTGATGTTAGAAGCTCTCTTTCCTTTATAGCTTAAATAATGTTAGAGACTCATTTAAAATTGTTGTGCACAGTAAACTGTTCTGATAACTGCTCTTATAGGTTTTCTGTAGGTGGCCTCACATTTTCTAATTTTCTGATAACCAAAAAATGGCCTTGCAATATTTTTCCTCTCTCTTTTTTTAAAACTTCCTAGATTATATGGAACTTGCTTTACTCAGTAATCAAATCCCTTTTCTTTCTTCTTTTTTTAAATCCAGTTTTCACATAGGACACCTTAAAAACTTGTTGGGCTAATTATTTATATTTATTAAACTCCACTTGGCTTAGCAGGCAGAGTAGCAAAGGAGAGTGTAATCCTTTGTGTAACGACTCCTCACATCCCAGGTTCTCTGCAGGCCAGAGCAGGACAGAGCACTCAGCAGCCTGCTCAGGACAGAGCAGTAGCCAGTGTGGAGACCTCTCAGGCCCTGCCCCTGCTGGCCTCTGTCATTCCCAGTGCACATCTGTTTGCAGATGGGGAATCCAACTATCCTGGCTTTGTCTCTACTGGGTTTGTCTCTACTGGCTGTCTCTGTGCTGCAGTGCATATGGGACTCAACCAAGACCAGGTGTTATGTCCATTCTGTGTATTTCCTGCATTGTCAAACCTCTACAGGTTTTAGTTTTTGCTCCAGTTCAGGTCATTCTTTGGCTGGAGTGATCACAATTTGCATTTAGTTCTGACTGGAGAAAAAAATACTGAGACCAGGGGTTTTATTTGATTCCCAGACTTACTTCTTCTCTAACCACCACCTATTGTGTCCATCCTTCTTTCTCTGAACTAATACATATTTATAGAGTAAAAGATTGGCAAGTGTCCGATGTGGCTGGTTAGGGTACTTACCTGGAATATTATCCCTGCGCTACATAATCCAAAGCAGAGGAATGGTCTGGGTCTCATCTAGGTGCCTCAGCCAGACAGCTATTTACTACTTGGAGTTTTCCTGCTATTTTTTCCAGGGCACACATTCCACACCAAACTTCAGAAATTGTTCTAGTGGAAGTATAACCTAGGAAATATCCTTGACCAGGTTTAACCTTCAGCCGCAACAGTGCCTGAATATTCAGGAACCCTTCTACCCTTGCAAACGGGCATGTCTCGCATGATGAGAGTAATTGCAACCCTTGATAAATCCCTACAGAAGTGCTTTTCCTACAGTCACTATTTCTATCCTACCTTCAATAGGCCTGAGGCTGTGACCTTCTGTTCAGAGTCTTTTCTGGAAGAAATTAGAAATGGAAAAATCAAGGTTTGATTAAAAGATGTAGAGCTGAGTCACTTCAGAGGACTGATAACACACATCCCTAACAGTCACTTCCCTTGGCATCATATCAACTTTAGTGAAGTCAGGGTGGGGAGAGGTGGAAGAACCCTTTGAGAGGGTGAGGTTTTTAGTTATGTGAACCAGCAGCTATATTCTGATCTCTTAGATACCAGTTTTCAGCTTAGTGGAGCTGAAAGCTTTTATTTTTACAGCTTTCCACTCTACTTAGCTTCTTGCCAAGTCATAAAATCTAAGGTACTGCAATATTTAGTCTCTTCACGTCCATATACAGAGCTTATATTTGCAATACCCAAAATAAAGGTGGCTTTGCATGACTCCTGTTCAAGCAGATGCTTGAGGATCCCTGCAATAAGTAGAAGAAGGATCATCCATTGTGTCACTGCTTCAGAAGGTGTAATGCATTTCTTTCCTACATCCAGGCATCTTTAAATGCTGATTATTCCTGACTGTCAGTGTGGCCTGTTGTAGCCACAGGTATTGGATATAATTGAGAACATCCATCAGATATCTCTCAATTCTAGCACAGTACTGCCCCTGACCCAGAATAAAACTGGGTGAAAAAAGGAAAATTGTGATGCAGCATTTTACCACTACAACATTTTTTTAAATCTAAGTTTATTGGAGCATTTCAGAGTAATCTATTTGCTGTATCAGTAATTGCAATCATAATAGAAAAAATTAGCTTTAAAAGCAACATTCATTTCATTTTTTCTGTTTCTGCAAAATAATTTGACATTTCTCTAAAATATTCTTGTAAATTTCTTTAATTCATGGGAAGTTCAAAAAAATTTTTACCTTTGCAGATTCAGGAAGAAAGGAAATTTCATAATATTGACATATCCTTTTTAGGAACTGTACAGTTGAAATTCTCTGGTGAAGAACTTTGTTAACACATTTTGGATGACAGTGAAAATTGTGGCAGAGATATCACAGGAAGAATGAAGCTGTTCAGCACAGTTTGTGATTTGTATGAGAGGGCCTGCTTGGGGACCTGGCACTTTCTGTAGAGATTTAACAGCTCTAAGGATTGATATAATGTTGGACACAGGAATCACAGGACTAAGCCAGAGGCAAAAGCAGGAACCAGGAGCCATAGGCTGAACAGACAGGAGTGGCAACACCTTTGATGTCTGAAAAGAAAGGAACAACTTCTTTATCCAGTAGGAATGGAAATACATTTAAATAGAAAATAGCAAATAGAAATTGTTAAAAAATAAATGTCCTATAAGGTATGAGCACAAAAGCCCCCACTCTCATTTTAAACCCCATACATCTGTGTGTAGTGAATCTGCTAGAAGTTTTGCTTTCCTTTTTAGAAAAAAGCAACCAACAACAAAATGAATAGCTCATAATGACTGCATCTTTACAGTTACTTGCAAAACAGTAAAGAATAACCTCAAGAATATTCATTTTGATGGGTTTTGCCTCTTGGGTAGACTCAGGTGGTTTAAACAAGCCCAGGAAAAGGCAGCCATGATTATAAACTCCTTGTGTTTGTGTACCATTGCTAAATAAACTGTGCTGTGAGAATGTTACTGATCTCTTCTCCACACTGCTCACAGAGCTCCAGAGAGAGGGATTACAGCACATTTTAAATGTAACTTTGTAACCCAGGATATATGTGCATTACCTGGGATATTCATACTGGTCTTATTTTACTGTTTTTACTGACTAAAATAGACACTTCCAGCAACATAGCCAGAAGACCAGATGTTTAACATAATTTGGGGGAAAATAAAGCTAAACAGTTTGAAAAGGGAGACAGAACCCCATTCTGAGAGAGACTGTGGGGTAAGAACTGATTCTTCAGGGACAGTGGGGAGAGGATTACAGTTATACAGTGGCTGTGGAATTTTTTTTTTAAACATTGCTGTATTTCAGTTTTTGAAAAGCAGACGATTTTTTTTCAAAGTAGTTGCTAAAACTTTTATCTTGATTTGATTGTGTCTGGGTTTCTTTTATTTGTGAATATTCCAACATTCAGCCTTTGATGTTACCTTTGAGCAGAGCCTTATCAGGTCCTGAAAATAGCTTCACAGATGAAATTTTTTTCTATTGTATTAGCCTGGTTTGAAAAGAACCTAATTGACCTGCTATAATAAAAGATTTGACTTTAAAGTTTGATCCCAGCTTACAAGGGTTTGCATCTCTTGGTTCTGCCTTTTGAACACTTAAACAAGAGACATTTTTCAGTTTCTAAAAGCCTTTTAGCTCATCCACATGTATGGACAGTACCTAATGGACCCTACCCATTTATTCATTGGTCTCCACAGCTGTGAAACGTGATTCTTTTTACATTTTCTATTTTTAGGTCAAAATGAAAAATCCATTTGTCTTATTTAGCTTTTTAAATATTTATTTTATGGTATTTTACATTCTTTCTGCTTTTGCCCTGGGGTATTTCTTCAAAACTCATTTTAAAATGTGCGCATGATTGATTTAGTTTTTGAGACAGGCAACAGGAACCAGGTTTCACTTCCTCTGAAACTGCAGAAAAGTGATGGGGCCTTATTAGAGAAAGGGACTATTGCATTTGCCTTGTAAGGAAGAAGAAAAGCTGTACTGAAAAGAATTATCATGATGAAACATGAAAAGGGTAGGCTGAATTCTTTTTTGGATGTGCTGGCTTTGCAAGGTGAGAATCTGGCCCAAGAATTTTTCTGTAGTCTGTAACTTGAGAGAGGCATGAAAAATAAAGCAAACAACATTTTATTGTCCATAGATCTTACTGTCCCAGTGGAGAAATATGATGATTTCTTATTGAGAAGCAGAAATAGATTCTGTATTTGCAATGTCTCTCCTATTTCCACTCCACAGGTCTGCATAATCGAACATGTCAGGTCAAAGGATGGAAAATTTTCTTTCCGGAGGAAGGCAGTGATTGAGCTGCTGAAGGCTGATTCTGCAGGCAGTGCTCAGGTGCAGGGGCTCCTGCTCTCTTACACAGACCTATTGATGAGAACTGGAGCTCTGCACTTTACAGATGCTGGGCTGGGGCTGAACAACCCGACTCCGTGTTTATGCGGTCAAAATTCTCACATCAGTTAATGGGAATTGTGTGAGAACAAGAATTTAGTAAAAAGAGAGAATGGCAGGATTTGGACCTGTACCAAATGCTTAGGAAAAGGCTGTGCTTCCTGCCCTCTCAGTTAGAAGTTGGGTGTTGTGAAGCAGTCAGTAATGCCAAGACAGTTGGCAAGTGAGCAAAACCAAAATAATAGAATTAAAGGAGAGAAGGACTTCTTGCAATTAAAATTGCATGTACTGGCATTTCTAGTATGTGGCAGAGATCCTGCACATTTTACTCCTGAGTAACAAAGAACAGAGCTGTGTATGTCACCATGGAAATGTAAATGGAGTTCCTTTGACAAACAGAGAAATGTATGCCATTCCTTTATGCTCAGATGAACTGCTCATAGTGGGATGCAGGAGAAGAATGGGATGTCTGTTACAGAAAAGATATGAACATGCAATTGTAGTACCTTGTTCTACCTTCTGTTAGATTTTCATTAGGAGCTTAAAACATGCAAGGAGAAAAAAAGAGAATGGTTTTTTCCCTAGCTAATTATTTAATACAGTATTTATAGCAGGCAGTAAAAAATAATAGTGATCAACCACGTGGCAAAGAGCACAGAGGTGAAAGTGTAGATTTGTACACTATGCTGCTTCTGCCTGGGATGCCTATCTGCTTATTTTTCTTTAAAAAAAAGGATGGATATTTATGAATGAAAGGAACTTTCAAAAGGAGCAGGAAGCTGTGTTACAGTATTATGAATCTGATTGAAGAGTTTTTTTTTGTTTAGTTTTTATGATCAACAGATGTTTGGGAATTTTGGTTCTAATCTGACTGCGTCATTCTTTCCTTGCCTGGGGAATGAGAATGTATAGAGTGCAAGTTAAAAAATTAACAACAACCTATACTGGGAGCTCAAAAATTCAACACTTTTCTAATATTCTGAAGGTATCAGATTATAATTTTGCTCTGTTCCATTTGGAACAGAGAGCTAGGTAAATAATATCAAACATTTTCTGAGTTTTATGTTGTTGCTTTAACATAGGTTTGCGCTTGATTTCACCAAATATTTCTGAGTTCAACTCCCACAATGAGCCTGAGAACTCAGTGTCTGGCTCAGATGTTTGGATATTTGAACTAGAAATGTTTTCGGAGATCAGCAAAGGGAGATGGATTTGCCAAGCCAGGTGCTCTAAAGTCAAACCATAAAGGCAAAGAAAACAGAGAAGGATTTAACCCATCTTCCTGATTTAAAATAATTCATTCAGGGCAGCAATGATGCTTCACCCTGCCTGTTTTGGATATGGAATCTTAAATATTCTCAAAGAAATTTGTCACACAGACATAGAGTGCTCTTTGTAAGTTAGAGAAGATATTTTTTTGAGTAAAGATAATGGAAAAAATTAATGGAAATCATGAGCAATCTGAAGATTTTCTAATAACAGAAAAGGTCAGTAAATTAGTAATTGCCTCTGTAATATAATCATAATACTGCCTAGTGACTAAATTGGCTTATTAAAATGTGCTCAGGATTGACGATTAAAAGATTCTTTATGCATTATGAATTAAGTATCTTTTTTTTTAATTTGGAAGAAATTCACATTTAGGAAAATTATGAAAATGCAGGATATTCAAATACAATAATAATCATATCATTTCTGTAGATATCAGGTGAAAAAAAAAAGTAAGCTAAGGTGATGCTCTTTGTTTCCTTGGTACTAAAATGCAACTGGTTTTGAAATTAAAGTGATGCCAGACAGCAACACTTCACATTCACTTGGGACAGAAAATACCCAGGTGACCATTCAGGATTGCTGTAGGGAGGCAGAATATTGGGCAGTCAGAGTGAAAACAGTGCTGGAGAAAGGACCATAGTGGAATGTGTCTTCATTTCTCCCAAGGTATCTATTTTTCCCTCAAAAGTTAATGTTTCTTTAAAAGTTGGTATTCCCCATCTAGGCTCATAATCCTTGAGGATAACTTTAAAGGTACTTGTTTCCCAAATACCTTCTGAAGGGTCTGGTAGCACTTTCTCCTTTCTGACCACCATGTCTCATAGCCTGGATCTCATCTTGATTCCTGCTGAATAACAGAATTTTGATGACTGCAGTTCCTTCTCCCCTACCACATCTATGTACATTGATAAATATTATACTCTCTGCTTTTATCATTTGGACTTGTTTTAAGGGAGAAGTTACCTGAGAGTGGTTTGTTACATCTTCATGCAATGTTTAACTATGAAGGAAGCACAGTGCTCTCTTCTTACATTGCCTCCAGTGACTTGTTTGCCAGTCAGTGCAATGCTCTGCACTGAGCTGGTTTTCTGAGAAATGTTTTGTTGTACAGCTTTTTCTGACCTGCTCCGTTTTTTGTTTACAGAGATATGGATGCTGGGGAGTGGTTACAGCAGGAGAAGGAAGAACAAGTAAGTAAATTTGAGGGGATACATTTGCAGGCCTTTGTATGGAGCAGTTGCAATCAGTTGTTTTAAAGTACACCCCAGTTATGCTGGCATCCCAAGGGAGCTGCTTTGCCTTGCATTGTGCACCCCAAAAAAAGAGAAAGCTCTTGTATCTCAAGTTCCTTTTTTAATGACATCTACAATTCAGCACAAAGCACACTAGAAAATTAATAGCATTCTGCAGTGATTGCTCTCAACCCAAGGGGTTCAAACAAACCGTGCCTGCCCATAGCACCTTAAAGTCTCCATGCTGTTTGAATTGTCTCAGGAGCCTAATTTGAGCTACTCAGTTCATAAACCCCATCATGAACCAAAACTGAATGAATAAATGAAACTGATAGTTTTAACATTGCTTTTCCTCTCTCTGTGGCTACAATAGACATATTTGCTTTGTGTTATAGTTGAATTATGCAGCCATCTGCCCCACCTTGTGCTGAGTTTAACAGTAGAAGATGAAGAGAGCTGGTGTGCATTTAGGAATAGGGGAATAGGCTTGCAAAAAAGCTTAAGGGGGATATGTGAGCAACAAGTGTGCCTCCTGCTTTTAGGATTTGTTACTGCAAGGACTTAAAACGGCATTAGGTTTATGGTACTTTGATGCTATAGTGAGTGACTTGGGAATAAGAGGATTAAAAGACAACAGGCAGTAGGAGACATGTAGCTTTTAACTCTTCCCAAAATGGTGATGAAGAGCTGGATACAGGAAAATTAGATTTAAATTCTTCCTTGTGCAGTTTATGAGATAATGCCATTCATTATATTTCATTATAGATCTACTTCTGTTGTATAGATTTTTACTTAAGGATTTGGAAAATCTGTAAATTGACCATGACAGCATACAATTTTTTACTGTCTGCAGACAGAGGCTGTGATCCAGGCCACAGGTACCACAGGAGCTGGCCAGGAGCTCATGGATCCTGGCCATCCCTTCCAGCAGGGAGACTGCAGGAGCAGGTAGGAAACAGTCACACATTTAGTTCATTGCCAACAAGACACAATAAAAGTTCATAATGCCTCTTCCTGTGACCTCGTGAAGGGAAGTTTTAGCACAGTTCCTCTTGTTTTCAGCTCCTCTTTTTCTTTTTGGCAAAGCTTTTCTGCTTTGCCTCACTGCTGAGGTCAGACTTGGATGTCTGCTTTTCATTTAGTTTTACTAAATCTCACAGGTGCTTTCACTTTTTGTGAAAGAAAGGTACCTGTCAGGTAAGGACTGGTTGTGTAGGTCTCCAAAGAGATGAATTAAGCCTGGGGCACACAGAGGCACCTGAAAACCACCAGTTTTAAAGGGGATGTGACACTTGGTTATATGAACTCTGTTCTACCAGGGGTCTAAAATGAGCTTCTGGCTGTAAACAGCCTTTGAGGAGAGACAAGAAAATGAGTCCATATGAGCCCAGAATTGCTGCAGGTGCATAAATGCCCTAATTTGAGATACAATTCTGTATCATAATCATCAAAATAGAGTAAAAATATATTCTTTGGTTGCCTAGAACAGAGATGGTAAGTGGTATTTCTTGTGTTCCAGGGGGATTACTCACATAGAAATAATATGCCAAAGATTGGGCCTAGATTAAAAGGATTTTAAGCATAACAGAGAAGCCATCCCCATCTCTCTGTGAATAAACTGGTAGTTTCAACATAGTTCCTGGGATACTCTTGTCATATCATAAAAATTAATGGAGTTTGTACTAGCTGCATTTCAGCTGTCAGATTCACCAGGGAAATACTGACTTGCAAACTGAAGCAGTGCTTGGTCCAGACTGGAGAGTGCTCCTGACCCAGTGTGGGCTCAGACCATGGTCCCTAAGGGAAATCTCACACTGCAAACTTTGACTGTGAGTTTGGTGTCTATGTACAGAAAAATTGAGCTTTTGGGGCTGTCAGTCAGGCACCATTCACAAAGAAAGATTTCATTTCAAAAAGAGAGAGTGGAACCTGCCCAGAGCAGTCTGGTTTGGAAGGACAAAGAGAGGAGCCAGTTTTGTGCATTGTCTGCTAGGCAAGGATACCCTGAATGAATCAATGGCTTGGATTTCTGTTAATTCTGAGGAAGGTGGCATTATCACATGAGTCTTAGCAAGTTTGGCATGGGTTCTTTTTTTCAAATATGAAACCCAGTAAAAAGAAAGAGCAAGACAACCTCTATTTCAAAAGATCATTTTCAGCTAAAATCTCACTCTAGGCAGAGTAAAAGAGAGGATTCAGTAATGAAGAGGAAAATGCAGAGATGGAAGGACTCAAGTTTTCTCAAAAAACCTTCTCTAAAAAGACTCAACTTATGAAAGCTGTCTGTATCAGTTTTGATAACATGGCTCTCGAGGACATCTAAAATCTCATTAAATATATGAGGGTCCAGATCAGAAATGTGCAAGAGAAAAACTAGAGCAGATTTTTCTAGGAAGCTCAAAAGAAAAATTCTAACATAATCTTTTAATTTTCTAAAGAAAAGTTACAGCTATCTTGAAAAAATGGACAGCCATGCTTGTAGGAGGCCTGCTGAAATGTTACTGTTATTAGTAATATTAGTAATAATATTATTCCTATGGAAAATAATAGTTACCAGAAAATCAGGTATTGATCTAAATTAATATTGATGAAGCTAGATGTAAAAGTTATACTACTAAGAATAACCTTTTACCCAACATTTTCTAGAACATCAGAAAATGCTCATGAATCAAAGATTTTAAATATCAAAACACAATATCAATGCAAAAATAGAGCACAAGCAATTCTCTGTTTGCTGTGTTCTCTGAGTGGGGGTTCCCTACACTTGTAGGCTGCCCATCAGCAGGGTAAGATGCAGCACAAGCACACAGCTCATTTCCCAGACTGTTCCTACCCAGTATCAGAAATATCATGTTCAGCACTGGCTTTGCTGCTGTAGACAGGTCTGTGAATGACAATTTGGGAATTGTCAAAATCCTCAGTGAAGTAGACAGCTGGAGAGCTTGTCACAGAAAAATTGCATTAAAAGATTCCAATTCACCAAGTCTTTTTTCCCATGTGCTCAAACATCTGGAATCCAGAAGAGCTTTCTGTATGTATGTATGTAGCCAGACAAAATGTTGTACAGACTTCTACCTACTAGAAATTGGTATATCATTTGTTGTACTTAGATGCCCAAGGGACACACTACAGTCAGGAACTGACAGGTACCAAGGATGTACACAGATTTATAAAGAAGAGCTTGAAAAATGCTTGAAAATTATGTAACAAAGAAGGAATAATATATAATAAACTGATTCTGTTCTGATTTACATCTGTATACATCTGAGGTAATTTATGGCAATCATAGCAGAATTCTAGATTTGTATTTTGACTGTTTGATTAATGCAGCAGATACTGATCTTGCTATAAACTTCTGAACCCTCCTTTTACAAGCTATTAAAAAACCAAAAATTCTCAATGTTATTCACCAAGGGATGCTAATGTTGTTACTTTTCAAAGTACAGGATTTGCATTTTCCAGTTTTAAGTACTGATTCACAGAGAATCACTAATAAAATTGAAAATACAGTACAGTATTTTTTATGGTGCCTGCACTACCTAGCAGTGCTCTTCACAAAAAATTATTCTTGTCTCATAAAAGATTCCACAACTAAATTCATTCATAAAATTAAGAATGAACAATTTTCTTGAATCTCTTCTACTTTCTGGAGGGGTCATGACTGCACTAATGAAGGTTAAATAGACTGAGGAATGATTGGTAGAATATCTGTGGGAGACCTCAGAAATGTGTAGCTTATAGAAAAAGCATTATAGCACCTACCACATCATCTGTCATATCAGGTGAAAAAAAATCTTCTTTCAATTCCCCAGGCATTTCAAAGATAATTACTCTAAATACAATGGGTGAAGAATCCTATTAGTTACGAGTCAAGTATTCAAGCTCATTTTTTTTTCCTCCTTCTGTTTTATGATATTTGGCTGTTTTTTCACCATCACTTTTTTAAATGTACAACTGTGTTGAGTCCTATATTGAAATTACAGCTGAAACTGAAGCCACAGGAACATGTAGGACATGCAGTGCCCCAGGTCAGTTTGCTATGCATGAGCAGGACAGCAGGCAAGGAGCCTTCTTCTGCCAGAGGCTGGTCCAGGCCCCATCTGCATCCTCTGGTGTCAAGATCAGGGCTAGGACTCCCTGAGCAGACAATGGAAAGTAAAAAACTGTTATGTGTCCTTATATTTGTAAAGGAAAGATATAAGGACACATTACAAACTTGTCCAGACATGAACTGAGGAAGGACATGTTGTGTATTGTGAAAATATTGCAGCAAATATAGAGTCATCCTGTGAGAATTTGGGACTGGGCATGTTGACTATGTGCAGAGTACAGTTAGCTTAGTAGTGAGATGTCTGCATCTGAAGGAAAAGAGTAATTCATGATTGCCATCTCTTTGCAAAGCTGAGTTAAATGTTAATACCAAAGCTATACATTTTGCTATTTTTGCTGTGGCTGTGAACCTACAAAAATTGCTTTGTGTTAATGGAAAATGCCATGACAAACTAACAAAAGACTTGAGTGTGGCTGGAGAAGGTTGAGACTTCTTGCAGAAAAAATGCCTATCAGGGAACCAAACTAAAACATGAGGTTGGCTCATGAGGAAGGGACCCTTGCCTATGTTGGCATGAAGCTGGTGAGGTGTAAGTACATGGGATGAGCACAAGAAATGTTCATCAGTCCTGGGAACCTGGGATTATACACTGTATTTCCACTGCTAATGGGTATGGTCATTTGTTGTTTAAATGATTTTTTTGGCCAGTATACATATCTCCCAAATGGGAGAATGCCAAAAAGTGCTTGAATTCAGGTGGACAGAGTCCATGGTTATATGCAGTTATATGTTCAATAGTTTCTCAGCAGTTTTGAAATTTCTTCCCAGAAGAGACAGCTGGCTAGGAGTGAGGTATGAAAGGAAGCAGGTCCAGCTAACTGCATATCCTTAGCAGTCTCTTCAGGGACTCTCTGCAGTGTGTGCTCAGACTGAGTGCAGATCTTCAAGTCCTAAATTCTGTTACACCTGAGATTTTCATCAGATTAAAGAAAACCCAATGTTTCTCTTGCCCGGAGCAATTGTAGGCCCAAACTTTTATAAGAGACTGACTGATGATGGTTCTTTTCTCTGTTGGTAGGAAAGTCATAGACATTAAACCACCATCAGCCTTTAGGCCAATTTGTTAGCAGAGACACACAAAATCAGTCAAAAAGGGCAGCCAAGCAACTTGGAATCACTGATGCCAAATCAAAATCCTTCAAACTCAGATTTTGAGCAAAATAATCACATTGGAAGGCAACATGCCTTAGCAGTCATACTAGTAACAAAGAATTCGAGAGGAATCATATTAAAAATAGGAAATATATTTGTATCAGAAAATAGAAAGGTAGCAAAATATAAAGAAGTGAAAGTCATAAAGCAGTACAACAAGAGTGAGAGTTTTAAACTCCAGTGTAGTCTTGCTGCTAACATATGGCTGGAGAGCTGGAGCTACTCAAAATGTAAAATCAGACACCCTAGAGACTAAATGTCTAGAAGAGATTCTGATTCTGGATAAATACACCTTTAATCAACATGAAGAGATGAGAAATCAAAATCAGCAGGCAGCAGCCTGTCTCCATCAGTATGAAGGGCACACTTGGTAGGTGCAGTGTACATCAGATGCCAGGACACAAACACCCAGAGCTGTCATAGACTGACTGGTGTCAGGAAAAGAGGCTGTGCAAGAAAGCCCTTGGAAAAGCCATTAGCAAGCAGGAGGCATTAGCAAGGCAGTCACAGCTCTGTAAGGGCACTTGGACACAGCAGCAAATGGCAGGAGGAGAAAAGACTCTTTTCTGCCCCATTCACTTACATTGGCAAGGAGTTACTGAGGCAAAGGGAACAATCATTAGAAGGGTCCACATCCTTAGGTCAAAATAGCTGAGTCCTTGATGAACTCAAGTGAGCAGAATCTTCTGCTAAAACTTTGAAGTCTCTGGCACCTGCAGCTGATCAAATCTACCTGATAACATCTGCATCAGTTGTAATATTATTTTCGATAGAGAACAGAATTTGTCAGAAACCTTGAATGCTTTAATTGTACACAGGAGGCTGGCAGGGAAGGGCTGGGCGTTCCGTTTGTCCCAGTTTACTCGCTATGAATATTTTAAAGTGCATTTCTCCTCATGGCTTTGAGACAGCAGCAATCTATATAAAAAATGTAAACTATTACCTTCCCCTTTCACTGTTTTGAAAGTTGGAGGAATGAGAGGACCTGTAGGGGAAACTGTGGCAAGAGGGTGGTGTAGAGGAAGATCATTGGCTTCAGCAGGATGGATATTATACACTTGCTAACGGTTTGGACCCCTGGTCCCAGGTTACAGAGAGAGCACAGAGGCTGTAATCACAAAAGAGAGCACTTCCTTTGAATTTGAGTGCCCTTCATCTCTGTCATCCAACATATTTTCAGTTTCTTCATTAGATATACATAAAGCTAGTAGTGAAAGGCTCAGTTGCTTTTAAAAGCTTTGCTAAGCAATTCGGCTTTGGAAGAAAAAAACCTGTGAAGTAAATAAATAAATAAACCCGAAAAATGTGTTTTTACATAACTCTGCAGAACTGCACATCACCTGCTGGCACTTCTGAATTCAGTGTGCTGCATATCTAATTGTTTTTGCTCTCCTGTATTTTGCTTTCCTTTCAAAAGCTTTTTCTACTTCAGTTGGTAAAACATCTGCTTGCAGCCTTGCCTGGCACATTGTTTTTCCTTCACAAATATTATAAGGAAATAGAGAATGACTGTCTGGGATGATATAGGTTCTTTTGTTGCTATTACATGCGGAGAGACTTGTGTTGTAAACCAGCTACCACCTGTTTTCTTCTTAAAATGAAAAAGCAGTTTCTTGTTTTTTATAAAATGCATGAAACATCTAATTAATTTTGCTTGTATACACTCATTTACATAATAAATCCTTATAGAACCACATATTGAAATCTTAACCAAAATCCTCAGTAACCCATTTAGACTTTGTGTGTTTAATAGTATTTTCATGATTTGGAAAGGGAGGGGGTGTACTGTGACACACTGTGATACTAAAGTCAAAAAATCCTGCAAATCATTCACACTCAGTTTTGGAGTGACACCTCCTTTGTAGCACTGTGCACGCCCTCTTAGGTCAACTCTTCTCAAATCTTACAACTTTAGTGTCGGCACCAGGGAGTTGTTCTCTTGCAGATGGGTTGGGCACTATTGCTTCCAGCATTTATGCATGTATTTCTCCCCCCAGAGGACTTAGAGTTTGACACAGATTGGCCTGTAGAGACTTAAGAGGGTGTACTCCACCTCCAGCTCTGCAAAATCAGTGGGATCTGTTGTAGAAGGTTTAAAGGCTTGTTGACAAATTTTGAAATCTGGAGTTTTCACTCTTCACTCTTTATCTATCTCAATGCACAAATCACATTTAAAAAATGTTGCTACCTTCTGCTCCATCAAAATATTGCAAACTCTTTCTATACTGTTTCAGCAAAGAATTTGTCATATTAAGAGCTGTAAGACATTTGTGCCTCAAACACCATTCTGCCTTGATCGAGTAGGTATCAAAAATTTCGTTAACAATCCGTCACAAACACAGAAGAAAAAAAAAATGGGAGGAAGGCAGTATGGCACTCAAGGCCGAGCACAGATAGATGGAGTTTAATCATCTCTGGAGCCTCTCTGGGGACTGTGAAGGATTTTAGAGAAGGCCATATGTGACTGTTAAATTGGCTTCAACAAATCAAAATTATCTGTAGCAAAATTTGATTTTTAAATCTATTTTTTAATACAAAGCACTCAAATTTCAAATAAAACTAGTGGAAAAGGAACTGTCATTTTTAGGACAGAAAGCTGTTTTTTTCATAGAAAGTAACTGCTACATGTTTTTTTCTGAAACTGTCACTCTCCAATTAAAAATATTATCAATAATGAAACATAATTTAAGCCAAATTCTCTTGTTCATTTAAATTTTGAGGTGGTGCAGCATTTGCTGACCAGGTCTGAGCCTCAAACCTCTTTAAAAAAACACTTTACAAAGAAAGATAAGTTTGGTTCAAGTCAAGTGACTAGATTTCATCAATTCTTTCTCCTTCTTGGGGATAAAAGGGCCTGTGGTTTTTAGCTTTTTTAGCTCCAGTGGCTAATTCTCTGACTTCACCCCCTACTCACTCCCCTCTGTGAGTTCCATGTCTCAATATTCCCTGCAGTGAATGAGGAGTGGCTGAGGGAGCTGGGGGGGCTCAGGGGAGACCTTTTCACTCTCTAAACCACCTGAGAGGTGGGGGTTGGTCTCTTTTCCCAAGTTACAAGTGATAGGATGAGAGGAAATGACCTAAAGTTGCACCAGGAGAGGTTCAGATGGGACATTCGGGAAAAGATTCTTCACTAAAGGGTTTCAAGCTTTTGAACAGGCTGTCCTGTTCAGGCAAGGGGTGGAGTCGCCATCCAAGGTATAAAAATGTCATGTACATGTGGCACTTAGGGACATAGTTCAGTTGTGGACTTGGCAGTGCTGAGTTAATGGATGGACTCAATGATCTCAGAGGTCTTTTCCAACATAAACAACTCTATGATTCTGTGATTCCACCCTAAATTATTTCCAACAAGGTAACTGGTTAATTATGTATTTCTAACCAAACACTTGTGTAATTTTAGAGGAGTATTTTTCCCAAGGTGGTCATAAGTTGCAAAGACAGTTAGCACTAGGCAATCACCATTTTGAAGAATAGATGTTGTCACCATTAAAAGTGGGTAGTTAGACCATATAGTAGCAGTGTCACATTCATCACAGCATCTAAGAGACAGGATGCTTAAATGCAGTGAGAAGGCTGTTAATGCAGAAATGTTTTAAAACTGCCATCAGATCTCTTGTAGTCAATACTGGTACTTTACATAAAAATTGCCTGCACTGATGATAAGGTAACTTGTCTGAGCTCAAATCATTGGAGAACAATCAAATATGATAAATGATTGCCAGCTGCTGCCATTTTCAAAGTAGAGACAAAGAGCTGAGATAATACAACTAAGACAATTCACAGGAACTTCAAAGGAGCAACCCCTTCAAGTATTGTGTCATCCCTGACACTCAGTCAATGTAAATGATACCTGATTTTTATAGGCAGTAACAGGCTTATTTTCAATACAACCAAAACCATCTCTCTATATTTAGTAGACACCATCTATATTAAAAACAGCATTATATATCTAACTTGTCCATAATTATTATTTAGAATGCTTGTTATTGAGACTGCCATAAAATATTATCAGGCCATCTCTAGTGAGAAATTGCAGTTGTTGGTGCCTGTGTTCATGGTCAAGGGGGCAGAGCACTGTTACAAAATAATGCCTGACTTCAAATTCAGTGCATTAGCAGAGTGGGTGCATAAACCAAAGGATAATTTTTATTTTATAATAAAAAGTTGCTATAAATATTGTATGCTTTTATATTCAGGAAATTTCCATGAGCTTACATGCAGCAGGGCAAAAATATACCTAATTTTTTCAATAAGAAAGGAAACACCTGTTTGGGGACCAATTAAGAACTTCATAGAACTATCAGTACTAATTACTAAATAGCTACAGGATTCTCATTTAAGCAAAATCAACCATACTTGAAAACTAAACTTAGAATGTAAATGATGCAATCATTCATAATTCATTCTGCCAAGCACACAAAAGCAGAGCCTGCAGTAGGCTGTTTTTAAATCTTTTGTGCAGATTAATACAGCCAATACTAGATTTAAAAAACTGTTAAGGAGAAACAGATCTTCTAAGGGTACTATTTTTTATCCAGCATTTTATTACTAATCTTAAGCTTGAAAACATCTGCTTTAGAAGAAAGACTTAGCAGAAAAGGTAAAGTTATAAACAGTCTCTGTTTGAGAAGACTAATCTACATTTTCTGCTCAACAGAAATATTAGCTGCTCATTAAAGGATGCTGTATGGCCATTTGCAAAACTCATACTTGCTTGTAACTGTTCAGTTAAATCTTAAATCTGGCAGCAGATAATGTCTACTGTCCATACATTAGTGGAATCAATGATCCAAGGTAATCCAAGGATAATTTCTCAGGCAAGCTAACTGAGGGCAAGACCTCAGGATCTCAGGTGCAGCTACAGCTCTCCTGGGAACAAAGAGAAGACTTTAAATATCCGTCCTTGATTTGCAGGTCTCAGCCCTTTTGCAGGCTAGAACAACCACACAAATTAGTTGTCCGAGCTCAGATTACTGTTGCTGTTACCTTTATCAATGGAAGCTCACTAGAGCAGGTAAATATCAGCTCATCTTCCATGGCATTTTGATGTGAAATCACTTTCTGCACAGAAAGAAATACTACCTTATGCACACATAGATATTATCCCCACAGAAAGTTGGTTACTTAGTACAACACATTCCAAAGCAGTAAATTATAGTTGTTTAGACAATAACACAATAAAAATAAAATAAAACATATAGGTTTATAGTATTATTCACTTATCAAAGTGCAGATTTTAGCTGAAGCTGAGCAGTTCAGTCTATGGTGTTTCTGTGTACCTGTACTAAATACTTTGTGAGCTACTATCAATCCTATGAGTAGCTTGGGAAAGAAGTTGCACAATATATTATATTTATGAAATTTAGTTTGTAATTGCTTGAACTAATTGTGAGATCCTCTTTGCCATCACATTCTTTATCAATTATTGTGGAGAGAAAAAACTGAGCCTATTCATTGGTCACAAATTCTTTATTGATGTTCTAAATATATATAAATATAATGTATTCCTGTACAAATAATAATTTTATATTCCACCTCTGTGATCTATCACTTCAGAAAATATTATTAAATTCCCTGTGCCTTAACCTTTATTTGACAAAAAATATAACACTCCTTCAAAATCACTTTCCACAGCCATTCCTAGCAATCAAACACTATACAATATAACCTCTCCCTAATTTCTGTCTTAGTCTACAGGACATACAGTTTCATGAAGCCATTAAAACTCCTGTGGATTCTGCACTATCTCACCACTGGGACTCTGTTTCTCCCCTGGGACAGTGTCCAAGCAGGGTCCATGGGATCCATGTGAGTAGAGCACTCAGAGGGATGGCTGGGTACATACTATCCTGAACAACCTCTTCACCATTACAGCTGATTTAGGACCTTCTGTAAACTCTTGTTTATTCCTGATTGTTCAGCTTCAGTCTGTAATATCACCTATTGCTTCCCTCTTTTTATTCGCTCTGGTAAATCACATTAAATGGGGCTTTCTGCAGATGGTCACTGTGGGAGTGCATCTTTGGTTGAAGATAGATGGTAAGAAAAGAAGTTTGAAATTGCAGCAAACCATGGATTCTTGTTCCTCCTTTCATACTGAATACCTGTATATTCACTCAAGCTTTTATTTGAGTTGAAGTTTGTGACGAGTTGAATTCCCTAGAGGTTGTGCTGAGATTTTTAATTTAATGCTCATTACTTCAAGAAACACGATGCATTTGCATTTACAGGGCAGGAAAATAAATGTTCAAATGGAACTTAATCCTATATTTTGAAAATCTGCAATTTATTTGAACTTTCTTACTGGTCACTTTGGATTTCATTAAAGAATGATGGCATGAAAAAATAGGAAGCCACAATTTTCATAATTTGAAAATATAACATTACAGGTAATCGAATATAATTGTCCAGAGATTTAAGGAAGTGTTTCCAGAGACAATAATTTATCTAACAAGAAAGAAAACCCCATTGTACACTCAGAAGGGTTAAAGGTGAGGAAGTGGGAATATAAGTTATGCTATGCAATCAAATTCTTGACATAATTGCATTTGTCTTTGTGTTTTGTGTGCAAAAACCACATTAAACATGTTCTAAGAGTAGTATTTACTTTAAAGAAATCTGTGCATTAGGAAACATGAAAGAAACTATGTAAAAGTTCAAGCCTTCAGCATGTTTAACCATTTATGAGCAGTTTATGAATATTTTATTAACTGTTACTTGAAAGAACAACAAAAGTGCTGCTTGCCAATTCAGAGAAAGTAAGTGATCTTTAGTTTAATGATTTAACACATATAAGCTTTATGAAATGTGCTTGTTGCTATGGTACACATGCATTTCTCTGACAGAATAGATGCACATGTAACAGGATGCACATGGCATTCTTTTGCGTGAAGAATTTAATTCCTTTTGGATCATTTTGACTCTGTCTGACTTTTTTCTTCTACAGGCTTCATTTCCTCCCTTTACTCTTTTTTACTGAATAGTATTCTTTGCTCTAGGAAAAAATACATCCAGCAATTGAATCATCCCTTTTCTGAAAGTGAACAACCTTGTGATGCATTTTTTGAAAGTATCTGTTGCCTTTACCGTAATTGAACTGTGACATATTTTGAAAGATTCTGAAAAAAATATTACTATTTCTACCAGTGAGAAGTGTTTCATGGGTGCAAGAGCTGTACTGAAAATTGAGCTCAAATTCCTACTATACAGGGTATTTTTACGTCTTTTTATATCAAACACTATAAAATATAACCTCTCCCTAATTTCTGTCTTACTCTACAGGATGTACACTTTCATGAACCATTCATAATAATAATAATTAACTGTGAAATAGTGGTTGTTATTTTGACTATGATTGTTTTAAAATACCAGGTAAGTATAACAGAATTTTTGTGTAGATTCTGAAACAAATTCTCAGTAAAGGAGGCACAACTGAAACATCAAATAATTTGTATAATTAAAATCTGATTGGAATCAAAGAGATATAATGTTGGTTGGAAACTGTCAGAGAGGATGACATGTAATAGGATATTTAAATGTAAATACAACTTAGAAGAGAAGAAGCTGGGGCTATAATAGATGAATGTGTTAGCTAGGACATGGAATTATGAAGAATGATATTTGAGACACTGAAATGACAAGTGCAGATAGAAAGTTCAAGTGAATGTGTCTATTTCCTTATGCCAATAAGAAGAAGTAATGAGAGAAGGCATATTTAAATTACAGGCCTAAGAAATCTGCCATTCCCACTTAAAAGTATGGAGATCCTAAGAGTTTCTGCTTAGAGATTAGATTGTCTGTGGGACAATCTGTTTCCTGGTTAAAGCAGAGGAGGTTTTGTTTGGTTTGTACTACTATAAAGACAAAAATATAGACAGTGCAAAAACAAGGTCAGCTAAATTTTGCAGGAAAAAGGTCATGTCAAAAAACCCACGCAGTGTAAAATAGATACAGTACCACCAAAAGAAGTCCAGGTAGGAGGACTGGGACAGAGACACAAAGACTAATTCAGTGCATCTCCACTCAAGAGAAAGAAAATAGAAATGCATATCGGTGATGAGTCATGAGGCAAAACTAAGGACTTCATATACCACTGTAATAACCATCAAAAAAAAAAGTGAGAATTCCAAGGAATAAGAGGATATCTGCCATATGACTAGAATTGCTTCATAAGCTCTTGATTTAAATGCTCTGCAGGAAAAAAAGGCTGCTATATTTGCAATTGAGTTATTAGATCACAAACCAATTCAATTTCAGCTGAATCATGGGACCAGAAATATTGAGCCTCAGAAATATTGATAATATTACAAATATTACACTAGAGAAATGTAGCTGAGAGCTGGTGATACACAGTATATGTACTGTGAGTCCTGTAAGCAAAAATAAGCTGTTAATAAGAAATCTGTGAAACAAGCAACATTATCTCTCAACATCTGTAACAGCTGACAGGCAGAAATACCTTACTGAGCACCAGTGTAGCATAAAGTGCAATTTGCCCAACAAGGGCCATCAAAAGTACTTCAAACTGAAATATCGAGGACAGCAGCATTGATAGAGATCCTCCTCTTCCAGCAGCCCTAGGAAAACAATTGAAGAAGAAGCAGGCATATCTCCAAAGGGGTTGTAACATGTCAGAGCAGGATGGCATGGATCTGCCTCCAAACAGCACTGACAAAATCTTTTGGTAAACTAGACATGGGTATTGGCTCAGAAACTCTTAATGGTGAAGAACAATATTTCTCACAAACAACCTCTGAGGGTTCTTGCCAGCTTTGCCAACATTCAGGACTGACTATACTGTGGTAAATTTTACAGGCTCTCCTGTCATCTGACAAAGTCTTCATCTTGTGGTAAGCGCCTCCAGAGCCAAGTAACTATGATTCCAGGAAGCATTCTAGTTTACACCACTTGGTATAAACTGAACGAGGCATTAAGATCAGAGCAGATAATAGCTTTTATTTTAGGATATTGAAAGGGCAAGGATAAAGTGCTATGACATCAAATTACAGTGAGTGCTGACTAAGAAAAGGGAGAACACAAGGCTGAGTGGAGAAAAGCTGGTAATAAGCTTCCCTACTTTGAACAATTTCTTTGTGCACCCAAAGCTTAAGAAAGCTACCGGGAGAAGTTATCACTGCAAGAATCAAAACCACCTTTACCCTCTGGACTTAGTTCCCTTTCTTGTTAGTGATTCACATCCACATTCCCATATCTGGGAGCAGTGTTCTCACCAGGCTGCAAAGCAGGGTTCCTCCTGCCTCGCTGGCTGGAGCACTGTTGAGCTCCATGTGGAAATAAATATTGGCTGAGAAGTATAAGCAGGACTTTAGTCTCCTGGCTCTTACCTGAGAGGAGATCTGATCTAATTCCTCCTTTAGTTAATGTTATTTGTACATATTGAAAAATTATTGGCAGAAAAATAATCTTCTTTTCTCTTTCCTTGCACCCCCAAATAACAACTTAGTAGATGACAATGAGAGTTGAAATTCACTCAGGCAGAGAACAGAACGAGATCTGAATCTCCTTCATGCTTCAAAATTTACCTAGCCTTTAAGATACTAGAAAAGGGAAGATTGATGAAAATTACCCATTTGTGAATCTTTTCCTGAAAAGACACCAAAAAACTATTCAACAAAGATAATCCAAATCTGTTAAGTATTTGAGGGGACTAAGTGAACCTGCATCTTTGTTGAATTTAGTGCATGGGGAAAAAAATCACCCACCATTTATCTACAATTTTGTTTAAAGGGAACTAAGCATAAATTCCAGGCAATTTAATATCTGATTTTATAAGACAGACAAATGCTCACGACTTGAAGCAGACATTTTCAAGAAGAAGCAAGAGAGGGGGAGCATTCTCTTTTCCAGTAACGAATGTTCAACTGAGATCATGTGTGGGACAGAAAGGGAAGTGCAAAGAGTGCAGTGATTGACAGTGAATGGAGATTTCTGCCCCATGTGGTCACAGTGTAATTGTACAAAGGAGACTGCACGATACAAATACACAGGCTGACCTGGCTCCAGGACATTCACACAAGTATTGTAATCAGAAAACTGAAAGGTGCTACTGTCTGCCAAAGTGCCCTGTTCAGACAGTGTTGCACTGCAGTGAAATGGGATGATTTCCTGCCAAACGGGCATTTCAGCACGAGAAACCTGACCGCAGTACCCTCAATGCCTTCTGCAGAGTCAGTGGGAAAGGCAGCCAAGAGCTGGGTGGTGATGGCAGGATGGACAGAAAAGGATCCCTGTGGCACTGCTGGACCGTCACAGCACACAGAGGTCTGGTAGGAGCCTGAGCCGGCGCTGCTGTGCTCCGAACAGGATTGTCTGTCTCCTCTCCAGCGCCTGACGGCCCCGCCAGCCCACCCGGCCATTCCGGCACTGTCCTCCTCCACAGGGCAGGGGACACAGTGAGGGGAAAACGTCATGGATCGAGATAAAACCAAGAAGATCACTGACCAGTTGCTGCCATAGGCAAAACTTGATTTGGGATAAATTTATTTAATTTATTGACAATTTAAAATAGAGCAGAACAAAGTTAAAAAACTCCGTCCCCCGCCACCACCACCTTTCCCCTCGGCGGAGCCTTCACTGCCTCGCCCTGATCCTTCAATCCCCTGTGCCCTGAGCTCCCATGAGGGGCTCAGCCCTGCCCTGGGGGCGCCGCTGGGCTCCAGCCAGGGCTGGCCGAGTGCAGCCGGGACGGCCCCGCTCGCCTCACGGCCGCCCCGCACCTGGAGAGGGACACTCGGGACGGAGCAAGGTGCGCAAGGCAGCCGGACAAGGTGAGCACAGCCGGGACAGGGCCGAGAGGTGCCAGGGTGAGTGGGGGAGCCGGGCTCCTTCCCACTCGGCAGCCACCCGAGCACTGCCACCAGCTCAGTCCTCCTGGCTGGGTCTGGTTCATGGTCACAGTGACAGTGAGATTAGGTGCAGTTGTAAAATAATGGCCGACACTGAGTCCACTCCCAAAAGCAAAGACAGAACAAGGACCCTGAGTGCTTCAGCTTCCTCGGAAAAGTAGGAAGAAATGGGGTTTGGAAACCTGAAAAACGTCACCAAGAATTAAAGCAGCAAAAACACTGAGGGCAAATCCCCCACACAAGTAATCCCCTAGTGTCAGACCGACCCAGCACACGGGTTTTCAGGCTGAGAAGGGCAGCGGGACGGGCTGTCCCTCAGGTGGGCTCCGGGCGGGCAGGGCTCAGCAGAGCAAGTGCCAAAGGCTGTGGCACTGGACCTGCACCTGCCACTGATAGAAAAGGAAGGAAGGAGGGTTTCAGAGAAGATATCAAAGTCAGCTCCCTTGCTTATGGCTGTAAGCCGAGCTGCTGTTGCAGAATCTGAAAAACAAAATTTGCTCTACAGGACTGTGAGCAAAAAAACAAAACAAAACAAAACAAAAAAACCACCACCAAAAGCTAGTATATATTGGTGTCCTCATCCCCACACAAGTATCACCTTCCCCTGTAGCAAACCTACTACTTAGTTGTAGAGGAACCTGTACCTGGAGAAGGGTGTGATGTTTTCCTTAATAGATTATGCATGAAGATAAACTGCAAAATAGTTTTTCATCTATATGCTTTAGTTTCCACTATTTCCAAAGAGAATATGTGTTTTCTGAACTCAGGACTAGCTAAATTATTTCTATTTTTTAGTAAAAATGAGAGTGAAGCATTCAGATTAGACATTCAGTTGCAACTCCACGAATGTTGGTCTTTAATAAACAATAGCAAAAAACCCCAAGCCAAACCAAAACAAAAACTAAAACTCGGAGGCTGCAAAGAAATGAGCTTATTTTTTATTTTTCAAATTCGCAGCCAGCTATCTCTGGTGTTGGCTGATGCAGTGTTCTGAGAAGTTAGCGATGCAAAATCTGCAACGACACAAACCCAAACTGAAAAGAAAGATTTCCTTCTCATATTAAAATCAAAAACTGGGGCTTTTGTTGGAGAACTTGGAGCCCGTCGGGAGTGACCCTGAGCTGTCTGCTCTAACTGTGCTGCAGGTGTTAACGAGGAGCGGAGGCGCTCTCTGAGCGGCGGTGCCTCGGCCGGACGGGACCTGGCAGTCCCCGGGAGCCAGGTGAGCCCAGGGAGTCAGCCCGTGTGCCACGGGAAAGTTTAGAGCAGGAAAAGTGGAAGAGTTACTGAGCAGAGGACGGTCTCTGCCTGCCACCTTTCCCCGCAGCTGAGTCGAGTGCATTCTGCATTGATCGCTGAGGAGCGCTCGCAGCGCGGCTGGGGCCGGCCGGGAGGTGGCTGGGGCAGCCGCGGCGTCGCTCAGACGCGGCCGCGCACCCTCCAGGGATACGGGAGAGCGGCCCGGGGCAGCGGGGCCGCCTCACGGCTGCGGGGACAGCGCGGGGAGGCGCGGCAGGGCCGCGGGCAGGTGCGCGGGGCGGGCGGGGCCGCGGACAATGGGCGGGGGCGGGCACAGGTGCGGGGCGGGGCGGCGGGGCGGGCCGGGGCGCGGAGCGGGGCGGGGCGGGCCGGGCTCCAGCCGCGCCGCCGAGTCCGCCGCGCCGCCAGCCGCGCCCGGAGCCGCGCAGTGCCCGCCGGCCGCCGCCGCACCCGCGTAAGTCCGTCCCTTCCTCCCTTGGTGCCCCCAGCTCCGCGGCCGCGGCTCCGGCCGTGCCCGCCCGCGGTGCCGCTGCCCGGCGCGGAGCGGCGGTGCCGGGGGATGCCGGGCGCTGCGCGGGGCTGCGCCGGGCGGGTCTCGCCGCCCGCCCATTGTCTGCGGCGCCCCGAGCCTGGGGGCGAGGTGGGGCCGAGCTGGGCCGGGGCTGAGTGGGGGCGGCTCGGAGCCTCTGCCGAGGTGATTCCCGGGTGCTTTGGCGAACCCCGAACCGAGGGACTGCCGCCGGGGGTACGTGTGTCTGTCCGCCCGGCACTTGGGGCGACTGCGAGCTCGGCACTGCCGGGGCTGCCGTTCCCGTTAATTCTTCTCAGGTGTTTCTTCTTTCCAGTTTTGCTCCCAGCTGGAGCCTCAGACGTTTTTACTCGTTGAGTGAGGAAAGGTTTATTTGTTTTAAATTATGTTACCTCTTCTCGGTTGTCTTGGAGCAGAAGCGGCCGTGCTGGAACAGGTCTCTCTCCGCAGCATTCATGAATCCCCTTTGCCATCATAAGCCATGTGCATCTCGAGTAATCAGTGAGATGTATGAGGAGAATGAATATTGTCTGACAGGGACGCTGAGCACCGGCACCTGCGAGCACCCTCTCCTCTTACAAGTGTGTCCTGATCACTTTGTTTGCTGCACCCACAAAGGTGTATTTCTTTAGCTGTGTAAGGCAGCAATGATTCAAAATATCTTGTGTAAGAAGTGGTACAACTCGTGACACCCAACTGCTTGTGTGCATCAGGTGGTGCTGGGTGCTAATCTCAGTGGACGACCAAATGTATGTGCCTGCCTTGAACGCTTTTTGTTTGATGATCCTTGATGGACTTGCTAAGTGCATTAGTCTGCTGAGGCTTAGAGTTTTCTTGCCCTCGGGAGCAACATATCTTATGAACACCTCTGTCTAATGTAGAGTTTGATTTCAAAGGGAAGCCCATGATGTGGAACCGGCATTGTGATTATGGAAACTTATAATAGATTTTCCTTAAAGAAACAGGAGACCTTATAGCGGTTTTAAAAATCAAATACAAGGTTTTTACAGGAAAAAAAATGCTTGCATTATCCCTCAATATAGCCATTTAGTCCCTCCCTACAACAGTAGCAATTTGTTTTAATTTTCTTTTTTTATTTCTCTTTCTGTAATGATTTTATCTTTATTCAATTCCTTTTCTTTCCTGGCACTGTGGATGTTGATCTCTGATCCAATTCTTAACAGCATTTGTAACTACAGTTTAGTTTATGTCCTCATCGCAAGGAAAAGAAAAAAACCAATCTTATAGGCAGCACCCCTATACATTTCACAACTTTGTAAGATTTTCTTTTCTCTTTATTGTTTGTTTGTGTTCTCTTTCAAATGTTAATATAACTTGGCCCTTTTCAGGCAGGTCTTGATTGAGCAGGTGATATAAAAACACACTGGCTCCCTTTAATGATCATTTTGATTACTGCCATTGTGTGTTCTCCAGTTACAGTGTGGCATGAGTTGTAAGTCTCTAGATCTCTTCTCCCCTTTTATTTTTCCTTTTCAGCAAAATATTTAACCACCAGCAAGCCCATTTTTCACATAAGTCAAATTTGGTTAATATGATGCTAAAATACACAGACTTGCTATGGTGTTTTTCTTCCCTTAAGAAAAACAAGAATGAAATTAGGATGTGTATAAGGAAAGGTTTAATAGGCAGTGGAGAACCAGAGATTTCTTATGGAAACGAGCCTTTACCAATCTTTATTGAGTTTGCTCGTCTGCATGAAGAAAAGAACTGTTGTTTTGTTATCTAGCAGCTGTAGGAAGATTGACAGCTACAAATTGCAAATCTATGAAGGATCTGCCCATGACACAATTTTTAGTTCATTTAGATCGTTATCCTACACATCTTGTCATTTGCAAAATTATATAAACAAGACCAGTAAGTTTGTGGAGAAGATGTAAATGCAGTGAATATACTGTAAAGATTTTGAAGCTCTTTGGGATAATTAGCAGAAGCTTGCCTGAAATATGACATTACTACAGTAAATTTAATTCAAATAGGAACACACCATAGAAAACATTCTATTGTAGAAAAGAATTATATATTTTAAAACATGCTAGTTCTGTCAGAAGAACATTAAGTGTAGTAGTCTTTTTGTTAAGATAAAGAGAGCATCACTGATGTTGTGGTGTGCTTTGCATTTCTAAATAGAATCTAATGAATTACAAACATTCATTATGCTACAAGCAATTGCTGAAACTTCTCAGCACCCCAAAATAGAGATTTATTTATATGCTCATATTTGCATGTTTTCTGATTATGGTGTCATTGTAAAAATAGAAATAAATAAAAAAACCCCCAACTATTGTTCTGAAATGAGTTCTCACCTAGCTGCAGATCTTTGGTTGGTCTTCCTCTGTCTTGGAAATTTATGTTTAAATACCTCACTGTGTTCAGGTTATGGAACTTTCTGTTGGGAAGTGTGGGAAAGCTACAGGAGGGGTCGGAGAGCATTCTTTGTTGGATCCTGGAAGAGTTAAGGACATATAATCTGCAGCAGAAGGTCAGGTTTGCCAAATGTCTGAGAAAGAAGATAGCTGAAATTTTCAAAGGTCAAAAAGAGCAATGTGCTAATTTTAAAGGACATCTTGCATAAATATTACTTTTCTTAACATGTTAAAATGTGAGAAAAGCAATTTCTTGGTCTGTGTTTTTATCTACATGTTTAACAACTTAGTCTTTCTTAAGCATGGTATTTGTAACACAGTTACTGTTTTTCTAATGCTGCTTCCTTCTGTGTGGACTCAAGAATGAGCCACTGGAAAGGGTCTGTATTTATAGGCCCAAAGCAATTTACAGCTTTTGAATGCCTCAGTTCATGGCTATACTTGGCACTGTACATGGGGACTGTCACTTTCCAAAAATGGTTTTCTTTAAAACATGTGGGTCTTCGGAGTTCAGTTTATCCCACGTCCTCCTGGGTGCCATGAGAGCCCAGCAGAGGTGGTGGTCACAGCCAGGGACAGAGGGAGTGGAGCCCCCCACGTGTCCCCTTGTGCTCCAGCACTGGGGCTGACGTGCTGAGGGTTGAGACAACACTGGGTGGTTCCTTTGGGGATGTGCATGGAGTGGGAGGATCACATCCTCTGCTGTTCACAAGGAGAGGTACTGAAAATTTATTATTGAATTCTGCTCCTCTTTACAACTGGTTTTAATTTATTTTTAAATACTCTCTCTTAAACCTTTATCTTGGGAATTAATTCCTGCCTTGGCACTGTATTTTTAAATTAACTCAAACCCAGGTGGATTCAAAATGCAGAAGACCCTTTTATAAATGACGGTGTTAATGACAGATGATGAAACACAGGCTGGAGAATATATACCAATTTATCTGTTGGTTTTCTGTGCCATACTACAGCTCCACTGATTATTCCTGATACTCCAGGTGATTCTCCTTGAATGCATTGTGGTGAAACAGAAAATTACAAAAGTGCACATCTGCAGCAACTCTAGGTCATAAAGCCAGTCCTGGGTTTGATCTGAAGCAATCAAGTATTGTTGGTCCCTCAAGGAAGTACTTAATGCTCATATCTTTTCCAGACAAGGAATCAGTCGGTAAGCATGGCAGGTACAGGAAGGTTTAAGGGAGAAAAGTCTGTGTCTCAAATGGTGATATTGTGGATACATTAATTGTGAATTAATGTAAATGGTGTCCAGAAAATCAGACAAATCTTCAACATAATTATTAATCAAAGTAAGAGAAGGGAAAAGAAAGATGAAGTATTTTTGAAGGCTGATACTGGGCAGTGTCTCACAGCTAGAAATGCATGTTATTCAATGAGAGAACGAGGGAGGGGTTTTGGGGGAGGTTTTTTGATGGTATAAAACAACTATTTCTTCCCTTGTAAGCTGAAGATCACTTGACTTTATCATACAATTCAGATGTTTGAGACCAGCCTCCTTTGTCAAGCAACAGTCATTGTGTTTCTGTGCGCTCTGCTCCTGTGGCAGGCCTGCAAACGCAGTAAGTGCTTATGCTGCTGTTAGCCAAGGGTCTGCTTCTTTAGCTTAAGTAGGGAAGATCTCCACTTGGAAGAGAAGCTTTTCAGTCCTTTCTTCCAGAGCAGGAGGAGTCCCTATCAGTTTTGCAGTAGTACTTTTAAGCAGCTTCAATTACATATGCTTAACTTTGTTTCGCTAGCAGGAGCTCCCCTTTCAGTAACTCTGACCTTTTTCAGTGAGGTTAGCTTAGCTTCTGCTGAATCCACCCTGCCTGTTCTGCTAGGTTGTAATTCCCTTTACAAAGTCCACTTTTACCTTTATTTTGTGACTTCTGGTTTTGATCATATTCCTTCAGTTCTCAGAAATATTTCGTATTCCTTAATCCTTATGTTTCCTGCTGATACACCACTTCTATCTCTTTTAGTCTATCCAAAGAACCCAATTCCTTGTACTCCAACTGTTTGGTTTGCTCACTAGCTCTAAGATCTCTTTACACCTACAACTTTTTCTCCCACTTCAAAGCTAGTCATGACAATATGACATATTTTCTGTATCCAGCTGTAACATGTACCCGTAGCTGGTATTATGTTTCTGAACTTGAATTTTCATGCCACTAACACCACACATGAAGTTTTCTCTGTGAAGAGGGTTCACCCTGACAAGTAGTGTTACTGTGAAAGCAGATGATACATCCGTGTTCTTGAAATCAGCAGAATTGCATCCCGAGGGTGAGAGCAGAACCATTGCACAGAATGGCTGAGACGTGATCCTAATTTTCTTTGTTAAAAGGTAACTGACAAACTGCTCGTGAATTCTGTTTGCTTCTAAACCAAAAAGAGCCATCTTCTTGAGTCAACAGCCTTGCCCCTTTTCCTTGCTACTCTTCCAAGGCTTCAAACTTTGATATCTATTCCATTCTACAGAACTTAGTTTTGGTCTACAACGTGTTACAAGTCTCTCTGGGAGAGGTCAAAGCCTCCCCAAAGCCAAGATTTTGGCTTTTTTTGTAGTTGCTCTAAAAAGGAGTAGCCCAGCACTGCACTTCTTCCTGACAAGTAGTGTCTTGCTTGTTCGTAATGGGAAATACTATTGCAATTCCAATACTGACCAAAGTTTTAAAATCTGCTTTAAAAAATGCTTTAACATCATTTGTTTGTTGGTGTGTGGTAAGGAAAAGAGTGAGTTCTTCACATATAATGAAAATGCACGGTAGAGAATCAGACATAGCCAACCTGAAAATGTCAGATCAATGTTCAGCAAATCAAATGTTCAGCATCTTTGAATTAGGGTTGAGGTGAGGGAGGCCCACTTTGTCATTTCTAGTAAGTATTACTGTTTTCACTTTCCCATAATCAAAGAGCAGGTGAATGAACCTGTCTGAGGCTGTAAAATTAAAAAGAAAAATTGCCTTCAGAAGGATTAGAAATCAACCATTTATTTCATAAAGCAAAAGATCAAGATGAGACTTTTCAGCTATAAATGAGAAATTATATAAACATTATTAGCATGAAAATGTGTGTTTATAGTGCAAATTCTAATGCAGTAATAAGTGTCTTTTTGTTTAATAAAATAACATAAAAAGTGAAAAATCACAGCATATAAATGGTAGTCAAAAAGTCAAGTATCCAAATCCAAATTTTTTTCTAAACTAAAACTTAGTGTTTTCTAGACAGTCTCCTTGGATCTCTCACTCCTTTTCTGGCAGTGAGTCAAATCTTCTTCCTATTTGAAAATGGACAAAACTCCACTCTTTCTCCAAATTGCTTGAGGAGAGAAGCTTTTCCTGCTCATAGCTCCACGAAATTTAAAAAACCCCAAACAACTAAATAAATCTGGGGAGGTTTTTCCATGTCCCCGAATATGTAAGATAAAATGTGTTGAACACATGCTGAATTTCTAGAGAAAACAGCTGGTTAACTCTAAACTCAATGGAGAATTTCCCACACTTATAAAGTAGCAAGTTTTTCTTCTTCCATGTGAATCATTAGGCTCTGTCATGAGGACATGTTAAAAATTGTTTTGTTTTGATCAAATATCGAGTGTTTTCACCAATACAGGAAAGCCTTCAGATTTTCCCAGGAAAACATTACTTGTCCCTGTTAAAGCATTCCCATTTTGTCTTAACAAATCACATACAGCAAAGTAATGCCCTTGCTTTACCACTGATGAATCATTTATTTAAAAAGGAAAAAAAAAAGGCAAGGAAAAAGCCTTTATGTAAAATGTCCATTTGTAACAGGAAATGTTGGGCAACTTTGGGCAGGCACACAGCTCCTGTCCTGTCTTGGGCACACCATGGGTAGTCGGGAACATTCTGTGTGCAGATCCTCAGGCCTGCAGGGATGTGTCTGTGCTTGAAAGCCACTGCAGAAAGAAAAGCAGTGTGAATTAACACAACTGGAGCCCTCCACTGCTGCGAGGACTCCTGCATAGTTTGAGATTTCCCACGTTATACTTCTGTACACAGTGTCCCTGTGGGTGACTCTGTCTTGGGGGATGGAGCTGTACACTGGAAAGCCATTTCACTGTGGGCATAGAGCTGGAATGGCTGCAAGTGCATGGGTGAGGGGGAGAAATTACCTGATGATGATGGCAGCAGAGATTTCCATTGCAATCCACTCTAGGACCACTGCATTACCCGCAATGGTGATGGATGGGTGCAGAGTGGAAGGAATTGGTGCACGTGTAGGTATTTACTGGCTTGAAAATAAGCTGGAGTGAAGATCAAATGCAGTTAAACCTGAGAGCACTGCAGTGTGAGAAGTAACACTGCTCTGCAACCACGCCACCTTGTAGAAATGTGGTTCAGCTCATGATCTGTGAGTACAGAATTTGTGAAGGTGGAAATTATTTGCAAAAGGGGATTTACCTTGTTAGGCTTTCAGTTGTTTAAAAGAGTTTTGTAGTTTAACTTTGGATGTGACGAGAGGAAATACATAATTTTCATGGGGCTTTTTGCTTTATTGAAACTGTAAGTGTAGAACTCTTCTTCCTTGTGCATTATTTCAGTGTGCTCTGAGCATCTACCAGACATAGTCATTGAGAAATTGTTGGAAATGTTTTCACCACTTTGTTTTCTGGCAGACAGTTGTAATCCAGTTTGTCAAATGAATTTTCTTGATTGCCTTGCAGCATATGCAAAGTACTTAAAATTGTTGTAATTGCCTTTGAAGAGCTGGGGTGGGGGGAAGAGAACAACACAAAAGAAAACAAGCAAAAATCCAGCTTTCTATTATTATGTAAGTCTAAAGAAAATTGTGCTGTATAAAAGCAGCACAAAAAATACAACAGGGGTAATATAATGACAGCAATCAAATCCTTCAGAATTCTGTATAGTGATTGGTCAGGGCTGGGGGAAACACAGATTGCTGTGTAAAACATTGAACAAACTAAACTTAGACACTCAAACGCATTTACTGTCTGACTTTCACTTGAATATAAATATTTGGGTTGTCAGTTCTGCAGGACTCTTCCATGTGGGGGATCTTGCTAAGCTTCAGGGGTATCCCTCTGCCTCTTAGTCCACTGTTCAAAACTGCTATAATCAATTTCACTTCCACTACTATATCTAATGTATTTTAGAATGCTTATAAGGAATTACAATCTCTGTTTTTCTGCAGAATTTATAACTTACACTGAGTTTGTTGCCTACAGTGAAGAATGAAGAAATGGTTTTTTTCTGCATATTGTGATGTTTAGGTTACAGATAGTCTAAAGCTGTTTTTTAAATTCTTTGTTAACTTACGTTTTTCTTACCAAAATCATGCTTACAATATTTGTCAGGAATCCGTGGAGGGCAGAGGTATAAACTCTTAGCAAACAGACAGGCCTTCATAGTGAAGTGAGAAAACACTCTACAAGATTCATGGTATGAATTAAGCTGCTAGTTGATTAGCTTTTGCAGCAATTTTTCCAGCCACTCAAGAAAGGCCGGTGTGTGGTACAATAAATCCAGAGATCTTAGAGCTGATATTCCTGTATCTTAACCTCTCTCCTTCTGAAATGTCAGCAGTCCTTGTAAATCAGGAGGTTCTGCTTGATATTCTGGGCAGCATGCCTTTGGAGCCAGGCTGAAGGGAGCACCATGATTGTTGCCTTTTGGCTGAAAGTCGAGAGTTTTCTGGAGAAAGCACTCTGTGGGAAAAGACGTCCTCGATTTGTTGCCAGGAGGTGTCACTGCAGCTCAGGAGTAACTATTTCATCCCTTGAGACTCGTTTTTGTGGTGTTGGGGTCTCCTCTGAGTGTTGGTGTCGTGGGGTGCAGCAAGGCCTGGCCCTTTATTGCGTGGCTGGACAAGCAGCACTGAAGTTGTGCAGATTATTAATTGACATATAGACAAGTAAAGAGAAGATGCCAATGTGTACTAAGTGTGTTGCTCCCCAAAAAGGCCCTTTGTGCATCCAGAGTGAATACGCAGTGCAGTGGTACTGGGGCCTCCTGCCTTTGGGAATTTGTGTGTTCATGGGGGTACCTGGGGCAGCCGTTTGTGATGCCCTGGTCCCGTTCACCTCTCAGGGTTGGAGCAGGACCTCAGCAGTCACTGATCAAATGTGTCATGCTGGAATAAGCATGGCAAGATATCTGGTGAAAATACCAGGCTGAAGAAGCTGGAGCCATGAGTAGTTTTGGGAATCATATCCTTGAATGCTACTGATAGCAATCTTTCAAAACAATTTAAATAATTTATTTTAATGCATGAGGAGCTTTTTATTCACAATCAGTTTTGCACAGCATATTATATGTATTTTATACAGCCTGCTAATGAGCTGAAGACTTGTTAATTATATGTGTGTGGAATGGCATAGCTGCTGAATTATGCACATTATTTTTCTTTACAATGAAGCCTTCCTCTTAACTGTATCTGTACTGCTTGAAATGTGCACCTCTGGCTTCTGATACAAACTCCTCTACTGTCACTTCATTATTGTAAATCTTCTGGTTTTGATGATGTGAAGGATTAGTCTGAAAGGGGGAAGAGTTGGTAAGGCAACAAAATATACTGTTTGAAAACAGTTTCCTGTGCTGCATAAAACAGCTGTTGGGAATTTTATATGCCCTGAAATAAAAGAAAATTTTGATAAAGAGCATAAAATCTGTAATGGTTCACTTAACTTTCTTCATCTGTCTGGTCTGTACTTCATTACTGTTTTCCTATATAATATTGTCCTCTTGATGTAGAAAACCAAAAAAACTTCAGGAAAAACTCAACAACAAAAACTAAGGTTATATGTGTTTTTTACAGCAAATATTTTAAAAGACCAGATTATTGTTGTAAGAATTGTAATAAACATAGAGATAGGTGCCCTGTTTCCTGAGTTTATGTTTACAAAATTTATAAAATGTAGTGGCAAATCTGATCAGCTGTTTCTTACCTTGGTAAAATCCAGAAAGCCACAAAAATATGCAATGCTGGTGATTCCAGTAACTTACTAAACAGCACATTTTTATGTAAACTTGATGTCTAGTATAGAATTTAAATCATTACATGGAAATAAGATTTTCAAAATCCCTGTGTCTTTTACGATGAATTATTCATATTAATGAATACTCAGATATAGCTCAGTCTGTTGAATGAGAATGATGTTTCATTTACATGTGTTGGAGGTCATGCTGGTAGATCTTGGGGAAACATGGAAGCTTTGCTTTTGCCAAGAGCTTTGACCTCACTCATATTTACTGTGGGGCTGCTGCTAAAGTCTGGCTATGGAGTGCTCTTCAGTGGGGTTGTCCTGGAAGCCTCCACCCGTGAGCAATGGGCAAAGAAAGTGAGACCCTGGATGGAAAGCTTGGAAAATGTTGTGAGCTGGGTGTTAGGCACCTCTGTCACTTCTCAATCTTCTCATGGTGCTTCCAGGTTTCATTCTGACACTCAGTGTGGTGGTCTGGGTTTGGCAGCCTTGAGTTGGTGGAGAGCAGGATGTGTTGGCAGCTTTCTCAAGTCAGTGTTGGACTACCCAAATTACTGGGCTGTGTCCCCCTCCTGGGGGTGGGCTCTGTGAGCTGCTGGGGAAACACTCCTGCGTTTGTGCAGGGGCTGTTGGGAAGCAGGGGGAGTCTGAATCAGGATTTCTGTCATGTTGAAAATCCTGAACTTTGACATTGTCATGATGGCAGCGGGGCTAGTGGGCTGAAAGTCTGAATTGCTTTTCAGTAGCAAACATTGATTGGCATTTTTGTGTTTGTTTTTGAAAGAAACACCCAACAAAACAAACAAAAAAACCCCTCCAAAACCAATGCAGACTAAAAACACCCGAACAAAAACCTCTCAGTTTTCAGTTTAGAAAAACTTGGGCTCCTTCATTTCTTTTTTTCTTTTTGATGATAATTGTGTTGTAAAAACCTAAATTTGTGCAAGTGGGTAGGAAAAAGTAATTTTGATGAAGATTTCTGAAACTTTCTGGGGGATGGAGGAGAGAAGAAAAGTAAAGCTATAATAGTAATATGTCTAATGAAAGGAAATACAGCTTAATTTATTGTGCTACATTTTTGAGCTTTTGGATGAGGCAGTTGTATATGGCTAAAATAAGCTGAAGAAGGTTAGTGGTCCATCTTGATCCCAGGCTCAGGCTACATGAAAATCAGTACTGCCTTCAACAAAGAAAATACTTGTAAAACTTTCACCTGAAGAAGTTGTTTGTGAGAACAGCGTTAGTGAACTTCAGACTGAGCATCTTCTACGTTTTCCTCTAGTTATGGGGATATTTTTGAGATTCACAAGCTGCATTCTGGGTAAGTCCATCTTGGACATGTACTCTTGGGGAGAGGAACAGGTGCAAGGAAAAACATCCTAAATTGGCCTGCAGGTTTTTCAGTCTTTGCTGTTGTTTATACGGGGTGTTCAGGGGATTGCATTTGTTGTGCTAATGTCAGCTTATTTCAAACAAGCCGTGAAATGACTGTTAGATTAGGAGCCTTAAAGGATTATATACGTCCTTCAGCTAGGTGCTGCTGCAATATAAGCACAGTAACAATAATCAGCTTAGTTAAGTTCAGACAGGTGGTCTAAAGGGAAAAGTTCATTTTCCCTCCATCCTCAACATTGGAACATGTGATTACGTAGAAAACTAGAGAAATTGCTTAGGGCCACTTTCAAGTCTTCAAGTCTAGGAAGCCAGGGTTGTTTTGGTTTTCTGGGTATTCTTTTAACACTGATTTTGTGGCATCATAACATGGCATGGACATGAAGAACTTCCATTTTCTTATCTGCTTTTTAAAGTGGTAAAAATCCACTCACCATCATGGCAAGATGGTGAGTGGATTTCCCTTCGTAGCCAGCTGATGACCTTGTACTCATTCAACTTTTGGTAATGAAAAAAAAAACCTAGTTTTGTTTTGTGGGATTTTTCCCTTTACTGTACACAATATTGATTTTTCTCTTCCTGCTTAGGAAATGTAGTACCTTTGCAAGTGAAGACACTCTCTGTGTGTAGTGTGGAGAGCCATGGGAGCAGCTTTCAGGAGAGCTGAGCTGTGACTCTGGGCAGCTCTTGGCTTCCTCCCTTGGGCCAGCTGCCTGCCCCGTGCCCCAGGGGTGCTCAGTATTATCTCATGTGGAACATCTTTGGAGTTAAGGCTGAGGGGTGGCTCCAAATAACTCCTAACCACTGCACCTTTCCCAGTAGCTTGGGATTTCTGCTTCCACAACAGACACATTCTGTTCTCCTCAAGTTCCTAATGTCTAAATTAGCTTATCTTAGAAATAAACTCCTTGCTTTGTATGTGTAAATGTAAGTGCCAAGTTAAAGGGATATACCAAATATTTTTATACCTAGAAATAACTGTAAAACCAGGAAAAGGATATGGAGCTGTGCAATTACTTGCGAGGATTCCGAGACTGAACGAGTTATTTTTAAGCATTTCATTACAGGGCTTAATTAACTGCTTACCTAACTTGGTAGGTTAATGTCAATTGTTCACAACCAGTTTGGAGTACAATTTATTGTACTGTCTTGGAGAAAATTCATATGACCAAGAAAGTGTCTGAGGTAATTGTTTCTGTCGTGATTTAGAAATATTTTCTTTCCTACAGCATTCCTTTGGGTGCTTTGTGTGATTGGTATGAAACCATGATAGCTTTAATTTTGGCAAAAAGTATTTCTATTAAGAACATTTATGTCAAAATATAGAAAAATAAGCACACAACAGAGGCACAGTTTTAAGACTCTGAAATAAAGCCATAGAAATTTTGGTTTATTGGAGGAATTCAGAATGCCTTTTTTGGCTTTTATTTGGAGTTTATTTTGGGGGGGGGGGTTTACTTTGGGTTTTGGGGTTTTTTTTGTGTTTGTTTGGGGGTTTTTTTGTTGTTGTTGTTTGGTGTTTTGGTTTTTGTTTTTTGGTTTGGTTTGTTTTTTATAATGATTTAAAACTAGCTTAAAAAATTACATGGAAATCCCTTGACCTACAGCTCAAAAGAAATTGGAGGCAAGAGGTGCTGTAAAATAGGCACATTTTGTGGCTTTGTTTGGGACAACCTTTAGAAGACTATTCAAGTCTGAATATTAAACTCCACATAAGTAAATTTCAAAGTAGAAGCCCAGGAAGAATTTGTATTATGTTATAAGGAACCCTTTTGTATACCTGAAGACTCTAGATGGAAAAAAGATTATTTGCTATAGTATTCTGAGCTCATTTTTTCATTTCACCTGGATGAAATGAAAGTACATTTGGGATGGTAGATTTTCAGACTCTTTGTCATTATCTTGTTTTTGATTCTTTATGGATTGTCCAGATAGAGTTGTCAACATAGTGCTTTATTGCAGAGAGCATCAATATGTAAAAAATGCAGGGAGAAAAAAAATCTTTATTTTTCCCTGTGCTGTGCCACAAATAAATTGTGAGAGAAATGAGCAAGAAACTGATTCCACTTGAATTGTGGTTGAAGAAGGGCATTTCATCCTTCTCTGTCATGCAAATCCAGTTTGATTTTTTTGGAAATGCTATTACCCTCCAAAATCTGTTCTAGCTTTCCTCATTGCAGTAGCTTTTGCTTATAATAATGCACAACATACTGTATCCTTTTGGCACAGATTGATCTGGGGGAGCAGAGTGGAAACATACATTAGTGAGACAATGTAAAGATTTCACACTCCTGCTGCTTCTGTACTGCTTGTGTTTGAGATAAATGACACTCCAGGACACCAATTCTCCCCCTCGTTTGCACTTTCTCTAGACACCAAGGAAAAGATTCAGAAGCCTAAACATAGATATCTAATGCCATTTTAAATGCTTTGGGTACCTGAGACATCTGTCAGGGCTAGCAGGTGTGACAGATGACTTAATGCCTTTTTTAGCAGCGGTTGAGAGCCAGGGTGGGATGCCCTCAGGCATCTAAAATAGCACAAAACAGTGTGGCTCCTGAATTCTCTGCTGTAAAATGAAGTAGATCAGGTAAAAAGGCTTTAAACAATTGTGTAGGCATATTTGGATGTGGTTAACTTGGGGTAATTTGGAAGTAAAAGTTAGTGATAAAAGTGAGATTTATCGAAATTTTCTCTTGTATCAATTTAAATTCCTTTAAAACTTCTTGTAGTACAACCTCTATGCAAATTTGCAGTTGTACAACAAGTGAGGCAGGGGCTTTGTTTTTTAAATGATCAGTTGCAAAGCTCTAGATAATCCCTCCTATTAAGCTTGTGTTTTGAACTACAGAGGTTGCCGCTTGTAAGCTAAGGAGTGTCAAACTCCCATCACTGCATCACGCAGGTTTCCAGCAGTTTGAACAGAAAATGACTGTTCCCATCCAGCTGGGGCCATTGTGGAGGTGAGGCTGTGGATTGTGCAGTGCAGGGCTGTGAGCAGGCAGAGCCTTTGACCGGGCTGTGCTTGAGGTGAAGCTGTGCCACAGCAGTGCCCTTTGTGCAGTGCCCTCACACACCTGGGCTGTACCTGCCCTGCTGCGCCCTCTCCTTGCCACAGGCAGGGACAGGACAGGGAGAGCTCTGACTGAAGTTCTCTCTGCAGCAGAGGTGCTCTGAGGAACCCTCACCTCACAGCCCATGCCCTGGATGTGCTGTTAGTTCAGAAGTTAATGCAGCATCTCTTATTTTGAGGAGTTTGGTAGCTGGGTAATGCAGATAGTTAAATAAATTCGATAAATTCTAAATGACATATTCTGGAAGCAGTAGTTACCCATCGAGCTCTGTGATCAAAAGGCAATGTTTTGGTATTATATTGTGTGTTAATGTTCTCTGTAGTCAGTGTGTAGTTAAACAAAAAGACACAACAGGCATTAATCCCTTTTAAATATACTCCTGTCATGATGTCAGAGGTGTCCCTGGGAATGTGCTGAAGAGTGTGGTAGTGTAACTGCCTCAGTGGTACAATAATCTTCCATGAATTAATTTCTGGGGGCATGGCATTGCTGTTATGAGATTGAAATTGAAATAAATAAATGAAATCCTCGAGGAGTTGCTCTGCAGTTTATAGGGGATTTTGACTGAAGTTTGGCCTCCCTGCTGCTGCATTCTGTTTCCATATGAGTTTTTGCTTCGTTCATGTCCAGACCAGTGTGCCATGGTGCCAGCTACCAGAGCTATCAAAGCTGTAAAGCCCACACACAACTGCATTCAGTGGTCCAAGTAACTTCTCCAATATGTGCTATCATAATTTATTCAAAGCAAAGCCAGAAATAATTTGTGCTTTAAAAACAGCTTGAGTGGTGAAAACCATAATGCAGTGCAAATCATTTTCATCTTTTTAATAGTGCTTGACACTTTCCAGTACAGAACATCTACCTAACAGTGCATTATTGCAAAGTGCAGGAGGAGCAAACAAAAATAGGAGCAGACTTGTTTTTTGGGGATTTTTTTTTGTTTTTTTGGTCTTATATACAACCACAGTTGGTACAAGATGTTTTTATTTTAAAATATGGAAGTGTATATATTCATAGGTTTTAACATCTGTTCATTTCTAATTGTTTTCTTACCAGCTATTCTTAAATGTTTCAGAGAAAGCCCAAAGGCTTATTAAAATTTTTAGTGAGAAAGCTTATTTTTTCAGGGCATACAGGATGTTACCTCCAAAGAAATATTAGTGAATTACTCCTTTCCCTTGACTTTAATGACTTTATAATTATACTTTGTCTTAAAGGAAATCTACACAGGTTCACTGTTTTTCGTCTTCACTGGATAAAAGCTAATCTTGCCCTGAAATGTGGACAGATGGGGAAAACCATTGTAACCATTAGTTATGACTGTTTCTGTGCAGAAATTGTTTTTAACTTGATTTTACTTTGAGAAGGAAAACAAACAGATTCATCCACATCCCACCATGTTTTGGTTGCTGTCTGTGTGGTGATCAGCTGGAGGACAGTGACGTAGAGCACTTTCATAGGCCGGAAGCCGTGACTGCAAAATCAACATGGAAAGATAACGTTGTGTTAAGAGATGGCGCAATTTAGAAGCAGGCAAGAATGTATTCATTTTGTTTCCTTGTCAAGTAATGTGTTGCCAGGTATGGAGTTGAGAAAGGTTTTTCTGTTAGGGCCACTGGAAATTATTCTTGTTGTGTTTATTGTGGGGTATGGTCTGTTTCCTAGAGCCATTTAAAATATTTATTTTAATTGGCTATTTGCATATGAATATGAAATACAGAAAAAGCCTTTGGTTTACTTTATATAGTGGGGTTTTTTCTGACATTTCGGATTTTAATGCTAAAAATCTTATTTTTCTCTTACCACTGTATTTTGTGGTCGCAAAGGAGGCTGGGGAAGGGGATCCCCTTGTGGAACTGGCTTGATAGTGTCTCTTACAAGTTGCATGTGATTCTGTGAAGCCACAGTCATTTCTTTTCCTGCTTTGTGCTCTAGTGCTGCAGCATCTAATAAATGTGTTAAAAAATAAAAGCAAAGCAGCCAGCAGTACTGTGACAATCATAAGGGTGAAGAAGGAAAGATAGATAGGAATTTTCACATTAAATCTAATGGCAAACAGAAGTGTCTAAACATTTGCAATATCTCATAATGAGCTAATCTAAAATTGAACAAAATTTATTCCTTATCCTTTCCTGAAGTTTAGGTATTTATATATCTGAAGTTTAGGTATTTATATAACAACTGTAAATTTTTGATGTTCAGCTAAACAGACAATGCTATTTATTTATTTAATTATCTGATTCTTTGTCCATAGCTGTAGTATACCAGGCTTTGTATGTTCATCCCCTATGGAAACTCAATATTCCTGGCCTTTTAAGCCTTCTTCCTTGCCTCTAATAATTTCATTGCCCATCCCTGGACCTCCTCAATGTTTTCTGCTGTTGACTCGTGTCATTGCATTATTGTATTTTCAATGTTTATTCTGCTTCTCCATGTGCTAATACTTTTCCCCTGTGTGTTTGCAGTTCAGATTGAAGCTAATGTGCAAGCAGGACTGTGCAGGGGATAGCTCTAGCAAATGGCACTGAGCCTCCTTTAAAACATGGGGTAAAAACCATCTGCAGCAGCCTCTGCTGCCTTTCACACCTTCCTTGCTCTGTCTTCCTTCTGACTTCAGCCAGGACCCAAAACCACCTCCAGTGCAGGAGGAGGGAGCTAATTCTTGATTCCTGGCTGCTGGACCCTGGGGGTGTCACTGGCAATTCCAAGTCCACCGCAGTGTAGTTTGGCAGCTCCAGCTGGTGTGCTGCCTAGGAGCTCTTGAGGAATTTTCCTGGCCTGGATTCTCTGCTTCCTCCTGCTCATAAACCTTTTATGAGCTACATCAAGGACTTTAAAGTGTGGAAAACTGGCATGTGCAAAATATTTTCTTTTTCCTTGTTCGTATCTCTGAACTGGCTTAACTGCAGAGGTCATGCTAGGGGAGGGCTGAATAAGCTCCCTGATAACAGGCAGTTGTTAAAGCTGGCTGGTTTTGTCCAGCTGCAGCCCGAGAGCAGTCCACATTGTTCCCTCTGAAGTGCCCTGCCTTGTGCTTGAGCTTATTAATTTGCTATACAAGTTTGTTTTACAATTTACCATGTCTTCTACAGAGACAGGGCAATTCATTATGTCACTCTGCCTTCATCTCTTTGTGCCTTGGTAACCACACTGGGATGCTTAGGAAGGGAAAGACCTCATGGCACATTTGCTGAGGGTCTGGATAGTAAACCAGAAAACTAGTCAGGTTAAGAACTGCATGTTCCATTTGCTAATTCAATTCACTGGTGGGTTTTTCAAGTTTTGTTTTGTTTTTCCTTCACTCTTTCCAGAATAAGAACATTCAGTTGGTCCTGCTTCTTCTGTGAAGTTTAAACCTTTCAAATCCTCTCTGAGCTGCACAAGTAGCAGAATTAACGCCTATAAAACTTAAAATACTTTGTCTTTCAGGATGAGAGAAACAAGATGGGTGACAGAGTTTTATTGTAGACTCTACCAGAGACCCGATTAAAGCCTACCAAATCTTTGTCTGCAGAAACCCATTGCAATGCTAAGCAGTCAAATCAGTTTTATAGGGACCTTATACCCCATATTTCAGTAAATGCTTTTTTGTAACTGTTGCATGTAAAGTGAAATCAAAATAATTATCAAAATAAAGAGGCCACTGTAGCATATATACTGATGCATGTCAAATTATTCCTTTAAACTGTTTGAGGGCTATTAAAACTGTTCTTTGCTTTCCGAATTGGATATTTCTCTCAGGGAGAAAAAACCAAGGCCTGAAATTTATTGAGTGTAATTAGCTGCAGCTTGCAGTGCCAGCTCTTTGCTGTTCTTCAGCAAGATCTAATTCATTTCCCCCACACCTGATGATGCTGCAGGTGCTGAAGGAACTTGGGAGGGGCTTATGCATCACTAAGTGCTTGAGTGGTGAGAGGTTTTGAAACATTTGAAAGAGGAAATGTAAGAGGGGAAAGAAACTCCTGATCTTTACAAATATAGATACAGGCATCCTACACAATCCATCCTGTAGTATTCTGACGTAAAGCTGTCGAATGAATAACTTGGCATGCTTCTCAAGACATATGAGTGTATATGAAATAATTCTTCTCATGGCATATTCTATAAATTATTTTAGGGTGCAAGAGACTATGCATTATTTTTGCTGTAAATATAAAATTCTTATTAACTGTTGGATTTTCCTATTTTGACAGACATACTGCTCTTCAACAGTTTCATTTATTATGCGTGTAAATGTGTATACAAACAAGAAAAATCTGAATCATAATTGTGAGTCCATATGCTAGAGACATTCTTCTGAGTTTTTCATTGCAATATTTATTAAAGTAGAAGACAAAAAAGCTCTTTCAGTCTTTGGGTATGAATCTCATGTATGGAGAGCAAGTCTGTCTGAGCTGTGTTTTATTTTGTACATGCATGTACGCATAGCACCCATCTCATGGAGAAAAGGGTAGGGTCATACTGTAAGCACAGAAGAAACTCCTATTTCTTCCATGTGGCAGGAATGGCTATTATGGGGCGGGGGAAAGCCGTATTTGAAGTAGAGGAATAAATATTCTATTCTTCTAACTTAGTGCACAGAACTGACCTTTCTCATAACTACTTGACTCACTGCAGAAATTGCTCATGTGGTCCACAGGGCCCCTGTAACACATACACTGCTAAATGAAGGGGAAAATTCAATGGTCAGTGGGTAACACCATGGACTGGCTAGAAAGGTAATAATTTTTGCATGTGCAGTTGTTGAATTTTTCTCAGACTTCATAGTACTTATTGGTCTGCCAAAGAATTAATAAAAAGAGTTTAGATCCTAGACTAAAATATTGAAATTGTAGTCACACACTTTGCATGCAATCAGTAAGTGCCTTTCAACACTTGCTCTGTTGCTGAAAGCGAATGTGCAGTTCTAGCTGCTGCTTAGAGATTACATTCAGTAAAAGTAAGGAAGCACATTCCCAGGGGAAGGGAGCTGAATACAGAGAGGTGTACACAGGTGTATTTTAAGGTCAGTGGTTATCTGTGCAGAGCACTGCATGGCATCCAGACTATGGCACACTTCAGGTCCTCCTTTAGGAAGGAATTATGCAGTAAACTTTAAGGCGATGTGTAAAGATGGCAGATCAAAGTTGTTATTGACATAGGCAGATACAATCCCACAGACACATCCATTGTGAGCTGTAGTTTTGAGGCTTGATGTTAACTCTGAAAGGAGCTAACAAAGCCAGATGAGCAGAAAGCAGGGCGGCACATGAAATTGATTTTTGACAAGTGAAAAACTGCTCATACTGGAAGAGCTCCATGTACACATTGCTTCTTTCTTCCCAGCCTCACGTACTGCAGTGCTCCACCATCAGCTCTCTTTCAGGTGATAAATCACTTTGAGGTCTCATCTACTTACTGACTTCTCGTGTATGTGGAATAAGGTAGCAGAATCTATCCCTGGTAAACCTAATTATATCTCTGTGACTGTGAGAAATCAGCTCTTTGTCTCAGAAAAGATTGCCTGTATCTAACACAACCTTACGAAGTCACAGAAAACCTGGAAGGGGGGGAAGAAAGGAGCATGCCAGTGCTGCCATTTTAAGGAATTTGCCCATCCACTTAGGAAGAAAGGAGAGGCACTGGCTAATCTCAGTGTTTATGTTTCCTCTATGTTCTCACAGTGACTTGGAAACATTCAAATATTGTCAGAAGTTTATCATTAAATAAGTTCTATTCTAAGGAAATGTTCACTAAATATGAATTTCAGGAAATTTGGTCTTCATTGAAAAAAGGCTTCACATGTCATAAATCACTTTGACTGTGTTTGCTAAATAATTGTATGCTATAGAAATAACATACAATTCAAAAATCTGATTGAGAGCTTACCTTTAAGGAGAATGACAAACTGACCTCAATTGGGTCATTTTTCACATGGAATCTCTAGGGTGCTAGAAAGGGGGAAAAAAATAGTTTCTAGGGAAAAAAGCTCCTATCTGAATGAAGTACTGAATTTGAAGCTGATGGTGACCCAGTCTTAGTGTTCTAACAATTCTTAGAATTCTTTGATACATTTTCTTGTTTTTAGGAGACTTTTTTCCTCTTTATTATTTGCCTTTGGCTGTGTCAGTGCATTGAGTGTAGTCTGATGGAATAATGTAACTTGTACATTGGTTTATTAATTAAAATTAGAGTTAAAATACAACTGCCCAGATCTTTAGTTATCAGAATGGATTTTTTTTTCTTTTATCAAGAGGTAGATTTATCTTTTGCACGTCCCTTATCTGGCAGTCATCCTTGTGCTCTCACTGTCAGTCACCACAGGCGTGATCTTTGCTCTGCTCTTGTGGAAGCGAATTCCTGCATTCAAGAGACAAAATGAACTGGTTAATATCGTCAAAACATTTGTCAATTTCTCAAATTAGGTGCAAATTAAAAGAGGTATTTTGCTAAGCAGAGCTACTAATAGGAGCTATATTAATAATGAAAGGTAATTTCAAAGCATGACTGCACAAGCAGAACAAGGCTTTGAAAAGGTCCGAACATATGCCTGTGACTGAATAAACCCATTAATTCCTTACACATTTCCATTCTTATTCCAAGTAATCAAAATGAAAATATGCAACTCTTTAATAGCAGCACTTTAATGGAGCAAAGGAAGATGTGTTATATGCAGGATATCACAGTGCATATGTGGTTGCCTATAAAAAGTAATGCAGACTGGCAACACGCTATTTTCCTCATCAGAAAAAAAAGCATGGATTCTTGTGGAGGATGCTTTGCTTACAGAACTTTCCTTGCTGATCACGTTTCAGTTGCATCCTGCTCAACGTTTAGCAAATCAAAGTTAAAAATTTACGAATTATAGTAAACATACCACCTTGCTGTTTTATGATGTGCAACGGGGAAAGAGAAATAAACTACTGAAACATTGTGGCTTTTGTCCTACTGTGGGACCAGCCAGTCTTGCATGCTTATATAAATATTTACTTGAGTGGTGCTGCTGTGATATGTTGATTTGCAACATTTTTTTATTTTTAAAAAATCTTTGTGCAGAGGTTCTGTCATTAGTCAGTAGACCTGAAAGGATGGATCTTGCTTTAAAAAGAACAGATTAACTGTTCTGGCTGGATTTGCAAAGGAAGAGTAGGGTTAGATAACAGGTCCTGTAAGTGTTTCCTAACCTTTCACTGTCCACCTCTGACCTGCTTTAACTGAACCAAGAATTTATGATTATCACTAAATGACTCTGCATGATTGAGGTTTGTGTTGCTGTTCTATTTCCCAGCTATTCTCTCTATGTAAGAAAGGGCAAAAGTCTAGTACAGGTCTTCTTGATGGTCACAGTAGTTTTACAAATGAATGAGAATTCTTCCCTTGAGGTCCTCTACCACCAGTGCTGAAATATTTGATAGAGGAACTTGCCTGAATATTTGGTGGATGTGAATATCTTTGGTATGAAGAGGAGACATGGGGACAGAAAATAGAGAACAAGAAGGACTATTTCAAGGGGAGAAATGAGGAATAGGAGAGCAAAGAAGACATAAGGAAAATAATAAAAAGGTTACAATTGAGGAGGGAAAGAGAAGGTGATAATGGGAAGAGATACGATTTTTAAAAAGTTGTATGAAGAGTTCTACACTGAGACCTGTAAAATGAAGGCAGGCAAGAAAAAAGAGAATCTGAAAGAGAATGGTTATTTCAGTCTCTTGAACTAATAACTTCTCAACCTCTGCATTTAAAAGAATTGCTTTTTAAATTCAAGGAAATTAGAGAATACATCAAAAAGACATGCTGTGAAAATGGCTGACAGCAATCAGGAAATTCAGAGTTAATACTAACACTATCTCCACTGGCTGTTGTACTGCTTTGTTACTGGGGTGGCTCACACTTGTTGTCCTAATCTTTAATACAAGATGTATTGTGCTTCCTATCAGAAAAAGGACACACTACCCAAATTGGTACACCCATTACTTCTCTTATCAACCCCTGCTTAGACTTTGCTTCAGGTAATTTTAAATGAGAATTTCTGAAATCTTGAAATTAAACTTTAGTTATTAGACATGATCCTTCAGACCTTGTGTAGAGAGCAACTCCTCATTCTGAGTTTGATGAATGCTTCCCTGCATATATAATAGAGCAGCCCTGAATGAATTCATATTTGCTTTTGCCTCAGGAAGAACAGCAAGGTTAGGTAGGTGACTCTTAAGTAAGATCCTTTGTCTATTGACATTATTTTTGAACACTTCTTCCTCAGGCTGTGGCAATGTGTACTAAATAAACAAACATCACACCCAGCAAAGCACATGCAGCCACAGAGGTGAGTCCCAGGTGGCTGCGAGCTGTGCATGTGAATTATTTATTTGGGGAAGGGTGTTGATAGTGTTATCCTGTCACCAGTTTTCTCAAACTGCTAGTGTTTGTGTACTCAGTGGTGGAAATAGTTAGTATCTAGCTTATTTTCAAAAAAAATTACAATTAAAATCAGTTAAGTTCACTGTTACACAGTGTCTGAACCATCAGAAAAACTCCCAAGAAAGGGATAAACTTCTGCTTTTCCAGGTGGCTAGTCCTTAAGATATGTCCCAAAAATTTTTGCCTGGCAAAGCATGATGTTTGTAATGGTAAAAGTGCTAATTTCTTATCTGATCAAACAGATAGGCTAACTGGTGGAATACTCAGCCTCTTCTAGGCCAGTTTCATTGTTTACTTGCAATAAACAGAATACAATTAGGTACATAACCACATATAGCAAACAACTTTAGAGTGAAGTACCTCGATTCCAGCTTCAGCTGCAAAGAGAGTATTATCTCTGTCTATCAAATTACCTGCAGGATGTGTGTCTTGATTTTTCTATAGATGCCAAACCAGTTAATGTCATTTACCCACTGCTTTTACCACAAAATAGAAGTTCCATATGATAGCTGTGGTGTTCTCATTCTGGAGCCAGTCCATTAAACTGGGGGAGAAAGCCTCTCAGGAAGGTCACTTGGAGAAAGGGACCAATGTTACTAAGGGACTCAGATATGAAGATGGAGCAGAAATTACTTCTGAGTCTAAGGGGATTGATTATTCCACTGACTGTGCCTTTCATGTTTTATGTTTTGTGCTGTAAATATTTATGGTTCTCATATTTTGTTTGTTGTTTTGAAACATAATGAGTTTTTGTAGCATAAGCAACCTCCCTGCTCTGCCAGCCCAAAAAGAGACAGTGAGTGCAATGGAAGTGTCAGGAGAAGCCTGCCATGGCTATGATGTGACACATTGTCTAGTTCATTGCCATGTTATTCCTGCAGAAGTTTGCTAATTAGTCATTAAACTAAAGTTACCCCTACAATCTTGTCCAAAATGTCACACGGATAGCATTGATTCAGAACCAACAGACAAAAATGATAATTTTTTTTCATGCTGTCTGCATAATGCTGCATTATTTTATGTGGTGCCTTTCAGTCCCTGCATGGTATGTGCCCATTTTAGCAAGTGCCACGAGCTGGATTTGGAGAGGGGAAGCAGCCCTGGGGCTTGCATGACAGAGCCTTGTGCAGCCAGGGCTGCTGTGCTGCTCCGTTTTCTTCCCATGCTGATGATGTGTTTTACACTCCTTGCTAGATTGGGTGCCAGGTTTGTATGGGGAAGCGACTGGGGCAATACTCTGGGTCAAAAATTCTACTCTGGCTGTGCTTATATTAGAAGGAGATGGTGCATATGTCCCACTGTCTTCTGTGCCTTAATGTTATTAAACCCCTCTAAGGAGTAAAGATGTAGAGTTTAGGAGGCAGGAGGAGCCATGTACCAGCCCTGTGAGCTACCTGCAGAGACCTGGGCTGGGTGAAGCCATTGAAATGGGGTTTCAGTGGCAGATGCATGGTGTCCACACATAATGGAATTTCTCTCTGGTTTTAGTGCTATTTGTAACTGAATTAAAGCCTGGTAACTTGCTGCAAGCTACAGATGTTTTCAGTTTGCCCTAGGGGACAGAGCTGTGAAGAGTGGCTGTAACCCTTAGAGAGATGTTAACTATTCTTAATTATTTGGCTGTCACTTAAAAACCTAAGACTCACAAGAGCACTGAGACCCCTCTGTGTGACAGGGCGTGCAGGGGGCTCGTGTGGACAGCCTGGAGGTTCCTCTGTCCCAGAGCTCTGACCCAGCCCCTTATAGTGTGAGCCAGCCCCAAATTCAGGGCTACAGTGGAACAGCACTGAACTTCCCCAGTCACCTCAGCAAGATGTAACAATTGGCACAGTTTTGTGTACTGTTTTTTCTGGGAGAAATCACATTTGAAGATCCTGTCTCCCAGTGTAAAGTTCAGCTGCTCCATCAGTTGTGCCTTTACAGTGCTTGGCTGGGTGTGTTGGGTTTTGTTTTTTTTTTTAACAAAAGTGAAACACCACCGAAAAAATACTCCAAGAAACTCAAAACAACACAAACAACCCCCCCTCAATGGTCACCAGTTTTTAATATGTCATAATTTTTAAATGGGGGTTCTTTACCCCAAACCAGCAAGCAATTATTGTGTGTTTATCCATGTTTGTTTTGTTTTTTCCTTTTTAATGAATGTTGTAAAAAGTTAAGTGGTGCATAGAGCTATTTGAGGAGTAGGGAAAATACTTGCAGTGTACATTTGATAAGCCAAGCCAGCACAGTTAATCACAAGGTTATTAGAAGATAGTTTAGGATATCTAAATTTTTTGTAGGCAGAAAAAAATTATATAGAAAGGGTACCTTAATTCAGTGAAAAAGGGCAAAAAAAGTTCACATCTGAAAGGGCGCTTTTTGGTTATTGTGGTGGGTTTCTTGTTTTTATATAGTAGGTCTGATTAACAATTAAAATGATACATTGGTAGATGCAGTGAATTTTGTAGGTTGTGGTGATGTTGGCTTGGAAGCCTGTGCTTTAGAAAGTAATTGAAAATGCTGAAGAGAGATTGTAATTGAAAAGTCCTAGGCTTTGTACACTACCTAAGGATCACTTTTTCATGGCCTCATAGATCACAGCAGAGGAACCATTGTGTTACTCAATATGAGGCTCAATATAGTTTAATTGGAAAGCAGATACTTTGGTTATTAGACTCGTAATTGAATTAAATGAAGGTCAGATTTAAATAGCTAATGGCCTTTCTGACTTAAAACTCTTCTAAGATGAGTAAATGGTAGTAGCAGTAAACTCTTCTAAGTGATGATGGTAGTAGCAGTACCTCTCTTAAACAACAAAAAAAAAAACTATGAGAATGGCAAAATCCTAAAATCTAGGAAGATCTAAGTGGAATTTTAAACTATTTCATGTTCTCTTGGCCTTATTGAGCGATTGACAACCAAGTTTGTAGCAGCCAAGAACTCTTACAGCAACTAGAAGTGACTGGGAGGTTGAAACAGGTCATCCCAGAGGCAAAGATGGAAAAAAATCAGCCCCTGTGGAGAAGATATGGAAGTGATCAAGGTTGTCTGGGAAATGCATTTCTCTAAGAAAACCAAAATTTTCATTTCAAATGTAGTTTTTTCTTTCCTTTTTGTTTATATCCAGGTGAGATACTGCCTTTTCATTGATTTGACCTATGGGGAGAAATTGAGAGCAGCTGTAAGTGACATTTTGAGAAAAGTTAGATCCTAAAAACTGCTTATGTGAGTGACTGGCTGTGATGGTGGGCAGGGTGTTTACAGCGATGTTGAGATCTGCTGTTGTGGAAAAATCGTGCAGTAATGTTTGCTGCAGTGTATTTCTCAGTGCTGTGTGTGTGCCCTGTGTGGTGCCTGGGAGATGGACATTGGGCTCTGTGGGAGCTTCAGCATCACCTTCAGGGAGAGCAGGATTTGTGCAGAATCATTTCACAATTTATCCAAAGGCTCAGGCAGCCATTTGGGCACCTGATTTCAGCAGGTGGCTCTGGAATGGGAACCTTGCATTGCATATCTGATATTCCTTTCAAAGCCTTGTTGAGTAATGTGCTATGCTCTTTACATGATTACTTTTGAGCCTCAACCAACAGATATTAATATGTGGAAAAGCTCCCATTGACTTTAATTAGGGCTGCCTTAGTCTCATGCTGAACACTTAGTTGCTGTCTGAAGCAGGACCTAAGTGAGAGGTACTTTATAGCTGCCACAGGTAAACTGATATTATTAGAATGATTTTATTTAAAAGTAAATAGGAAGTACAATTGTCTGCATAATTCTTACTATTTTGCCCTGTTATTTGCTAATAAATAAAATAAACTTTCATTTAAACTGTTGAGTAAGTACACCATGGCTGTACTTTCATATAACATGAGAATGATGTTGCCTGATTTGAATTTTTAGAGGCGGAGCCCCAAGGCATTTTTCTGGGTTTTTTTGACTGTCTTTATATTAGATTTATGAAAAGCAGAATATGTGTAGCTCTGGGTGGTTCTAAACATGAACTTTTCATTACTTGCATTATTGGTCTTACTGATGCTTCTTTTTTTGTATTAAAATGGTAAAGAATTATCCTAACTTGTAGTGAGGTGGAAGAGAATGCTGATTTAGAGGACTTCCCTTAGTACTCTGAGCTAAGTCTGGGACATGCTTTTTGGATACTGTAATGCCTTCCTCAATTACATTTTGCAAGGAAAAGGAGACTTGTCCCGCAGCATATGACAGTTGAACAGACTGTGGGGTTGTATGCATGTTAAATTCCTGTTAACATTAATCAGAATTACATGTGCACACTGAAATGAATGAACCAGCTGATAATGCCTCAGATACCTCACAGGAATGCCTCTAACTCCTGCAAACTGTGCCCGTTCCTCCAAAGGGTGCATTCATGTGGAATAGGGGAGTTGGATGTGACCATGAAAGAAAATGTGGTTACCAAATCAAAGAATAGAGTAGCGTGACCAAGGCAAAAAGCAAGAAAAGTTATTTTTGCTGCAGACTTATTAATGAACAAGCTCAGAAAGGGCATAAACTCACCAGGAAGAGAAATTATGTAACGTGAAAGTCCAAGCCCAAATTTATAATTAGTGAATGAGAAACAGCATGTGGTAGATGTTGCATTAAACTTGTATGTGACTTGGTTTGGAAAGTTTTTGGCTGATGGTATTGGTTAGATTTTGTCATTTGGGGTAAGGAGGATAGGTTTTTGCTGATTTTAGATGGAAGGATCTAGAGCTGGGTAGTTTATTTTATTTGTGACTCTCTTGGGTCTGGTATGGTAACCTCAGCCCCAAGTGCAGATGTACTCAGAGACAAGGTACAGAAGAAGGAAGAGATCCAAAGACTGAACCATGGGGTTCTTGTGAAGGACATCCTAAAGAGAATTAGAGAGGGAGAGAGAGAATCAGGAGAAAGCAGGGCTCAGGGAGGGAAAAGACACCGAGCAGAGTCTGATCAGAGCTTTTAAGCTGGATCTGAGGGTGAAAGAGAAGCTGGAATATGACTGTTGCTAAGCTTTTTCTAGGAATTAGGTAATCCTTCCAGGAAGAGCTGCATGTGTTAGAAGGCAAAAGAGCAGGACAGATGTGACATGGTGGGGAAAATGGCATGGGGATGGCAGTGACATTGAGGAGGAAGAGTTACTGGAGCAAACAGGATAAAGTATGAAAAGTGATGAAAAACTTACATTTGGATGTAAGTTGATGCTGAAGAGATGAAAGGCAACAAAGAATGACATAAGGAAAGTCAGCTTCTAGGCATATATTGTCTGAAGAAATCATTAGATACACAGGAAAAAAAAGAGAAAATGTTACCAAGAAAAAAAAAGAGGAAATGGTTAAAACCAAAAAGAACTGTCTAGGATTACAAGCATACAATTCTACCAGGGCAGAAAACAAGAGTATTTTAACTAGAAAGATGTCAGAGCTGAAGGATAAAAACATTTATAGTAAAAGATGTCAAGTTGGTCAGTTCTCTCCTGCCAGGAATGCCCACAGCAGGGCATAATAGTAGAGAAAGCAAATGTTGTGGAGGAACTGTGCCTGTAGGTTGGCAAACCAGGCCTGCCTTCTGTACGGAATTAAGAGAGAGCTGTGGTTAGGAGCAGAGCCTGGAGAAAACCAGAAGTTCACAGAAATAGACCTGAAGAAAAATAAGAAAGGGAATATTTGGAACAGAAGAGAAGTCAGCATTGTGCATAAGCTGGAAGTAGTTACACAGGTAAGAATGAAAGAGGAGCAACTGGGGAACATTTTGAATATTAAGAATATTTGTCAGAGTCCTTCCAATTTGGGGACAAGTTATGTGTTAACACACACCAAAAACTGAAATGTAAAATTGGAGCTGCTTTTATGGGACCAAAAAAAAAAGGGAGTTGTGTATTATAGTGAAAGTATATTTATTTAGTACCTTTTGGCTATATAAAATTGGTTTTGGACTGGTTTTAGGATTCTTCATAAAACAAAGACTTATTAAATTTACTTGGCAGCTGTGCAGTAAGGTAAAAATGAAATAAGCTGTGCTTGTTTGAGTTTTTCTTTTTTTCTTTCAGCCTTTGGCAGTTTTCCAGTTTTTATTTTAAGCAGATTAGACCCAAAACCAGTGATTACATTTAACATCTTTGGAAACTTTTGATCATATTTAGCTATCATGAATTGTAGGGGGAAGTGTCCTGGAGTCCAGTTTGTGACCTGATTCAGTGTAGGTTTAGTGAAGGGGCTCTGCTGGCTGGGTTAGCTGGGGTAATTAGGGCCCTGAGAGGTGGCACAGTTCTCTTTCATCCTGTGACATGGGCACTGTGCTGTACTGAGGAGAGTTAATGACAAAGGGACTGTGCTGACTGAGTTATTGCTGTTGAGCCTCACAAACTAAAATAATAGAAAATAATAGTTTTTTTGAATGTCACTCTACAGAGGTTTGAAATATGAATGGCTGTATTGACAAGTCAAAAGTTTTTTCCCTGAACTATTTTTTTATTACTAATTAGTCATTTCCACCCATTACTTTAATGAAGAAATTTAGATTTAAACAGGTTTCATTCATTTGCAAGGACTGGCAAAACAATTTTCTAGATATAGTATTCAAAATATTATGCTACCCTCTCCAGTAGATTAAGTCAATAAAAGGATTTGTATGCTGACCTGACATTCTTGATGGTAACATTGGAAAAATGAAGTAAATATATATAGACTTTACAAATACAGACCAGTGTTTTTAGAGGAACAAAGGTAGTAGGCTCAAGAGAAATTACCTAATAAAAGGTGCTTGGTGGGTACATTTCAGTATTGCTATCTTTATGTAAAACCATCTTTTTTTGTACAGTTTTGGATTCCTTATTGGATTTTGAATGTTGAAGGATTTTCCATCCTCAGTAAATTTTATTCTAGAGCTTGACTTCTTTTTTCTTTCTAACTTGGACTATTTGAGCGTAGTTTAATTTTGTATACCTATGAGATTCTACAGAAGATTTCAATTTCTTTCCCTTTACTGGAGTCTTAGCTTAAACCTCACATAAGTTACGTGTTCTGCTTCATTTGCCATCTTTACCTTCTGACTGAAAAGAAATATTTCATCTGGGTTTTTTGTTGTTTTATGGTGAGTTTTTGCCCCTCTTTTATGAAAGACTCAGATTCTGGTACCAGTGCTGCCTGTGTTGGCTGAAGGCTGTAGACTGCAGCAGTGGACTGCACTTCAGATCTGACTTGTTAAGGGAATGCTTTCTTTAAATGCAGCCTTGTAACTTCTTTGATGTTAAAAAGTGAAACTTCTGAAGAAGTGCTTCAAGTGGAGAGGTCATTGTTCAGCTGGAACTAAGCTAATTCCTTGTGATCATAAAGATGATGTGTGGAGTTACTGACTTTCACTGGGCTGTTCCTGAGTCTTTTCCCAAATGCACTAAGGGCAGGCTATTTTACTTTGCTGTTAATTTTATCATTTTCGTGTTCTCTTTTGAAAAGTTTCTGTTATTGCTGTAAATTGCTTTGCTCATAATAGGAATGTTGTCATGTTGAACTTTTCAAGGGAAATCTATTCATCTTCAAATTGAAATACAGTTTTCAATTTGTTTACAAAAGAGAGGAAAGTACACTGAACACTTGAGACATAAATACTGGTGGTGACTCGAGGAGATTTTTGTGAAAGTTGATTAGGTCTGTGCTTAAAAACAACAGTTTGTTGCTTATGTATTAGAAATTCTAAAACACAGTACTTGGGCAAATTGAAAAGCTGCCTGCAAGATGAAAAGAGATAAAATTGAAGCTAACAGAGGCTTACATTGCTACAACAGTTAAATAAAATTGTGTTGATTCTGTGATGTTCTATTCATTATGGCCTGAACCTTTAAATATTTGCACCCATGAATAACTGTTTATTTGAGTAAGTGTTCCCATTTGTATATATATTATCAAGAAAAGATTCTTGGATCTTAAAAATAAGCTTTACAGAATCATTGTGCAGATCTTGTTATCTTTATCTAAGACTTTTATTTCTCTATTCATTAAATGTAATGTAGTATGTGACCTATCTTAACAAGCACTAGTTGCTTTAGATTCTTGCATTTTTAAAGGTAAATGTGTTCCAGCTATGTGTGAGCATCCCTCACACTGGGAGAGATTTATCACAGGACAAGTTCAAAACTTTGTAACTTGATTTTTTGGTACACTTGGCTATTTTGTTCTAGATGCTTAAAAAGCAAGGGGCAAATATAAAGGCAGGCTCACTGAATAATTGCCTCCCACTCCTGAAGGAAGCAATTCTGAAGACTACCTAAAACAAGAAAGGGATTTTAGGACTGAGTGAACACTTCAAATAGCCTATAATTCAGAAAGGCTACCTGCAAGGAATGAACAGATGTCATGAAAGAGAGGCAGAAAAAACCCCTGAGTGTGCCACTGAGCAGCTGGGAGAGTGATGAAGTACTAAATTCTACCAAAACATCTGAAGATAGAACTGTAACATACCTTAGTGCCATAATGCATCCATATGTATGCAGTTGTCATAGGAAAAATCATGGATGATCTATTAAAAGTGAGAGAGTTTAGAGAATGCCCAGCAGAAATCGATCTAGAAATTCAGTCAGTGAAGAAACCATAATGTGGAAATTGCCTGATCTAAGGGAGATTAAAAAACAATGTTTTTGGGGTTGGTTTTTTTTTTCAAAGTAATCAAGATTTGTTTTTCTCTCTATGTAGGTCCCTTATGCTGGGAAAGAGATGAATTTTAGTTCCAACAAAGATACATAGTCTAGAATGCTCACAACTGGGCTCTTTCTCCTCACCCATTTATCAGCTGGCTGTGTCCAAATGAGCAGCAAGTTCACAACCAACAAAAAATGTTATGGGCCTGGCACTACAGTGTTCAGAAAAACTGACACATTTATCTAAAACTGTGTAGAAAAGTACTGTCCTTGCAAACGTGCCAGTCATGCCAGTCACTTGTGGCCTCTGGAGTTTTAAAGTTTTAAAGGATGAAATTAACTCAGGGCAATATTGTTGGTTGGCTCTCATGGCACTCTAAATGCAAAAGCCTCAAAGTTTTGTTCACAGTGTTGGTTGGTACAGTAATGCCAATGTAGAGTAAAAAGGTTTTACACTGAGGAAGGAATGTGTGCAAAAAGGTTCCTGTTCAACAAGTCTCCCCTCCCACAGATGTATTTTTCACTCCTCTGTTCATGAGTTGGGCAGAGGGCGGCTGTTATGTACAGCTGCCATTGTGCCAGGTGGTCCTGGGCATGTACCACAAACCTGCACCTGCTCTCTCTCTGAGCAGCTGTTGGCAGCTGCTTTGCCTCTCAGAATCACCTGTAAAGCTCTTTCATCTCAGTTCCTGCCTCTCTTGGCATTGAAGATGGTGGGGGTCCAGTTGCATCACTGGGGGTGAAGCAGCAGCTCCAATAACTGAGGGCCCTGTGGGTCTGCAAAATCTGATGAGACTGGATGAGACTAATTTGATTTCCCAGGTTTCGTTTCATTTCCAGATCTAGCAATGAGTGGATGGGGGAAGGAGGTTGGGGGGTAGTTATGGGCAGGGGGAGATCACCTTGTTACCTGGTTATACTGTATATATAATATATATATTTCCAGGGGACAGGACACATGAAACCAGGCAGGGCTGGTTTTATAACACAGAAAGCCCAATAGCTGCATAGCCACGTAATACTTAAGTGTAATTAATTGGAACTTGAGGTAGTGAATAAAAAATAATCTGAGAAAAAAAATTTAAGTATAAAACCATTTATGTGTCACTATAGTTTAGAGCAACATATGAAATCCACAGCTATATGCAATATTTTAGTGATAATGTTATTTTAGAACAGAATAATATATTGCTGTGGTATTATATTATCAAAATGCAAGACTTTTGAAAGGAAACAGTCCCTTTTGTTTAAAAGATGAGTAAATACTGACACAAACTGTCATGATGTACAACCTATAAACCTGGAATAGACAATTATCCTTACAGGGGTTTTTTTAGCACCTTCATTTTTCTATTAACAGACATGAGCATAGTAAATGATAAAGAGGATGAATGATGAGAAAAGGAGAGGAAACTGAAAATACTAAAACATGTTTTTTTTTTTTTTCCCCTAGGTAGTAATGAGAAATCAAGTAAATAGTAAGAAATGGAAGACACCGTATTTGCATAATCAAGGTTCACAAGTCATGAGCAAACATCTCAAACACATTGATAGAAACCTTTTTTTTTCTTCTGAGTTCTCCAAGGTCTCACTCTACACGATTTTTAGGGTGGTTTTTAACATTCTGGGGCACTGCTGCTTGTCACCCTGCACATCTCTGTAGGAGCAGGAGGGGATGGGGACACTGGGCCCTCTAGGCTTGTGGCAGCTGCTCTCACCAACACAAGTGAGCGTGCAAGGGATGAGGTGGGACCAGTGAGGAGTCTGCCCAATGGGAGCTCCCTCCCAAGGTGCCAAAACCCTTTCAGAGCTCAGTGACCTGCAGGGGACACTCGGTGGCATCCTGCCCATCCAGGTGCTCTGTGTGGCAGTGTGACAAGGCTCAGGCTGGGATCCACGTGGGGACACTGTGTGGTTCAGGCTCCAAACTCTCCAGACCAGCTCTGTGGTGTGTAACCATGCAATCAAACTTAGCTGCAGCTGGAAACTTGTGTTAGTTCGTGCCCTCATATTTGTCCTGAGAGATTCACTGCAATGTATCCTACAGTAAGATTTTCAGCTAAATAATGTTGATAAATACTGTTGGAATTGGTTCAGGGGCAGAATTGGTTGAGCAGTGAACAGTGAAAAGAGAGTCCTGTGCCTTGAACCATGAGGGATAAAACTAAATCAGAGCAATCCCTCAGGTCCCCAGCATGTGAATGGAATTACAGAAGTAACAAAACAATATTTTTCAATGTAATTATTTTATTTACTTCTACAGCACAGATTTCTAAGCAGAAATGAATTTAGAACAAAAAAAAAAATCTTGCTGTGGAAGCAGAGCTGTATTTTAACTTCCAAGAAAGGCAGACATATACTGGTGTTGTGGAAACATAAAAGCTACTTCTATAAAACTCACTACCACATGAGTATGTAATCTTTGAAGGCTGCATTTACTTTGATTAAAGAACAAATTATGCACATCCATAATTTTATTTAATGCAGTTTGGATTGCTTTGGGTCATTTATCTTTGGCAGTAGGAGTAAATTTGATCGGCGAAGCCAAGAAACAACAGGTTTTTCAGTTTGATCACCATGAAAGCTTTGTTATGGGCAACAGATTTAAAAATAATTCCAGGAGGTGGGACTAATCTGGAGTAATGGCACAAGTTAAACTGTGATTTCATAAGGTTTAGGTAAACCAAAGAGGCAAAAGTATTTTATTGTCACAGATTGTTGCAGTTGTGTTCTTGTAATACAGAACTGGAAAGAAGCAGGACTCCTCATCTGAATAACTGTATTCTCTGAAAAAGCTCTGCTTTTGTATTGCCATGTATTAGTTAACAAAAGCAATCATGCAAAAACAGAGTACATTAATGCAGCCAGATAATTTCTTATTGTGTACAGCTGTACAGGAAACAAATACAAAGTTAATGTTTAAATTTATCAGATATTTTCCATTAACTCTGTATTTAACAAATTATCAGCTACTGTGTGTAATATCCAGTCTCCAGAAGTCTTAATGATCATGGATGTGCACAGTAAGAGATTAGCATAAAATTAGCACTGATGCAGCTATTAAAGAATCTCGAAAGATTGTGATATCCTGGTACATAAATTGGGCTGCAGAATATATCTGAGCTTTGTCAAAACCCCCAGGCTAGCTGAGTTCAAAAATACTTCTTTTCCCCTGGGGGGCAGTCCCTATGCTCCTTCCCTATGTTTATTACTTTGTACTAATCTTCACATTCACAGAATAATTTATAAAGCTGTAGGGGACCTGCTTCCAGCTGATGCATCTGTTAGGATCAAACCTGAGAAAGGAGGCAAGTTGCTGAATGAGTCTTGGGCTTCTAAGTGTTTTCTTTTCCATATTTGCTTTTTTAGCACAGTGCTTGGGGTGGGAGTTGGGGGTGTCCTTGGTTTTTTTGGGTTTTGTTCTTGTTGTCATGTTTGGGTTTTTTGAAACTTTCAGAAGTTTTCACTTTCTGGGAAGGGTGCAGCAGTCTCACTGTATATCATGTCAGGGTGTCCATATTATGGCTTCACATCATCTGGTACTTACTGTAAATCAGTCTTTTTAATTATATTGTGATAGTGTCCCATTTCCAGGCATTTTCTTCAACCCTGCTCTTCTCAGAGGGTCACACTGAATTGCAGCTTTTTACCCCATTTCATCTCTGTACTGAATGCTTCAATTTTTAAGATATCTAGCAGGACTCTCAGGGAGCCAAGCATATTTTTAAAAGGATCTCTTAGCCCTGTAGGGAATATTGTCACTGAAATGAAATATTTCCAACATGAAGCAAACTCTTTAAATAGTCTGAAATTAATTCTGAATCTTTTCAACACCAGAATTTGGGATGATGTGTTTTCTTTCATATTCCTCCTCCATCTCTTCAAACTGGCTCGTTTGTCCCTTTTGGATACAACTTCCTTCTACTTGCAAAGCAGTAATTATCCTAATTACGCTTCAGCATTTAAAGCCATCTTCTGGAAGATGATTTACAAGAATTACATAAGAGATCTATATACAATGACACACTTGCTTGTTTGGCCTGAAGCATTTTATGTTTTCCAGCTTAATCAGAATTCTTATGATGAGTAGAGAAGTTCTAATGAGTTTCTGCATGAGTTTGTGCCTGAAGATGCTTTCAAAATTGTACTTTTTTCTCTCTGAACAGCTGAAGTAGTAAAGCAATGCTGTATTACTGTGACTTGCTCTAAGGTGTTGTGACTGTTTGAGATCACAGTTTCCACCAGTGTGTGCAACAGTTTCCACTAGCTGAAAAGGTAAAAATGAGCAAAGGCTGAGTGGAAGCTAAAAGTAGTATCAAGAACAACAGGGAGATTGATACACTCGTGTGAACCAACACGTGATTCTTGTTCCAAGTGGAAAATTTAAAGAAAATATGAACACAAGATAATCTGCAAAAACACTGAAGGTTTTTTGCCTCTGCTTTTGATATCTCACAGCTGAAGCTTGGGGCATAATTTTGATCCTCTGAGTGGTGGTAGGGTAAACAACAATGGATTTTTTTTTATGAGGACCCTATGGCAGCAGTTGGTTCTTCTATTTATTTATCAGATACAGTTATCAGAGCAGCTGAAAATGAGTGGTGGGGCAGGATATGGCAGTAATTTGATTATGTCCATTTGGAGTTTTGCAGTCCTACCCCAGATTAATCTCAACTTTGTTCTGCATTGTTATTTTGGAAAGTTGGCCATTGACACACAGACAACATGCACAGTGAACTGATATTGCAAGATAACACAGCAATGAGAGTCATGACTCAGTGAGCTTGAATCCATCCTGAAAAGCCCACAGGAACATGACAATATGGCTGATGGTTTAAATTAGCAGCCTGGTTCAAAAGACTCCCATCACAGAATGCTTTCAGCGGAAAATGTGTTCTAAGTGATTTTCTAAGCTTCCAAACTATAATCCCTAGAACATTTCTGAGGTGCAGTGCTTGCTTGCAGTGCAGTCTAAACACACAATCTTCAAAAGCTGGTTTTTCTTCACTCTTCTGAATTCTCACAGGAAAATTGAGAATTCATTCCAATCCCATTTGGCTTACTACATCTCTATATACACTACTAAAAGTATGAAGTATCAACATAGAGGAGTTTAATATACATTTAAAATTGATTATAGAATCATCCAGGAGCTTTGCTTCTTGTAGCTTTTGCATCTGCCTCTAAAATAGTAATGGGAATGTGGTTCAGTACAGAAAATCTGGTGGCTTCTTGGAGTAAAACTGTTATAGCAGAAGTGCTTGTAATGAAAAGTAATTAAATGATCTACCATAACATATTCTACTTTCAAAATGTTGAGGTTATGATGATGCAGTCTTGTCCTAGACAACATTTAAGTTTTTTCTTGGGATGAGACAGGCTATGCCAAGCTGTTTATTAGGTGAGATTCCCGGCTCAAAGTATGTGTTACTGCTAGCACAAGGAATGACTTATAAAAAGAAATAAATTATTGACTGATGTTTTCTTAAAATATAACATCAAATATTAAAACTTTCTTGCAGGACAAGTTTTTTTAAGAGACATTTCAAGTGAATTTTTGAAACTACAAAAATGCTTCAGCTGCTGACCAAGCAGCTGGAAAGGCTCACCTATGCTTCAGTGTTGGTTCAGATCCCATTATTCCTATGACTTTAAGTTAGGGGATAGGAACACTTCAGAAACCTCAGTGGGGTAAAATTGGGGTATTGAGTGAATTCTACTGCTAGATATTTCTACACCAGGCAAGGATTATATTAGTACTTTTCTAATTAGATTACTGCCTTTTAATAAAAGTCTGCAAAGTAATTGTGATATAAATGACCATACAAATTTCATAGATCTGGACTTCATTTAGACTCACATCTCATATTTTTAGAGGTAAGAGGAGGACTTCTGTCTATATGCATACTAATGAACACTAAATTGTTTTAGGAAATAATTAGATCTTTTGATTATTGTGCAATGTTGTTCAAGTCAAATATGACCTCAGAAGCTTAGCAGCTAAATTATTTTCCTATTCCTTGCTCTTTAGCTTGCTTTGATATTCATGCATAATATTTTCCTAGGTGGGTCAAGGTTTCTTCTATTGTGGGAAAAATGGGCAAAAAGTAATTAATTTTCAGATTATGCTTTTATTTGGGAATGTGAAGACTGAAGGAGATTGCATGGCTTAAAGCTCAGCTAGTGGTCAGCATAATAGAAAGTGAAATGTGATATTGACCAAGGCAAAGTTCTGCACATTAGTTTCAACTGCTCATAGAGATTACAGGCATGTAATTACCCCTGTTATCACTCAGGGGGGGAAAAAAGCCTCGTGGAAAGGTTAAATAGATGTATCTTTGAAGCAGAACATGGTGGTCAGGAAAGTTCATAACATTGGCTAAACCTAGAGAATGGGGGTTTGGAAAATAAATCTGAAAATACTGCAGTTCTGTATTTGGAATCAATTGTCTACCACAGTTTTAAATCTTGTATTCAGTTCTGATGAGCTATTCTAAAAATGATATTGCAAAGAAGATAAGGATTGGTGGATTGGTATTCACTGCTGCAACATATCATTGTATCAAAAAGCTTAGCAGGATTCAAGAAAGGATTAAACATTTCCTCTAAAAATGAGAACACCCATGTTTATGAAAAATAGGGTAAAAATTTGTTGCAAATATGCCCTGAAGCTGAAGGGCTGAAAAGTCAGACAGTGACTGGAAGTAAACAGAAAGCAATTTCTGTTAGGACAGTTTCCCTTGCATTTGCTGGAGCTGCAGTGCTGGGAAGTAGCATTGTACACAAAATGTAAGTGGTGTTTAGCATAGCACAGGGGCTCTGTAGCTCTCTCTGTGTATGAGACATGTACATGTGTGACAGAATTCATTGTGACAAAAAATACACTATCCTGACTGCAGATGTTAACGTTTACATTTTAAAAACAGCCAAATGGAGGCTGTTTGAATTCTTCCTGGAAGAGATTATCAACCCAATCCAAGGAATTCATGAGGGAACTCAGATTTCCTAGTGGGTTTTGAGGTCTTTTGCTGAGGGTATCAGTGTTACTAGCACTATAGCTGGATGTAAACTTTAGCAAACAAAATTCAACAAAAAATAGTGCCAACATGAAATTACACAGCCCAGATCCTAGTGAGATTTTTTTAAATTGTATCTTTCATTTCTATAAAGTTTTCCAGAAAATCTTTCCCCTTGTTCTGTATTTTGCCTCTATTTTTATTTTTTGTTAGATTTAAGTGTTTATATTTATACAATATGTGGGATTTTTAGTTCAGCAGCAAAACTTTAGCTGCGTATGGCCACTAAAGGTAGGAAAAAAATGGCACCAGTGAACAGACTATTTCTGCTCAAGACTGTGTGCACTCATTAATACCTGAGCCTCCAAGAGAGAGTGAAGATACTTTATTTGCTTGCACTTTTCCTGTTTTCTTTCTATGACAAACTACCTGTATTAAAGATTTTATCACTTAGCATTGCATAGGAAGGGAGTGTGATTGCCTAAATCATATTTTATAGTGGTTTTGTTCATCATACTCATTCTAATTCAGTGAAACTGTTTTTGCTGAATTAGCTTTCCTGGAAACAATAAGTAATACTCCCTGTCAATCACCTGGCAGGAGGTGTTTCCAAGAGTGCTGATTAAGCAACACATGGAACTAGATCCTGTAGGAATCACTTTAAAAAACCCAAAAACAAACAACAAAAAACCTCAATAAGAACATTTTATGAAAATTCTTCTGCTGGGTTTGGGAACCTGAAGTGTGAACACCAAGGATGGTAATGCTTGAAAGCATAAGAGAAATAAGATTGGAATGGAGATAGTAAATTTCATTTTTTCTCTTCAATTTACTCTTACCTTGTACAAGTCTTTTTGAGTCAAAAGCTGAAGTTTCCCATTTCCTGTAGAAACTGTTATGGATTTATGTTGCTGCTTTTTTCTATTAACAATATTGTCATTTTTCTGGAAGTCTGTCAGCATTCTGATAACATCACAGGTTGATGCCCTACCAGAAATCAATGATGCAGAATTTTTGTAACTTACTTTATTACATGCAAATATACAAGCTATGGAAAAAGAGGCAGCTTCAACTGCTACACAGACACTCCTGTATTTCCAATATCCAGTTCCTAGGAATTGCTTCTAAATATAGAGCATAACACAGAGAAAACTTCTCTATCTAATACCAATTTTACATTAATAATAATAGTAATTAACAAAAAACCAAGCAAGTAAATAAAACCAGCCATTTGTCCTTGTAGAATGTAAAAACTCACACTGTTGGAGAACTCGTTGACCTGTGCATAATTGCACATTTTTAATCCCTTAAGACTGAGATTATGCTCAATGTGATATTAAATAAGGACAGCTGTATGGAGCCCTGCTAGAAAATTGCATCTAAATTATTCAGTAATGTAGCCATGCTTATCTTCTTTCAAAGAGACAGGTAAGATCCTGATTATACAAATTTCTTAGAGCTTTGTGCCAGCTGCCTTTACCTCTTTACCTTTAAAACCCCATCCACATGTTTTTGTGTTGCCCTCAAATTACTCTCAGACATAAACCCACACTAAAGTATTTTATCTTATATTTTGTCTCTGTGCCACTGCTGTTCCAAGAGTTTGAAGTGCTGCTCAGTGTTGGCAAGGGTCTCCAATCAAGAAAGCAGCTGAAGGGAGCCCAAATCAAGAATTCCCAGGGTGGAAGGGAGGTCATGTCTGTGCCAGGAGCAGGGACAGGACCCTCCTTGTGGCAAACTCAGGTTGGTGCTGAAACCTCTCAGAGGAAGGCAGAAATGTAGTTATCACAGTTTGCAGCAGGCAAAGGTCACAGACACAGTAAGAGTCAAAGCCTTTTCCACAACTTCTCTGTTGTCAGAACCCAGAAGGGTTTGGTTTCATGAGCTGGGCAGCTGGAGGTGACAAGACTGAATTTCTTGAGAATAAGCCAAGAACTTGTCATAATCACAGAATAGTTTGGGTTGGAAGAGACCTTACAAGAGTGCCTGGTTCAACCCCCTGCAATGGGCAGAGATACCTTTCACTGGAACAGGTTCCTCAAAACCCCATCCCTCCTGGTCTTTAACGTTTCCAGGGGTGGAACAGCCACAATTCCAGTGCCTTACCACCCTCACAGTAAATTGGAATTCCTCATGTCTAATTTAAACCTGCCCTCTGTCAGTTTGAAGTCCCCCAGCTTGCTGGCCACTCTCCTTGGGACGCAGTCCAGGACCTGTTTGGCTCTCTGGCCTGTGGATGCACCTTGCCAGGTCGTGTCGAGCTTCTCATCCACTGCCACCCCCATGTCCTTCTCCTGAGGGCTGCGCTCAGTCCATTCTTCCCCCAACTGTATCTGGGCTTGGGACTGCCCCAGCCCAGCTGCATATATAATGTATATTAATTACATTGGTGTTTCTTCAGCAGTTTAATGCAATGTGTTTTCTCAGCATCATGCTGAAATGGCATATTTTAGAAGTAAAGATGCTGGGTTCTTTGAGGCTTGTGCAATTGTATGGCGAGAGCTTTTTTTGAATCCCAGAAGTTTGGAAAATAACAAATTTTTGAAGGTTTTATTTGGACATCTGAAACTTCTACTAAGTAGAGCCATTGATAGGCAGGAGGGTCAGTGCTGTGGAACATACCTGTGCTCAGCACACCCATACCTGACTGAGGAGAGGCTTGGTGTCTGTGGTGCTGAGAATCCCTGGGGCTTAAAATGCTCATTTGTCAAGCACAGTGTAGCAGAGCTCCAGACAATGCAAATCCACAGGCCACAACCCCACCTGCTATTCATTCAAGGTGTAATTAATGAGAGTTTGGGAAATTAGCAGTGTATTAGATTTCAGAATTAAATTAATAATGGTGTATTACCCGTCTATGAAATCAAAGGAAACAAGGAGCATCTCTTGATGAATAAACATCTGAGGCTTTCGTTTTCTGCCCTTCTTACAAAGCTAATGCCTTTTCCAGGTTGAAATTTGCAATATCAGATAAGTTGCAATTGCTAGAAATCCAGGCTATTTAAAAAGCATTCAATTAAATCTTGTAAAATTGTTAGAGTGAACAGGATTTATTTTTTTAAAAAGTTTATATGTAATGACTGTATTGCTTACTCTTGCACGGGGAGACTTACTCTTTTCATAGATCAATCATCTCTTTCTGCTTCCTTGGAGGAGAAGAATAATGGGTTCTTTGGGTTTTTTGTGGAAAAATCAGAATGGTTTCTCACTCCTTGGGTAAAGAAGAGCTGCTGCCAGCTTTGTGATAGATTTGGCCTTAAATGGATAAGGACCCTTGGCTTTTTATTGGGAACTGAGGGAGCCCAGAATTAGCCTCCAAACCAGGTCCTGATACTGAGTGATAGATGATTCTGTCTGAAGTGCCTACAGCCTCTCCTATCCTTTCCCTGCAGTGACAGAGAGAACATTAATTTTCTGTAAGTGTGTTGCTGCAAATATGACTTTAATATAATTCTCAGATGTTTGACTAAAACCCTAATGTCTTCCAATAATTCTCTCCTATAATCCTGTGTCACTGATGATTGTAGACAGTGACAAATGCCAGACCATGCCTGACAGTTGTCTCCTGCCTCCAGTTACCTTACTGGCTTGGATAATGTAATATTCTTTGTTAGGCTGGTCTAAGTTCATTATCCTTCATAGAACAGCAGTACAGGGGCTTGATGGATGGGTGAGTGCACCAGCAGATCCAGAGAGCTGCAAACCACCAGGGAAGGAGGGACAGGAGCTGGAGGCACACTACAGCTGAAGGTGCAAATGAACATGTGCTTGTGGCTTATATGGCCGTGGTTTTCCCCCAAACCATTGTTTTGCACAAGCCAATAGTTTGGGGTTTTTTTCCCATTTCTTTCCTCTTTGCTTGCTTACTACACAGGTATCTTGGTGTTGCCCTTCTGCTGCAACATAGGCTCCATTTCCTTTACTTCCACTTCCCATCCCTGAAATCCAAGTCATGGACCCTGAGCCTTTGTAGAGTCCTGATGTCCCCTCAGTATCCAAAGCTGCCCTTGCATTTCTTCTCCTTTCTGGGTTTCAGCCTGTGCATTGTCTGCCTTTTGCTCAGTGTCTGTAGCTGGCAAAGTAAATGTAGAGGAGGGCAGGATTACAGAGAGGAAGTTTATCTGCTGTGATTCTTCTACTTTGTTTAGCATCCCTGCTGAAGAAAAAGACTCAGAAGTGCTACATTTGTGGCATGAAATGGTGTCCCAGATACCAAGAGAGTACTCACATAGTCTCTGATTAGTCTCTACCAGTATAATTGAACAGGGTTTGCAGGAAATTTTGAAGGTTTTCAGAAATTGTAGCTGGCATTAAATTACTTTGAACATTAGGGCTACAAGCAAGCACAGTTGACCATTTGCCATTACAAAATGCCTCTATAAGCAGTATAGCATCAGAGAGGCACTGCATCGTGAAAAACATTAAGGGGAACAGACTTTCAAATGCAATTGCTACTAATTTCTTAGCTAGTGGGCAGAAAAATCACTGGAACTAAATTTCTATGCGATCATACTTAAATTTTGAAGTCAGCAGCCACTGTGATCTTATTCCTTCAGAGAATTTAATAGTAAATTTTGTTTTGATTTTTGACCAAAGAAAATGTACTTGAATTAATAAGGAATGCTGTGCATTTCACAGCATTCTGTGAAGAGGAAAGAAATGCTGTTTAATTTCTGGCTTATGAAGGTTTGCTGTGTTTCTCTAATTATTGAAATGGTTTTGCTGTTGACCTGTAGGGGGATAGAATATAAGAAAATAAAGATGGTGTAGAAAGTAATCTCACCCCTAAGGAGTTGCAGCTGGGCCAATTATCAAAGATTAGGAGCAGGCCTGACTTTAACAGGCCACAGCTGTGACCAATGAGAACAAGAGTGCTATAAGAGAGTGGGGTGGCTGGGTGAGAAGGGAATTGGAGTCAGCTGGCTGCTTTGTGAAGAAGAGTCAGTGCTCTGAGGAGCTGCCCATGAGAAAACACCAAGAAGGTATGGAACTTTTGTGATAACGAGACACCAGCATGGAACCCCTGCAATAAGATGACGACACCAACCTCTATAAATCTCTGACTCTTCTGTATGTAGACTGAGATATCTAAACCAAACTATTAATGTTGGTTGGGTTTTGGGGTGTTTTCTGGTGGGTTTTTTGTTTGGTTGCTGGATTGGTTGGTTTGTTTGGTATATTGGTTTTATTGGTTGTTGGGTTTTGGTTTTTTTTTAATTTTGAAGAGTATGCCCAGAGTCTGCCAGAGTCCATTCAACCTGATTTTAAATGGATATTGTTGGAACACCCTTGTTCTTGGCTGGGTAGGCTTTTCACTTTGCATCCTCTCATAGCTGTGTGATAAGAGAGACAAGAGGAGAAGTTCTTGTCCAATGGGCCAAAAGACTTGTGTGGAAGATAGCAGGAGGAGTTGAGAAGTGCTGTTGCTGAACTCAGGAGTGGCTTCCTATGGAAATTGCTTTTAGTCTTTCGCTGCATCCTCTTCCAGGGTTGCTTTTTATTCACCTCTCTTTAGATAGCATTAGCTGTGAGAGAGGGGGTTCAGGGCAATATTGCCACCAAGGGCACGGCTGTGGTGCAAGAACAGGGGATAACAGAATACACTGAGGGCCAGATTCACTCTAAAGTTATTTAAAGCTGAGAATAGCATTCATGTTGTTTGCAGACATCTTTTCTGTCAATGACAATCTCTCTCTCTGTCTTTCCCCTCCTTTCACCCCCAACCCTGGGGAGTCAAAAGGGGATTTACTGTCCCTGGCCAACAGAAGTCAGAGCAGCTCTGAGGATTGACAGGTGTCACAGTGCTTTGCACTGGGTCATAATGCAGTAAAGATTGCAGTTCATTAACAAAATGAGTGATTAGAAAGAAGGAAACAGGTAAGCAACTTTCTAATAAGGAAGGATTGTTTTCTTACTATAGCTAAGCACTGACAAAAGAGAATGCTGGCCTTATTTCCAAGAATTCCTGTAATTATTTCAAGCTTTATGGCTTTGTACTTTAGTGATAGGTGGGGGCTCTTTTCTAGCTAGCACTGGCCTTTTTCATTGGGAATAGCAGAATTGAAACTGGATTTGTATTTATCTGAAAGGGCAATGTCTTTTTGTTTTGGTCTTGTGACATTTCTCTTGCCCCTGCGTTTCTTGTACCACAGTGTCATGAGATTAAAGAAGTTCATCACCTTGAGCTTTACTGTTATTCTAACACCGGTCTTGAGATCTCTGCTTTATAGACATTGTTTTCTTGGCATAGGGCTGCTCTCAGAAAAATGGAACAATATGCCATGGTTGAATACGGGTTTCAATCCCATAATCTCCATGAGCTGGCAAATAATAGCCCTTTGCAGACTGAGATGCATAATTTAAATCAAAACACATCTTCTGTAGAATTGGCACATACTGTGTTAAGGACTGCAGCTGATAATCTTCCACAAGACAATCCTGGTGACTGTATGAATGCGTGTGCTAATGCTGGCACTATTCTTCTGCTGAACACTGGCATTTTATGCATGGAGCCCTATTGCTTTTATTTGAATAGTTTGATGAACAAGGGAGGGGAAAGAGCTTTCTTCAGAAGGACTAAGATGGAAGCAGCAAGAACAAGGATTAAGCAATGCTGCTTCAGGGAGGAGCATTAGACCTTAATATTTGTGTTATTGCCACTGAGATAAGTATCTTAGGCTAAATTCTCAAAGGTTTGCAAAGGGTTTAACCACACATGCCATTCAAATCAAGGGAGTCAGGGAGCTAAAGCCCCATGTAATGTTTCATGAATGTATCTCCTGGGTGTTAATTTCGTCATCTAAAATATATAGCATAATGGATAGTTGCTGCATGAATACAAAGTTTTAAGTCCCTCTAGGGGCTCTGCTAACAGCACAAACCATGAGAGTGTATCTGAGTTGTTTATGAACAGAAGCAGAGTCCCAAGAGTGAGACACAGCTATAAATTCACTGTAGTCTGTGCCTATCTATTGTTATTTGTAATAACTGAGAGAGCAGTTTTGCTCTAAAACTACTTCCTTTAAGAGCTGTAACTGAGAAGCTCTGCTTGAAAATCACTCCTGATAGTTGCAGAGCTTTGCTGGAGACAAGACTCCATTTTCTCTATCAGTGTTCGTGTATTGTATCACACTTTCATTTTGTACTTAACATGGTTATTTAGGCTATTCATGTGAGTGTGTCATTGCAAATGAGTTTAAGAATGCATTTTATTTACTGGACTTTATTTGGTAATAGATGATCTATTAAGACAATTATATGTTTCATTAAAATGTGGTATTAACACACAAGGTATACGGCTGTGTTTAAGAGACTTTACGCAACTCACATGTTGTGTTGGGTGGATTTTTGCTAAGAAAGAAGACATGAAAAGTATGATGCATTGTTGGAGTTTTCAATTCCTCCCTTTTTCTAACACCACACCCAGTTTTTGCCCAGTCGAAGCCAAGGTACAGCATCATGGGGAAGAGAAATTTAATTTTCAACCTTGGAATTTACCCCAGCATATTTCTGACAAGTGTTTTTATGAACACAGAATTTTTATAAGGTTTGGTTTTCATTAAAATGGTCAAATGGTGCTGTACCTGTCATTAGAGTGACTTAAATAGTAGCATATTATTACTTTTGGTTGTTATATATTTAGAAAATACGTCTTTATTTAAACAGTATGCTTGTTTAAATTCTCATATTGCTGGCTGACAGGCATACCTGTGCAGGTATGGTTTCCTCTGGGGCTGTGGGCAGGGAGTGGGCAACACTGACTGCCTCTGTGAATCATCAGATTGAAAAGTTAGGAAAAAAAGGACTCTTAGTAGTAAAGAAAGCTGATAATACTTGGGATGACACAAGTATCTTGAGTCCCTCAGAGAAAAAAACAGGAAATTTCACACATTGCTTCTGTACTTGATAAAGAAAAGGCTTGGATCATTATTCTTGTCCTGTAATTTTTGGCTCCAGCCTGGAGGAATTTACCACTTCTTGCATTTGGCCGTATTTTGGGGAGTTAAAGTACTGGTGGAAGGTTTTACTTGGTGCATACAGGACACTGTGGACACTGTCTTGTCTAGCATAATTCTTCTGATTAACCATTTGAACACCAGGGATTGCTCTCTTGCTTGTTCCAGACCTGTTTTATTTGGGTTTGCTTTGTTTCCTTTGCTGCAGAGGTCTGACAGCACCTGCCTGCTCACTGTCCCTGCTCTGTGGGGCTGCTTCACCTGAGGAACCTGCAAAAGAAAATGGGCAGACTAAATTCCCATAGTGTACTTAGTGAAACTAAAGGAAAACAAACAAAAAACCCTGGAAAATGTAAACAAGAAACCCAAACCTACCAAACTTGCAGAATTTTGAGTTTAAGTGGGATCATACTGTTGTTTTTTTTTTTACAAAGAAATGTAGTCATCATGGCCCTGTCATCAAAAGAGAGGAGGCTTTAAATTCATTCTAGCTCAGCAGCAATGGGAAATTTTTGTGGTTTAGAGTAGATATGATTATATCTGGACTTGAATTTCATCAAATTTCAGGTTTTGGTAAAATACATTTCTGCAGTAACTCTAGAAATTAAGTTACAACTCCATGAATTCACTGGCTATCAAAACAAACTTTCTGTTCCTCAGAAGCAGCATGGTAGGAAAAAAACCATAAATGCTTCTGTTCTTGTTTCCTGGCAGTTGGTTTTGAAAACAATGGAACCCATTCCAGTTCGTCTCCCTGTTGTTTCGTAAATAAACATTATTCTACTGAAATAAGCAAGTGCCCCTAAAACGGTATTGTTAAAAAACTTAGTTTGGACTGCTATGTTTAGTTTACGGGACAGGAATTTTCTTAAAGAGGCTTCTGTGACAGCACCACAGTTGAGAAGATGATGTTGGTAGCAGCTCTTCTGAGCAATTTACTTGACTACGCACACAGTGGTTCCTTTTTTGTCCTCCTGTGAAGAACAGTGGATAAAAAAAGTATAAAAACAGTAATTGATAAGGACGTACATACACATTGCAGTCAAAAATACATGAAGCAAAGTTTCATATCTACAGAGAGTTTCAAGCCACATAGAAAATCAATAAAGTGAAAAATGTGGCAGGTTTTTCCTTCGGTTTTTCAGTCCAGAATCCTCCTCTGCAAATCCAAGTGCCCAAGCAACCAGGACAGGAGCTGTTCTTTATATCTTGGCTCAGTCTTGACTAGGATCTTACTTTTAGAAAATGTAGTTATTCAAAGGAGGCAGCTCAAACCATTCTTAAACTAAAGATGCAGTCAGAAAAAAACCCAAAACATTCAAGGCAGCTGAAGGTTTCCCATTCACTTCAGAGCTTGGTAGCTTGGGCTGCATGCACTTGGCACATTGCCTTTATCAAGCCCCAAAGGCAAGTAAATTTCCTGAACTTCTGGAAACCACATGATCTTTTAAAAGTATTACTTCTTTTCAGCTATGCAGTATTTCTGCATTCTTAATGCTCTATTACTGTGTGCTTACCTGCTGGCTCTTGTAGAGGAAGCCTTCAGTGAAGGCCACCATCATATTTTAAAATATGCATGTCTTGAAAATCTCCTCCAGTGAAGGAAAGCTCCCTCATTCCTATGAGCAATATGTGATACTAGAAGACATTTGTGTGTAATGTGTTACAGTACAAAATCTAGTCAAAAAGCCAAGTTATGCTTGTTTTTCTCAGTAGCCCTATGTTAGGATGAAAGCTGAGCATTTCACAAGAGAGCCAGGAAGGCCCTTCTACCTGCAAGTGCCCACCCTGCAGCCACCACCTGATGAGTGACCCAGGGCTGTTGTGTTTCCATTCACAAAAAAAAAAAGGAAAAAATCCTTCCTTATCTCTAGGATATGAGGGAGGAAGTGTCTGTGCAGTTCTATGAACTTCTGCAACATTTGGAAACTGGGCAAAGCAAATAAATTGGATCCTTGGGTTGGTGACTGTAAGACCTGTGAAACCAAACACATGCAGGTGATGTGTGACACTAATTTCATCCCTAAACCATTGTACTCAGATTTACTTTGTTTAATTTAGGCCATTAGCGCGGTGAGAAAGGTTAAGCTGACTATTATGAATAGCAGGTCTCAAGGACTTGTGTTCCAAAGGCTATTTGAAAGTCCACAAAATGTACCTTAAAGGAGCCAATTCATAAAATATTATTTGGTCTGTTTCCATGGGGTTCTTGAAGTATTTCCCACTGATAACCATTTTTTGTTTACAGTTTCTAAGACAGTTTTCACTCTCTTGGAGTTCTTCCACAGACTTCTGTGCTTGTATTTTTAAATAAGTCCTGTCCCATTTCCCCTGCAGTTCCCTGCAGGGAAATTTGTATCTCTCAGCATACAGTGATTTCTGACCTTAAAAAAAATCAATCCTGATTATTTTCAATTGCTTTAAAAAAAAATTGATGGCTGTTGCATAACCTTTGTTTTGCACAAACAATTTTGCACAAATTGTTGAGTAGATTATTGAAAGCTTGAAATAGTACTCAGTACAATGACATTACAGTGATTGGTGTGAAGCAGGAAATGAGATTGTACAGCAGAACTAAATAGTGGTGGAGCATTTGCCAATTCACTCTTTTGGTTCATAATAAAAAATATCTGCTCTACTGCTCATTTCTTTTACATGACACTAAAATCTTAAAGGAAGTAAATAACTGTGGGGTTTGTTTTGTCTAAAACAGACAGCAGTGCACATCATTAATAATGTTAGCAAAGCTCGAACCTAAATGGATATATAGACAAATGACAGAAAGGGGATTTTTTGGGAACCATATCTGAGCCTGGGAGCTCATTTCTGCAAGAGGAACTTGTTCTGGATGTCTCAGGTATTTCTGTAGTTTTGTAACCAACTGAATAGGAAAGTTACATTTGAGGAAAATTATAGGTTTAGTCCAACAGTATGTAAAAAATTATTCATAGCATTCTATGATCTCTCTGAAGTGATTTTTTTATCTCCTCTGATACAATCATTTTAATGTAAAGAACATATCTAATATGTAATTATACCTTGAACATAAAATATGCAAAAGAATGCACATTTAAAAATTATGCTTTCTAAAGATGTCCCCTGCATTTTTTCCTTAACTTTTACCAAAAGGGTGCAGAAAAATTTACCTCAAATATGGGTTTTTTTGCCTAAGTGTTGACTGTTACCATAATGTTATTTACCCAGGAGATATCTTGTATGGTTGTCATCTGAGATAAAGGCAGATAGCAGTTATAGTTAGAAATGGCTGCCTGCCATTCTGCTTAAAAGAAGAACTTGTGTTATTTTTCTAAAGGGCTTAAAATCCACATTGAACAAACCTCTCAGGCTGGCGGCAGTGTAGGAAAGAGAAACCAAGAAGGTTTATTGAAGAGTTTAATCTGCCTAAAATGTGTGTGTCCAATTGTCCATCCTCTTGGAATGAAAAGGCTCAGAAAGCAGGTTCTGAATTCATTCCCAGTTTATCATCAAGATTCTGCACATCCCTGAAAACCTATTTAAACTAAGAAATAGCAGGAATGAAAGCATAGTTTGAACTGATTAAAGATGGCAAAGGTTTAGATTTTCCCATGTTGAGTACCTGAGTACTCTTCTTTCATGCAGAAGTAATCTCAAATATGTGTAAGATGTGATAAAGAGTGAGTTTGTGATAAGGCAGACATTTGAGGAGAACAAAATCTCAAGATTTCTAGTATTAATATGAGTAAAGAATTAAGTCTCCTTCGTAATAGCTATTAATTTTAAGATTTACTGCACTCTTTTTTCCTTCCCTAGTTATTCTGGAGCAAAAGGAAATAAATGGTTTTTGTCAGCAATTGTTTTCCCACATTGAACAGCATCTCAGTCTGTGAAATTGTCATATTGAAATTAGAATCTAGGCTGAAAAATATGCAGTGTGAGCAAGCCTGAGAAAAAAAATCTATTTTTATACTTATTCTAATCAGTTAAAGAAGTATGACTTAATCGCTGGTCCATTGATCATTGACAGCCCAGTCCATGAGCAACAAATTCACTGTATGACTGTGCTTGCAAAAATTAATCCCATTTCTGCAAGCAGGGAAACTGTGGAAATGGAAGTAATCAATGGGAAGTCAAAGCTTAGGCTGATCATTGCTTGGCTGTAAATGCAGGCCACTGTAAGAAATGATCCAAAAGTTTTTGTTGCATAGACTAAAAAACAGTGACCTGAAGTATGCCTGCTGTTGAAATGTCTAGACATTGCAATATTATTTGAGAATGAAGAATAAAAGTCATAAGCTTAAAAATTGCTCATGTCAGAGGGCACTGTTTGACTAAATGCTGACATTTATTTCTGGTAAATTATTTTTGACCTGTAAGTTCTGGTGGTGAATTTGTGTGGCAGTTTGGTATCTCAGGATGCCCTACATTAGCATTCAAGCCCAGAGCACACTTTGGAAGTGGCTCTGCCAGCCCTTTTCATGTGCTTTGATTGCTGACAGAGCAGCTGTCAAGTGGAAGCTGAGCACCTTTTGCCTGCAGCCACTCAGAGGATGCACTGCAGGTGGAGACCTTGTGCCTTCCAGCTGCTGATTGCTCTGTGGTCCCGGGCACCAGGCTAGGATGGCTCAAGTGAAGCAACACAAAATAGATTATTTGTAAGTATTTGGTTCTCACCCCAAACTTCAGAGCCTACAGCCCCAGTTTCCATGGTTAGACTGTACTTTCTCTGATTGCACTTCCATGACTCCGGGGGCCCTCCAGGTTTGTTCCAGGCTTGTCTCCTCCTTGGAGCATGCAGTCTCCCAGGAAGGCCGTAATGGAAGAATAACACGAAAAAATCCCCATGGTCCTGTCTGTGAATTGAATGCATGAAGTTTTGTGTTTCTCTACAGCTTAAGAAATTAAAAAGCGGAAATAAAGCTTTTATCAGAACAAATTTGGTTTAGATGAAAATTCAACTTAGTCATAATAAACAGTTTTGCTGGACCTTTCATAGCAATCCATCCAGTTACATGCCAAGGTAAATGATACTCAGATACTGTAGTTTCATACTGATTGTTCTCACAATTAAAGGAAGACTGGGACTTGTATAGTGTTTTCTTTAACTATCTGAGTCTTACTAGGAAGACAGTGATTTGAATTAATTGCCCTGATTTAGGCAGGTCCCTGGCTTTCATAATGGGGGCATATTTGGTTGCTTGGTTACCCATTTGAGATGACTGTATTTTAGGTAATCACCGATGGAAATGTAACCCAGAAGGTGAGTGAGCAGCATGATGCAGATTTTCAACAGGCCACAAATGTAAAAATAGATCTGTGCAAGCAGAGGAGAGATTGCAATAGATAGATGTAATTTACCTATTTGCCCACACTTGCTGAACCCGTTTGCACGCCATTTGTATGTGCCACTTTGTTGTTGCTCTTGCATCTTTAGGCTGAAACAAAGTGGAGAATACAGAACTGTGTGCTTTAGATCAGTGGGAATGGTGATAATGGATGTCCCATGCAATGTTCAGAGAAGTACTTGAGAAAGTGCATAGAGAAATGGGGCTCTTGTAGCTGCTTAGACATCCATTTATTCTAAAGTCTGCAGTGGCTCAACCAATCTTTATTTTGTAAGGAAAAGTTAATTTGTTTATAAAACATGAGAAGTGCAATCTTGAGTATGTGAAATCAGATTCATTAAAATGTTGTTTCTGATGAGAGGTGCCAGCTGCTGACTTGACATGGGGCACCAGTTTAAGATTAAGCCTGCCTAGAAGTGAAGTCATGCTGTACAAGAGTGTGACATGGAGGGTTTAAATGTCTCACCTCTGTTTCATTATTTTGATTATATATTTTTAAAAAATCCAAACTTACAAAAAACAAGTGCTAATTTTGCTGTTCCAAGGTAGTTTCCACGGAAATCAAAAGAGTTGAGAAAATGGCACAGATAGTGCAGGTGACAGTTTTCGACTGCTTCCACTCTGTTAAACCTCAGAACACACCAGTGTGGTCACCACTTGTGACAGTGGCTTTTTTTCCCCTGAGTCTCGTAGGTCTGAGTGGATCTTCAACCAGCAAAGGAAACTTCCCTTTGATGGCTGAAAAGAAGTACACAAAAAGGCAGAGGAAGAACAATTTAAAACAAACTTGGAGAAAATGAGATTGTCTTAAAAACTAGATTGTCTTACCTCTAAAATTTTTAGTTTATCTTCGGATATCTATACCTTCTCTAGCTGTCCCATTAAAAGTCCATTGATATTTAAATAGTTTAAACTGGTGTTATTTTAATCTGAAACTGATTTAATTTATTTTCATTTTAAGATGAGATGTAGATATCATTGCTTTCTGCCAAGAAATACTGATCTTGAATAATTGGAGAGGCATAAGAGCGAATTCCAATCCTTTCATGGGGGCTGGCTGGTTATAGGAGCAGCTCTTATGTTCTCCATACAGCTCCAAGTCTTACTGTGTCAGGCACTGTGACAACTGTGACATAAGCTACTCTGCAACTGAAAGATTTTACCATGTGATGAAGACTTAAGAGAAATTTATAGGTAGACAAAAATAGATATAAAAGGGAAAATAGGATAAGAATATTTGTAGTTGTTAGCATTTTAAATTTTTGCAAGGGAGGGTCACCAGAGTGTGTGGGATAACCCTGCCATGACTAAAGGTTAATATTCTGCAGTATTTCCAGAGAGAAGGTTGGAAAAGGTTTATTTTCTTACAATTCTAGTATCTATTATTCCCCAACTTATCAGAATTTTTCTGCTCTTTACCTCAAGATATGAATTGTTTGCATTCAAGCATTTAAGCTTTTAGGGTATACTCTGTTTTAAGCTCTTGAATCAAAACTACAAGAGCTCATAATTCCATGCTTGGATTTTTTCTTGAGCAGTTTAGGATTTTATTTTTAAGAAAGCAGAAGTTCTCATTAAGTCAGTTGCTTCCAGGATATTGCTTTTTCAGGAAAGAACTAGGTACTAAGACTAGGCAGTCAGAAACCAGAATTTAACAATTTGAGGTCCAGTTATCCCAAAATCCGTGAAGTATTCTGGAACAGGATGAAGCATTATCATTCTGGGGATGGCCTAATGTAGTGTGATATATGAGGCAATAGTACCAGATCAAAAGTATATTCCTTTGGGGCTGTATATTCCTTTGAACATGAAGTTCTTGAACTGTAGCTGATTCAGGTGTGCATGGTTGGACTGTGTGACCCACTGGGACTGAGTGGCTGCTCATTGGCAATGTTTGGATAATTGATGTCCACCTTCATTTCAGGAAGGGGTGAAAATTGGGGGCGGTAAAAGCTGGAGCTGAACGAGCCAGCACAGTTTGCGTGCCTGAATCTTTGTGATCTACTTCTCTTATGTTCATCTCTTTTTCTTGTTTGAAAGCATGTAATTATCCACTCTCCTCACTGACTTGTGATACCTAGTTTTCCTTTCAGTCTGTACCGTGGTAGGAAGAGATTTCTACTAAAAACACATCTCTCTAGTCGTTAGAAACCCTACTGCCATATAGCAGCTCTTTAGTGTTTTAACTGCAATAGTACTTCTGCCTTATGGGTCTTTATATTGATTTTCCTTGTGGGAAATTTAACCCCATCATTCAAGAGTAAATAGTGGAATCAGCTGTTTACAGAGTGAAACAACAACTTTTTCAACACTAGAAAGGGCAGCATATGTTGTGGCTGGCCTCCTGCTAGTTTTATTGATGGAGTTTTGGGGAGCTGTTATGTGCAGACATCAGGGTGACCAAACCCAATGGCTTTGCAAGTGCATCTGTGTGCTCTGCATTCGCTGTGTGACCTGCAGAACAGGCAGGCACTGGGTGGAGCTGCCTCTGGGGCAGGTGGCATCCTGCTCCTGGCAAACAGACTTTGGTTACAACCCTGTGTGTCCAGACAAAGGCACATGTTCATCTTTACTCTTATTTAGGATGCAAACTTTTGATGCGTAATGTCGAACCTGTTCTTTGTATCTTAGTATCATTATGTGACTAATTTGGCCCCACAAGTCAGATTCGGGACAAGGAGGTCCTGAAATTCTTAGGCCAGCAAATTCCCACTGATTATGGTAGAGCTGCACTTTTCTGGCCTTCCACAGAATTAGGTTGCTCTTCTTATTTATTGGAAGTTACCTATATACAAAATTTCAACTTTTAAATATTTTGCCTTTTTGTATTGTGGCAGAACATCTAACAGATGTCATTTCTTCTTCATAGCAGTGTGGTAACAAACATATGCCATCGTTTCCTAGCAAAGGAATATTAGTATATTTATAAATGTGCGGTATTAGATGGAATGGTTTTGTTTTAGCAAAAGCACACTTCAGTTTTGCCTTAAACTCTTATCTGACTTTAAAGCCTGAATTTACCCATCATTCAAGTCATCATGGAAGAGACTTTACCTAGGATTTGAGTCCTTTGGGCTTTATAAAAATAGGATTATAGAACATCTGGCTGCACAGTAGGAATATTTCACTCTGAAGTACAAAAAATAAAACTACAGAAGATAAAGAGAAAAACATTCCTGGCAAGAAATTAACCTTTTCTCTATGTTTCTTGTATCCATCAAACACTAGCCTCTTACAGATGGAAGGCAAGGAGACAAGGAAAGAAAAATGGAGAGAATTAAAGAGCCACATCATATCATTAATACTTTGGCAGTTTTGACAGCCATGAGTAGCAATGAAAAACACTGCTGTTTCAAATCCTGAAATAAATAGGGAGCTTGGTAGCTTCTCCAAGTCAGGCCTTCAGCTCAAATTCACAGAAAGTGAATATTCTACACCCTTACTTGGTGATGATATACTTAAGAGCAAGAAATTAAAAAGATAAAAGGTGTTATGAAATAATACATGGAAAATATGTTTTTTAAAGTCTGTGACTTCTATGAATAGGATAGGTTTTAAAACTAAATTATATATATATATATATATATATATATATAAAATATGTGTGTGTATATATATACATATATGTATGGGTTTTTTAAAACAAAAAGCCTGACTTTCAGGGATCATTTGTTCACATCTTTAGTAAATTTTTGCATCTCAGTTAAAAATCCAAAGGGAGCATATCCTGGGGCTGAACAAATGTTTTTACTCTCTTATTTCTGTCTTTTGGTAATCATAAAGATATCTCAAAAAAATCTGAGGTTTGCTGTATTTTCATTAACATCATGTCAGTACAAGAGCAACTTGTTCTGACAGTTGTTTTTTTGCATAAAATAATAGCAATTGTTTGGGATATTACTTAAATATTAATTATGTGGCAGTTGGGCCATGAAAGTAATTAAAAAATAATTTCTTAATCCCAAAATAAAATGCAATAGCTAGGTATATTAGTTATAGAAAAACTTATCTAGATAATATAGTTTATAATTTAAAAAATATTTTGTACCTCAGAGTTCCATTGCCTTGTATCTGATCAAGAAAAATAAACTTGCAAATGAGATATAGTTGAGATAATATAGCCAAAGAATATGATATAACAAATCCATTAATTGTGCCATGATTTAAATAATTATTTTTTTGTAAAAAAGGGGCAATTCAGTTTAGGGAAAAAAAATCAAAACAAACAAGCCAACCTCAAACAAGCCAACCAAACCCCCAAACCTTCAAGTATCCTTTGTACTCATATCTCTACAAAGCTGAGCTCCACAGCCCAGGCTAAAGAGGTGTTGGCTTGGGAGCAATGCAGGCATTAAATCCTTGGTACATTTTTCTTGCCTTTTGGGATGACATTCACCAGGTTTAATGGGTACATGTATTTAAATTCCCATTCGTTGCTTTGCTTGCATGCAGGCCACTGGTTGTGCTATTTCTACTGTTGATTTTCAAGCCACTTCTGCTGCTTGTGTAGCAGAGAGAGTGGAATGCTGTAATTCACTCTGATAACACAAGGCAGCTCCTCTTCTTGTAGAAGTCAGCATTTTCCATGTTAAGGCATGGCAAAAGTGCAGTATTAGCTAAGCATTTGCTTTGAGTTTGCTGGAGCTCCAGGGGCTGTGATCAATTATTACTTCTGTTTTTAAAGCAGATTCCTCTGGAATCAGGTGTTCTCTGCATTTGTGCCGGTGCAGTGCTGGCTGCTTCAGTGATTGTCTGCTTGGGGTGAAAGGAGATTAGAATCTCTCAGCTGGTATTTGTATAGTGTTCTCCAGTGCCTTCCCTTTTGTGACTGGGATCTGAACTTGGGATATGTCACTTTTCCATGTTAGTGTTTCACTGTCTTCAGGGGAGAAGGAATGTGTTTCCCAGTTTTGTGTTGACAGCACTAATATACATCAAAGGTTTCAATTAAATAAGTAAAAGCAGTCCTGTGCCTTTGTCTCATGGCCAGTGACAAGCTTTTGGCTCATTACCACTTCCATTTAACAAAACAAGAACTATTACTTCCAGGAACAGGAATCTTGGGAAGCTTGATATCCAGCTTTCCTGCACTAGTGTGTTTGCTTCCCACTGCTTGGGCATCATTCAGTGTAATAGGAAGATGGCAGAGAATCTCAGCAGAACCTCTGTTCCTCTTTGCAGAGTGGTTCTACAGTGGTATGAAGACATAAGCAAAATGCCTTGATTGTTTTAAGCAAGCCACCATTATTCCTAGAATAGGTAGGATCTTCTGAAATTATTGGAAATTAAGGAATTTTATATAATTTCTTTCAAATTATTTGATATCTTTCCAATATATTAAAGATTTGCTAGGAAAAGACTGAATAATTTGCAATAGGTGTAATACCTTCTTAGCAAATTTCTTTGCCTTATGTTTTAATTTTCCATGATGGTTCACCCACACTAGTTAAAGAGCAAATCAAAAACTGCTGTTGTGATTCCAAGTTCTTTTCAATTGCAGTTGGAAAGGTAGATTTTTCTTTAATACTAAAAGATGGCAATTATCTTGAAATGAGGTTCAGACTGCATCTTGCTGATGATTACAAGAGATCACACTGCATTTTAATGTGAGCATAAAGTAAGCATATTAGAACATTTTTTTTCACTTATGTCTTAAACATACTAAATCTTTGGGTTTTTTTAAGATGGGCAGTTTACATTTTTAAGTTTTTTCTTGTTAGAGGCAGTAGAAGTCTTAAATATTTATTGTGCACATCGACCTGGATATGTATGAGATACATATCACACCAGAAGGGTTTGTGATACATCAATACAGTGATGAAACAAAAATACTGGAGTATTTATTTTCTACATTGAATATCATTATAGTCTTACCTGTTCTAATACCAAGGACTTGTCTGCCAGGGAGGGCTGTGTGGAATAGGTGAGGACACAGCCATTTCCCAGCTGAATGCTCTTGTACCTGCTGAGCTGCTGTGTGTGAAGGGGATTTACTGTACACAGGGATTGTCATCCAGGTTGGTAATTTACAGTGCATGAAAAAATTATTCATTACCCATTAGCTATTAGCTACTTAATAAAGCCATGCTTAGGACTGTATTTAACTATTTATATTACAGCAGCTCACAGAAGTATCCAGTTACCCAGATAACTGTGTAAGATTGAAATAAAATATGACCCTTACTCATAATCCTATAGAAGGTAAGTGATTTGTAAATATAGGCAGGACACAAAGACACCATGTGAGTTGTCCACAGGTATATTGGAAGCATATGAAGTGTCCAGTAAAAGAATTTTGGGTTCCTGTAATCCAGGAATGCAGTGCTGTGGGCAGGCTGCTCTTTGCACTCAATACAGACAACACAGCCTTGGCTTGTGTTGTATACCCACAGTTCTTTCCAGAGCCTTGTGAAAGCATCTGTCTGCATCTCTGTCTGTCCTTCTGCCCTCATGACCTATGAACCAATGGGCCAATTGTGGGGACAAGAAGCAAAAGTGGAGCACTTCAGGATAAATTAGTTCTTCAGATGGGTAAAAGAGACACACTGACTTATGGGAGGGACCAACCAGCAGTTGGACCTTACCAGGCAGCTAAAAGCTGAAGACAAAAATCTGCAGAAAAGCAGATTTCCCTAGCTGAAATGCTCAAAACTTCTCTTCATTTTTAAGCAAACTCTATGTGTGTATTATGGACTTCTTATTTCAGCCAGATCCTTATGTAGTAGCTGAAAGGAAGCCTGGGCAAAGATGTATTTCAGATAATGCAGGTCCAACTCTCCCTTTTCCTGGGAAAGTGACCAGGGCACAAGTTGTATCATAGTGTTTCATTTAAGGAGAAGTGGAAGTTTCATCCTGTGGAGTTCATGAGAACTCCAAGAAGAGAAACATGGAACCATGTAGCATGCAACAAAGAGGAAAAGGACATATGGACTTACCTTAAAAAATTACTCAAAATCCAGGTAATCCACCCAAAGTGACCTGTTCTGCAGCCCCTATTTTAAAGAATATATAGCCTTCTAGAACAGAGCCACTGTTTCATGTTCCTACAGAGGGGAAAGATTCCAGTGATGAGGATATATTAAACATTGCTTAGTTCTGTGTTGGGACAAAATCTCGCTACCATGCTGAAGTGCACTGGAGTCAAATGAATATTTTCCAGGAAAGTATCTGTCACATAGTTTAGAGATCTATAAATTGGAACTGCTCTGTAAAATAACCAAGGAGTCTCTTAATGCCCAACTTGCGTTCCTGCATTCATTTTTTCCAGTTTCTGTATTAATCTAGTTAAGTGAATATCCCAAAGAACTATTTTGATCACTTACAGAATATTAATAGGGAAAATGTATGTGACTAAGCAGGTAATAAAAGCATGGGCTCTAGAGAAGCTTCTTCCAGACAAGCATCTAAATTATCATTAATACCTCCACCATTTCTGTTTTAAGTATTTTTCAGGAAAGGCTTCATCATCATATAATTGTGTTCAAATTATTTATTTTTATCCTCTGCTGTTATTCGCAATTAAATTCTAAAGAGAACAGACGTTACTGTTCAAGGGCTGAGTGCTAATCCTATACTTAAAAGGACTTTTTTCCTTGGCAATTGAGTAAGCTCAGCCAGACATAGGATGCTGTAAAATTTCCAGAGCATCCACTCTGTACCATAGTTTTTATATAACTCTGATTTTGTGGGTTTTAAACTTAAAAATTATTTGTTTTACATCAAAGAAATTGCACAATTCAGGGGGATACAGAATGCTAGAAAGAACCTGCTGCAAAAATATTTGTTGCAGTACTGATACCACAAGTTTGCTAAATATTGGGGAAATATCTGTTTATACGGGTTGATATGTCAGTCCCTTGTAGTGTTCTTTCTAATCTCTTAATCAAAACTTTTTGTAGTCATAGCAGTGCAACATTTCCAGCCTGGCTGCAATAGGCATCACATCATGGTGTATGTGTCTTCCACAGCCTGGTCAGAATCAATTTATGAATATATTCCTTCAGCCTTCTCTTTTGTCTCCTGTAGGGGCACTCAGCTATTATATCTGTGGCCATCCATAATTACACAGGCTGCTGTTTCTAGTTCAGTTAAGTATCATTAACAGGTATTCTGGAAGTGCCTAAAAAGAAGATCCAACCTTTCCTGCAGCCTCTTTACGGTTATGGATTTTCATCTAACATGGAACCTGAGCGAAAAATTTTGAGTAAATAAGTTGCTGCTAAGAAAGAATTTTTGTGATCCCTCTGTTTCTCCCAACTTAGATCTGCTATATTTAGAAGCCTTCTGTGGTATTTGTGTCTGTCTGTTTCTTGAGGCTTTGGCTCTGCAGGGAATTACTCAATAACAACAATTTCTGAGTGCTGATTGCAGTCTAAACATTTTGGTTAACTTAGGACATCTCTGAAAGAGTAGTATTAGGCTATAGGTATCGTTTAGGGAAGAGGAGGAGACAGTGGTACCATCTTTTATTCTCTGCAGAAGAAAAAGGGGAGCCTTGTAGTTTAGAAGACAGAAATTTTTCAGAACATCAGGACTCCAGCAGCTAATTCTGTGACTGTTTAAGTGTTTTGTACAAAAAACAAGTGCCTTTCAGAGAACAGCTGGAGGGGGAAAAGTTCATTCCTCTGTATTATCCTAACATGATGTTTCAGCTTGTCTCTAGATCTGTCTCAAGTTAGGAAAGAAGGGATTTTTCAGATGAGTTTTCTCCATGAAGCGTGATTGACGTGAGCACCAGCTTAGAAAAATAATGGATCCAGTATTATGAAAGGTGTGTCAGCTATCATGGGGGGCTTAAAAAGCTGTCTTGAGAAGTCCCACTCTGCCCCATAAGCAGTGCAAAGCCATTTTGCACCATTGCCAGAGCTGTGTGTTCAGTTCTCTGGACTGACCCGTCCTGGGACAATCCCAGTACAAATGGATGCTCTGCAGGCTGAATTGTTGCTCCAAGCTTGCTTTTGCTCCTCGAAGTGCAGGCAGCCAGGCCTGCTGGCTGCCTGTGGGACCCTGAGAGCTGGTGGCATGATCACAGCTCGGGGCTGTGCTGACCTTCTGCTGTGCCTGCCCAGCCCAACTGCAGGGTAGTGCTCTGTTTAGAAGGAGCACATGAGTATTCATGTTGAAAGTCAGCTGGTGTCTCTCCTTGTTGCAAATATTTATTGTTAGTAATGTTGCCAATATTTATTATGAGTATTTTAGTTTAATTCATGAACATAACTGTAAGTTGCTAATGTAGAAGTGTAAGCTGATGAGGCCTTCAGATGAACGTGTTTAGGTTGCAAGCAAACTTTTTTTTTCATTCTGAGGAGGTGAGAGATGCACAAATCCTGTTGTTTCAGAAGTGATGCCAGATCCCCAGATAATGTCTGCCCGCAAGAAATGTGAGATACATCTGAGCAGGATAACAACAAAGTGCAGCAGAGATAAAGATTTGACGTTGTTTGAAAGGGATATCCAGTAACATTTTCTAAAAGACTAGATAACATTAGCTTCAAGCCAAACACAAATGATAGCAATCTTTTTAAAAGAGGTGACCATATGTTTAACAGCTGATCAATTTGCTACAATACAAAGAATTAGTAGGAGGAAATTAGGAAAAGTAGAAGAGCTTTGTTGGCTAATCCATGTTATTTTTGTGCGACTTTCTAATTCAGATCTCCATTTTATATTACTCTTTATTTCCAATTTTTTGCTCCTTACTCCACTGTTACCTTTATTTCAATATCATTAATTCATTTTGATCTTGAGCACAGTTGGTTGCAAACTGCTGTCTCTCTGTTACAAATTGATTTGTCCTTTAAAAAAGGGAGACAGACAGAAATGTCAGACTTGTTTCACAACGGGAATGTTGAATGTAAGACTTGGCTCTAATACAGTGTCCACCCAGTGGTTCTATGAATAAGTGTTTATAGATTGTACTGAGCCTTCTAGCCAACTCCTAGTGTCTCCTATAATTGCTACTGTAGGAAACAAAAATGTTCATCTGAAAAACCAAACTCTTCATTTAAGCTGTGCAGAACTATTATTCTGCTTTATGTGTAGTTTTCTAAAGGACTATAAAACTTGCATGTTTAAAGAATACAGAAATACAAGATTGAGTCACCACAGATTTTTTTTTCAACTTCGGTGATGGTTGACAATATGGCTCTAGTTTACTTGACTTCTTTTAGGACCTTTCTGGGTTTTAGCATTTTGATGGGGGTTGAAAGAAGTAGTCCATGTACTGATCTTGGTATTTTGTGAGTGTCTTCTCTTAACTGTTGGTCCTACTCAAAAACCTTCTATCATTGTGTCTACATGCATTTTTTTCCATTGTATTTCCTGTTGTTTAAAAATGTGGACAAGATTAGTTCAGAAGAAATGGAAAAAAATAATCTGAGAAAAATCTTCACTATATTGACAAAAGTAATCATTTGCAGCAAGCAAAGTAGCTAGGAACAACTATAAGAGGTCTCTCTAAAGGGCAGTGGAAGAATGTGCAGAAGTACACACTTGTTTCTGGCATATGGGATCATGCAAGTGATGACTTAGGGGGTTTTTTTTGTTATTTGCATTAAGCAAATTCACATGAATTAGTCCATATAGCATTAGCTTGATTGATATTGGTAATTGCTCTTTGTATGTATTTATATGGGCCATATGCTAAATCTACCACTAGCTGAAAGTCATAATCTCTAAGTAAAACAATTACTAAATGGTACAGTGACAGGAGTAATTAAAAACTCTGAAATGCATGTTGTAGAAACTGTCATTGTTCTACAGTGCCACTCTGCTTTTTAAATAAGATGGGTCCTATCTAAACAGACAAAAAGCTATACAGTAAAAAAAAAAAGAGGGAAAATAAAGAAAAATTGTATACCACCTGCTGATGTGTGAATTGGATAGCATTGCAGGAAACGACATGTGTTAAATTACTCTGATGATAGAAGGAAGAAAAGTTAGAAAGTAAAAGATTTATTTCAAAACACTGAATTAGAACATAGCATGTGTTCAATGTGAAACACAAAAGCTGAATTCAATATAGTATTGGCCACTATCACTTACAGTTTGAACAAATGCAATGGCTCTACGATTTAGGCAGGAAGTAATAGAACATATTGCTATAATGTGTGCAAAGAATTAAAGATTATACTTTATTATATTTCTATCCCTTGTCTGAAAGCCTTTCAGCCTCAAAGCCCATGTGTGCAATAATGTGTGTGCTTGTGCATGGAAATACAATCACAGTTTTCAAAAGCTGCATGGACAATGCACTTGTGGCTTTATATGCAAGTGTCAGATACACATTTTTGTACTGCTTATACACAGGAAGGTAATGTTTTAACTTTACCCTTTGTATGTGCTATTCAGCAAAAAATGGCAGGAGAATTCCAGAAGCAAATGTACTCATTCGTGTAATGCGATTCCCTCTATATTTATGATCCTTTAATTGAGACATATTGCTGTGTATCCAAAATGTCAAACTGCTATTTTATATTAGAAATATTAATCGCAAATCTTGGCAGTTTGTGATATCACATCACTAAAGGAGGCAGCCTTGGTCATAGGAAAATGTCTTTCCAAAAGTCTGTTTTGCTAAGAATTTGTCAATGTGAAATTTTAGAGGGTGTGGGGGTGGTGGGATGAGACAGGACAAAAACAGAAGTTTAAATCTGGATTTGCTCAGGAAGAATGCATTTAGTGTCCAGAAAGTTCCAAGTGTTGTTTCATGAATGAGCAAAGATTTGGCTTAAAGGCTGCTCTAACTCAGACCTGAACTGACAGCTGGAACTGATAAGAAATTAATAGCAAACTTTGTAATAATGGAAAAAAATTATAGCAATCCATATAAAGAATTCATGAAAGAGAAAATTGAAATGGAAAGTAGAGTTATCAGGAGAAAAGATGTAGTTCACATGGCTACAAAAATGGGTCAATTAGGAAAAGGTTACATCCTAGCTGTAGTTTTGCCTGTTAGTCAACAGGAGTTGCAAGATCACCAATAAAACATTAAGAGTGCAGCGTACTTTTGCTATTTATTTTCTGTCTTTGGAAATATGCAGGGCAATGTACTCATTACATTAAGAAAGCAAATAGTTTGAAGTCATTTAGTAACCAATGAAAGTATTAACCATCATTTAGGTCTAAATAATTTATATAACATCCACAGTACTGCTATTTGAATGCTCTGTCTAGTTCAGAAGCCTGAATTCATGTGCTGTGACAAATCAAGAAAGGTGCTGAAAAGAGAGATAAGATGGTTGTAGTGTTTCCTCTCCACAAGAAAGACTCTTTATTCCGAGTAGTTATCTCATCCAGGAAGTAAAATCATAACAAGAATCATCTGTTGGAAACTGAAACAATAAATTCAAATGAGAAATCAAATGGAAGGTGAACAGTGGTGCTAATTAACCTTGAACAAACCTAAGGGAGTGCAGAGGTTTTCCAGTTCTTGGCAAGCTCTGGTCAGGACTAGGTGCCTTTTTGCAAAGTCATACAAGATTTTAAGCTCAATACTGGAGCAACTAATGACCTGTGGTATACCAGCTCTTATGAATGCCTCTGACTTAAAACATTGCGATTTATTAATCTTGGACAGGGGGAAAGGAAGTTGAAAATCTGTTTTGGTCCCTGAAAGACAATAGGTAAAAGCCAAGATGTTTCTCTGCTGAAGGGAGGCAGCAGGTGAGGCTGGCACAGGGGCCAGGGGATGGCAGCCAAGGGGCCATGCCCAGCTGGCACTGCAAGGACAGTAAGCAGCTGGCTTTTCAAGGGGTGTTCTTCAGAAGCTCTTCTCTCAGTGGCTGTTCCTCAGGGCTGTCCTGCTCTCCCCTGGCTGTGGCTCAGAGCGTACTGAGAGCACTGCTGCTCTTGTGCATAGTCAGAGTTGTGGAAAACTTTAAAACAAACATCTGCCAGCAACACATCATTTCCTGTGGTTGTCCTAGCCATGAATTTTTTACATTGCTCTGCCTTCCCTCATGCACATTGCTCTGATCATGCTGCTTCCCTCCCCTCTTATTCACTGGTCCAGTTTAGCTTTAATGTAGAGACCAGCTTGCACTGCTGATCACTGAGTTGTTTTTTTTTTTTTTTTACCCCTAAACTGTATGGAAAGATTAGGTCAAGTTGCTCCTCTTGTGCTGACTAGTTGTGCTTAGTATGTGACATTCCTCTACAGTTGTTCTGATTATGCCACGTCCTACTTCATTCCTTAGACTCTGCAGAGCCAGATTTGCAATAGTCTCCTTTTCCTCTGCCTTGTTTTATTAAGACAAGCAGATCTGCCCATCTTCCAAAGGGTAAGTATTGACGTATCTAGAGCAGTAGTAATCAGGCTTTTTACTGCTGTCAGCAGCTCAGATCATCCAACACTCTTGTGCTGTGCACCCAGCAATGAGAAAATGGGGAAACCACAGAAATACAGCTGTGTTCCAAGTAACTCTTGTTTACCACTGTGTATAAACATGCATGGCTCTTCTATTTAGATATGCTGTCTCTCTGTCTCTCCAGTATTCTGGTGGTTTCTGCAGCAGATCACAGGAAAGGACTTTATATTGTGCAACTAAAACTAATTTTTTTGTTCAAACACATGAAATGATCCAGTGATGATTATTTGTTACAAATCAATACAAATATATTTTTGCAGGGTTTTGTTTTGTTGGGTTTTTTTTAACTCCAAATTAAAATTTTCAAGGCATTTGCACTAAAAGGTTTGGAAACAAAAAGGAATCTCTGACTGGATTCTAGTTTTTCTGGCGAAGTGGCAGAGATACTCTCCGTCCCACTGAGCTCAATGATTTCATGCTTAACCCACAAAATAAAACAAAAATATAGGCTAAGAGTCTGGGAAATTGTATTTACAGAGACTCTGGGAAAAAGTCTGGGGTGGGTAGGGCAGAAGGGTTTGGTTTAGTTTGGTTTTTTCCTTCTCCGTGGGAGCTTGTATTTTGGAAGGAAAGATGAATGGAGAGAATGGTGTTGTGAGAAACGCATAGCCCTCTGCAGTGTTGTACTCGGGGCATGAGGGAGTGTAAAGGCTGCTTGATGAACAGAAGAATTTGGGAAACACTTAAAGAAATAAACAACTGAGCAGCAGGTACACCAAAACAATAACAGTGCTGTCCCTGGGACATGGAAAAGCAAATTGTAATTTTGACACCATGGAAAAAAAAGAAATACTGACTCCAGAAACAGGTGGGGCTTTGTGGCTGGTTGGGGTTTTGTGGAGTGAGGACAGAGGGAGATGGAGTGGTGGTATAGAAAATATTGGACATTTGTGAATCATTCGCAGGTTAATGTGAGCCCACCTGTTTTTCTGCTGGTTTGAAAAAGCTGTTGCATGTGGAGGCTTTTATTGAGAAGATTACTAAGTTCTTGCATCCAACAAAATGTCCATATTTCCTTTTGTAACTGGCAGAACACATAGGGTCCTGCATGACAATGCTCAGCTCAGGAGGGGACCTCTGAATCTTAATATTCTTTAGTACAGTAATGATCCAGTCTGAGATAAGAACTCATGTTTAGCAATTCTGATTTAATTTACAACTCAGCTAGAATATAATTATTTTCTGATTATACTTAGAATTTTGTGACAAAAGATTGGTTTTGAAGTTTGTAGGAAGAGGAAATACTCAAAACCTTTTGTAGTCCACATTTATTTCTAGAAAACTGATTTTTCTGCTAATACAGAGCAGATGATTATTTTTATTTACATTAATGTCAGAATTTATTTCAAGCTGAAGGTATGTAAGAGCTAATTACAAATTTTAAACCCTAATGCCCACACAAGAGTTTTGTTAATTTGTACTGATGACTGAAAGATTTTCAAATTAGCTCGTAAGTATTATTAGAAACAACACAAAATTATCATAAAAGGTCAATGCTTCCATTGCCAAAGACTGCATCGGATTTGGATATTTATTATAAAGCTAATGTATTAGCAAACATAGAAAATAAAGACTTATGAGACATCAGTTTAGCACCATGTTGCTGCTTCAAGCAGTTTTTATATTCCTGTACCTCTACCAGGGCATATTTCGGATGGTTTTTTCTCTTATGTAGTTGCCAGCAATATCTCTGAGGGGAATCATGCAGGAAATGTGGAAAACCAAGGATGCCTCCTGTGTGTTGGCAGCTCTCACATCTCTCCTTGTCCAGGCTTTTTACTGCCTGTGTCAGGACTCCAAAAGGTTCACTGCTGTACCATGGAAATTCTCTCTCTTAATCACCATTAATTTCATATATTTAATATAATGCATCATTTTTCCCTTAATAAATCTCATTAGATCTGTGAAAGTATTATCAAGGCCACAGGCCTTGTCCTTTCAAAACATCTGTACAAATTCAAAGCAGATGCTGTATGTATCTCTGGTTCTTGGGAGAAACCCTCATGTATTGCTGACTAGCACATCCATCTGCCACCTAGGAGGCATCAAACTATTGCAACTCCACCACTCATTTCTCAGGAGTCAAAGGTACAAGCAAGGCTTATTGTAAAAACTCTGTATCTGGTCTAGCATACTGTGCATCAGTACAGCTCAGAAATCTCCATTAGAGGAGGGAGGAACAGATGATTTTCAGAGTCAGACCCTTCTGTTCATTTTCCAAGGCATCTTCCTCATCCTCTGATTGTACTCCCATGTCTCCATCCCAAATAATTCCTGGGCATGTGTGCTGCAGTGTTAGGAACTGTTGCTGTAGCTCCTGCTCTGAAGCAGTAACCATTCCTGGCACAAATTCTAGAGATAGCAAAGACTCTTACAAAGTTAATTTATCACCATAATCATATTCCTCATGTTATCCTGCAGAAATCAGATGTTGATAAATATATTTCTTCCTCAAAAACCTGATTTCAGGCTGCTCTTTTGGCTTAGCTTGCCTCTGGTGCCAGGGGTACAAGTCCTGTGCCAACAAGTTCATATACTGACCCAGGAACCAGTGATGCTTCCACAGAATTGTGCATCCTCCCAGTCTCATGACTGTCACAGTTGTTTTGGGGACATCCAGTACACCAAGAGCAGCAAGCTTCATGTTGTATTTACAAGTGAACTAGTTTTGACAGCTATCACTGACAAAAAAAAAAAAGGATGGAGTGCTATAATGTAGCTGTACAATTTTTTCTTCTTTAAATGGGTGCAGTTTCTGTATTTGCTGACAGAACCACAGCGTGCAGAACAAGAGGCAGCAGCGTCGCTTACCAGTAGCTTGTTCACCTCAGTGCCTCCAGCATGGCAAGGCTGTCTCACCTGCAAGGGCTTGAGATGGTGAAACTCTAAAGCTGTTGTTAGGTTTGGTGGAAAGGTGTTCCTTTCAAATTAACCTTTATACATTTCAAAATAGCAACACTAGAATATGTGTGTGAATACTTACTCCAGAATTAGGGCCCAGTTTATGTATAATAACTTGTAATTTCTGCAGGAGGTATTGACCACATGGATGTAGCTTGAGGGCTTGTCATGGTAAAGCCTTTCTGAAAAGAACACAGTGGTCTGAGGAGGTGGTTCTTGTGCAGCAGCATCTGTGTTAGCTGAGGCGCAGGTCTGCCTTGGTTTGGGTCACTGCAGGAATTGTAATTTTGCCCGTGCAGGGGCTGAGGGGCAGAGTGGGGTGCAGGGACCCCGTGAGGGGAGTGCGGGGCTGCCCCAGTTGCCGCCACAGTCCAGCCCCTCAGAGAAGCTGCTGCGTCCTCTGAGCAACGTGTGGAAGAGGAAACAGATGCCCACAGGCGGAGGGTGTGAGGAACAGCCCTGGCAGCACCCAACAGAGAGAAACAGGTGTGAGAAAGGTATTTTAGGCTTTGTTTCTCACCATCAGACCCTTCTAATTAGCAATAAAGTAGTTTTCCCTGTGTCAAGTCCGTTGTGCCTTTGATGGCAGTTGGTGAGTGATCTCCCTGGCTTTACCTCACACCATGAGCTTTTCAGTCTCATTTCCCCCCTGCCCTGTTGATGGAGGAGTGAGGGGGTGGCATTGAGTGACTGGTGGCCAGCTTGGTCACTCACCACAGCCACCTCGACACAGGGCTCTAAAACGTTTTGATGTTGCATCAAAATATGACTATGGCTTCTGCTCGCAGCACAAAGAGTGTTTGGGGTTTTTGACTTTGACATTCAAAGTAGCACAAGTGGAAAAGGAGTGCATCTGAGAAGGCCTTGTGCTACAGAGCAGCCTGGGCTGAGGGGGCACAGAGGGACTGTCACCAGGCTGGAGCAGAGAGCACGGAGCAGGGATCTGTCACAGGCCTGGGGGTTTAGGGCTGCTCCGAGGGCTCGAAGCACAGAGTGTGTGGGAACAGAACCATCAGACAAGTGTTAAAGGCAGAGCTCACCGTTGTCTGGTGGTTTGAAATGGAGTCAGGAACTCCCAGAGATAAAAGCAAAAGCTTTTGCATCTGACAAGCCACACTTAGGTGCACTAACAACATATCTTTGTGAATTGGTGCTGAGGGAGGCTTGTGAGATGTGATAATGGTTTCCTCCAACCCTTTTCCCTTCTTGGTCCAGCTGAGTGCATTGGTCACCCTCCAGGCAATACCTCGTAGCAGAAACTCAGAGGTGACTTTAATCACAAGGATGAAATTCACCCTTGTGCAACACCAAGTGGAATTTGAGACCTTTCTTCACAGAGCTGAACTTAACCCTGGAGGAATAACAACTTCACAGATGATACCAAACTTCTTTGGTTTTTTTTCAGACCGCACAGTTTTTCTTGGGAAGTGACATGGTTAGAGATGGAGGATTGAAAGCATTAACCTATGGGCATGGCTATTGCTTAAGAAAATAGCTAATAATGTTGCTGTTGTTGTTAATATTTACATGAAATACAACTTCCTGATGACTCAATAACGTATCCCCATAGCTAATTAATAAATATTTTGAAGATTATTACAATGTTGTCACTTACAAGCTTCTAACAGCTCCCTAGGGATAGGACAGCTAGTTAGATCAGCAGATCTTCCTCAATTAGGCCCCAATTTCATATCAGTATTAGAGCTTCTGTGTTGTAGATATTAAATATTAATTTTGATCCATGTAAGGGGTGAATGCCTAGTCTGCCTGTGCTTCCTGTTGATTTACATGGGAAAATTGTAAGGATTAGAGAGAAATCTTGCAGGAATACTTACGTGTGCCATTCAGGCAAGCATCTCAAATGTCTTAATTTGTTTTCATGTTAGAGAAACTTGATTAAAATTTTCAGTATAGAACTTTGAGTCATATTACAAAGTTGATTTATTAAGTATGTCCTTACATATTTTAGTGAAATTAATGGGCAGAAAATATTGTCCTCTACATTTAAATATGTTACTCTTTTAAAATATTGTTAATTTTCAAAAAATAAGTGGAGTAGGAAGATACGTGGTGTTAGTTGATGCTAGAAGTACCTTTTATTTTTGGTAATGCAAGCTATTCCTGTTCCTCCAGTCAAAAAGGTTGAATTAGATTACTAATGTCTCTCAAAGGATGCTTGATCTAATCAGAAAAGAGCTTCTGTCCTCCCAAAAGGACCTGATAGGGATGTCCCGTCTGCTGTGTATTATTTGCATTAGCAAGGAGAGCTTCTAGTACTAGTTAATGAGAAAGGATAATGGAATCATATATATTTATGGTTAAAGCCTGAGTAAGAGCTGATGCCCCCTGAAACAAGTTCTGTGTCCTTTGGGATGCATTTCCTGCACAGATGTTTTTATTAAATGTATGTGGAAAATGTACCAGGCATTACCACTTCCAGCATTAACAGGTTCACATGCACTTGTCATGTAGTAAAGGCAAAATCTTCAGACCCATGGCATCCATAGCCTACAGCTTGTACCAGTTTCATTAAAGGCTGGATCAGATCTCCTTGTATATCATAAATCATAGCCTTCCACTTGGTTACAGCAACATGAGTTTTAATAGGTTTCTCTAACTAAAACAAGTTGCTAAGCCATACCCAATCCAATTTACTACTGAATGCACCGCTCCTCCTTAGAGTTTCTAATGGTTAATTTAAGAAAAAGGGAGTTGTATTTGTAACTCTAATTTGCTTTGTTTCAGCTTCTAGCAACTAGATCTTATTATCCTTTTCTTCTTGGTATTAAAACACCTCTTTGTAACAAGTATTTTCTCAGTTATGGTCACCAATCTTATTTTGCATACAGTTAACAGATAAAGCTCTTGGAATAGTGGAGGCCTAAAAACCTCTCCAGTCCTCAAAACATTTCTCTTGTTTTCTTTTGTGATTCTTGATAAGTTAGGGTTTCTTAACAATTCATTGATTTCTTGTGTTAAAGGAAAAAAAAATCTAATTCTTTAATATTTCTGAGAGTGCCCCTGTGCAGAAAGTACTCTGATGACAAATATAGTTGTGGGGTTTGTCCAAAACCATACTGCTGCTCTCACTTTATGATTTGCAGTAGCTGCCAAGATTTCCTTTTCAGTTCATCCTTCAGCCCTTCAGGGATGAAGGCTGGGTGAAATAGGGCACACCTTTTTTTCCCCCCAGCTTTGTTTCCTAGTCCAACATGTGACACTTCATTTTCACTGCCTTGCAAATGTCACATGCATCTGTTTCTTTGTGTAGCAAATCTCAAGATTTACATAAGTAAATAGCTTTCAGCACTCTTGAAACCACAACAATATACAAACATATTTGAAATTGTTGAACTAAAAATTATATTTGACTGCCTACTGTGAATAAAGATTTAAGAGACTGAAAATTTTATTAATGATTTCAATGTAACATCTTCATACTGAGATGATTAGACTGACAGGTTAACCATGTATCTTGAAGTTTTGGGCCCTTGTTTTTGGTATGAGCTTCTCCTGAAAGAGTTTAAACCACAATGCAGTGCCTTCATTCATGTGCAAAAATGCTGAAGAGCCAAGGTGTGCTGTGAGCAGGAAATTGTGGGATATTCCAGACTCCTCCAATAGTTTATTTTCATAAAGGGATTATTAAGGACACTTGATTCTTACTCAAAACCTGTTGTGGTTTTATTTGGCAGTGTAAATACATCTTCATATTGTAAATGGGGAAAAATATTCTAGAAACTATACATGTAAAAATACAATATCACTACCATTGAAGTTTTCTTACTGGGGGAAATATCCACTGCTAATCTGATGATGGCACGTGTCCATTTTCCTTCTGCCTTTCCAGTACCTATCTGCTGTTATTTTTATCTGACACAGTTAATTTAAGAGATGAACCCTTTAATGGTGCTCAGAAGGCACCTGTCACATATGGGACACTACAAGGTGTAACATAATGATGATAATCAGTCCCAGAACTGAACTGATGTGATAGTAAATGTGAAGCCTCTAGATTCCCACTTCCTCTGAAACCTGTCAGTTATCTTTAAATAGAAGAGCTGGACTGTAAAAAGAACATAAAAAGAGCTTCATGTGATAGCTGCAAATGGAAATAGATGCCTGGCTATTTAAAAGAATAGGTGCCCATCTTCCAAATTATTTCAAAGATATGGAAAAAAAAAATAAAATCTGTTTACAAGTCCACTTTAGCTAGACTCTAATTTAGACTCATGGTTCTTTACCAGTGGCATATGTACGTAAGCACATGCAAATATGACTCATATTATGATTTTGCTGGTAATTTTTTTCAGTTATTATTTAATTATACGTAGTCCTTTACTTAAGCACTTTGTAAAAATAAGGTCTTTAAAGAAAAAAAATGGAATGGTTTCAAAAGGAATAAATATTGTTCTGTGAGTTCAGCTTTTAATGTAATGTGTAAACTGTTGGATTAAAAGCAGTGGATATCACAGGTCAACTGCACTCACTAATCACTGCCTCAGCAAAAGAGATTGACTTTGTTGCTACCTGGTTGCAGTAAGAATAGTAAATCACTTCACAGTCTTTATATTTATTCAGTTCACAGCTTGATCACCGCTGTTTCACCTTTCCTCTGAAAAGCAGTAATGCTCTCTGCTTTGTCCAGGAAATAGAAATTGTTCATGGAGTCTCCTCGCTATTTGTTTTAAGTGAATGAGCAATACAGCTTATGCCCACTGGTTCCTGAAATGAAGCACTGTTATAGCGTGAATATTTCTGTTGAAAATTGGGAGGGAGGATTTTTGCTTGGGTTTTTCTAGACAGCCTCTGACAGACAATTGTGCTGCTTTATGCATTACAGTTTCTGTATTTTGTTATCTGTGAAGACTGCCATAATATAACTTTGCAGGTAGAGCTGCAGGCAGGCATCTTCTGAAGGATGAGCCTCCTGGGATACTGATTGCATTACCACGCTAAACAAAATTGCTGTAACAAAAATGTTTAGCCAAATCTTTGTAAGTAAGGGTAGCATTCATTCAAATGCCTTTTCAAAGGGAATCTTCTGAAATGGACAAAGTACCTAAATATGCCTTTGAAGTAACTATATATGCAGATGTTAGATGAAAAATAAGTGTTTGTTGACATACTGTTTCAAGCTATACAGTTTTAATTTTATTAAGAATGAAAGTGATGTGTTAAATACTTACACCAATGTGTCTTTGTGCCCAAAGCACAAGTCTTTGTCTAGAGCCAGGTTTGGAAAGATAGATTTGGAGAAAAAATTGGGTCTGTAGCAAAGAACTGCTGTGCTGAGGCTGTGGGACTGAGTGTTGCTGTGGAAGGTACATGGAGATGTGGGCATATCCTTCTTGGAGCAAATACCCCTCTCCATTGGCTTCACTGGTTTGGGCTAATGTCTTAAAAAAGCAAAAGGCTGCATCAAATATGAGCTACAGGCAGGTCTGCAACACCAAGTGGTAGTAGTAGGTAGTGTGTCCTTCTGTAGCAAATCACTAGATAAAAATAAGTTTAAATTTGCTGCTTTGGTGGTGGGTGTTTCTTCTCTAACTGCTAACTAATAAGTTCTAGTTATAATTCAATGTGATTATCAACATGTGCTTATGTGATCTGACTGCCTTGTAAAGAGGGAGAAATTATTTCAGTTTAGAAGTATTCTAGTTCACAAAAGGGGTTTGGAAGATGCTGAATCTTTGCCTGAGTACATATTTCAGATCCTGTTAACAGTAAAACATGCTACTATTAAACTATGAAATCAAAGGGCAAGACTGCCCTTTGTAAATTGGCAAATCAAGTGGCAAGATTGCCACTGATTTGTAATTCAGTGGCAAGAATAATGAAAGTACAAAAAATTATTATTAATTTAAGCCAAAGTTTCCAAAGCTATGTCACACATGCAATTGCATTTAAATGAGTATATTCTATACATGCAGTTAGGTTGGTTGGGGTGCAGCTAATGAAATACAAGCATTGCTTTTCACATATCCTCATGAGCATTCAGCCTTTAATATATTATTGTGCTTAAGGCATGGTCTTCAAATATGGGAGTGGTGTTATTGTCTGTTAGTCTCAAACATTTGAGAGCATGATATTGCCATAAGATAAAGACATCTTAAACGTAATAAAAAAAAGCTTTTTGATTAGCTATTATTTTAAATGATAAATTGTAGCATATCACTGTTACAAAATAAGTAGTAGTCATTCATTAATCTGTCATGTGTCATTATTTTGGAGGGTTTGTGCTTTTTTATAAAATGTACCTTTTCAGGAATTTTTCTTTGCAAACAGGTTTCTCTGCCTTGATATTTTAGTGCATTTCCATCATTCTGACTGATTGGCCTGGGAGTCACATTAAATTCAGACATTTGGTAGTGAGAAGGTGTGAAGTTTGCATCCTTTTGGAACAGAAGCTAGGTAGCAATAGCAGTGAAACAAGCTGCATTATGGTAGAAAGGGATGGTTTCTGTAGAACTGGGGACAGTTACATTTTTGGAAAAGACTACTAATATTTAACTGGAGGAGAATACAGCTTCCAGTAGGTCCAGGTGTGTCTGACCTGGGGTGTCAGCTGCTGCTTGATGCTGACTGAGACAATGTAACAGAGAACATGGGCATTTACCACATGCATCAGTAGTAGATGAACCAAATGCAGGCATCAGTTTATGTGGCAATGAATAAACATTTATATATGTCTTTATGGAGATAAGAGACATAGATATGCGTATAGTTAAATGGTTTTTAAGAATTATGCAGGGCACACTGTGCTATCATGCATATTTAGACCAGGATTCCTACACTTTCTTGGGGATCATGAATAACTCCAGCCTAATAAAAGCATGCCCAAGGAGAAAGAACTATCCTTGCAGGACAGAGGCAGACCTGCACATTATTCTGTTCTGTGGTCATGGGCTTCTCTCCTGCAGGGTGTAGCAGTGCTGAGGCAGAAAAGAGCTGTTGTGTGAAACCCCTCACCCATGTTCTGTCTTTATGGGGGAGTCCAGATATTCTTGCTTAAAGTCTGTCTCTGAAAGCCACTCCCTTTTCCTTGGCGCAATGATAACCACAGCCAGCAGCTACAGGGAAATGAGGCACTCAGTACTCTTTGGGTGGGAGGGAAAACTAATCTATAAAATGTTTCCATGACAGTGGTTTTCTATCTCTCTTCCAGACCTTCAGAATATTAGTTCAGTAATACTTATTATCTGCTTCTACTTCTTCATTTCTCCAACTAATGTGCATTAAAAATGTTCACTTATCCACCTGGGCTCGGTGGAGCTTTATATACCATATGTACTTCTGTTGAAGTCTGAAGCTATTTTTATATTACTTCAGGTTTTCAATTAACCTTGCTTCCACATATTTCACAGCATTAAAGCAGTTTAGTGTTAAACAGAACTCACATCTCCTCACACCTCCTCTCCTTCTCTCATAAAACATTAAAATGCAGCTTTTCTATACTGTATGAAACCTTGTGACTGCTGAGTTACGTAACCAGTTTGATATTGGATTGACATTATTTTGAGGCAATAACACCAGTAGTGGTTTTCCAGTGTTTCATTCCACTGTTAGTTGCACTAGCAGATGTACACTGAGCTGCATTTCTTCTTAGTGAAGCATGAACATCATTTCAAGGTGGATAGATGCAGCTTTTTGATAGATGCATATGCATCTAAAGAATTAAAAAATTATTATTCCTATTTTGGAAAATTCTGTTAAATTCAATGTGTTATTTTGGAAATAAATAAAGAGTAGGTTCACAAAGGAGAGGAAAAATGGCAAAAAAATCTCATTCTAAGTTGTTATATTTGGTGCTACTGGATTTCTTCCGTTGTGTCGTGAAAATAGTTTGCACAGACTAATGATGTGTAAATTAATGAGTATTTTATGATAATCTATTCAGTCAAGTTAAAGGGTAAAATTAAGCATTGGATTACTACAGAATTTTTAGGGCGTTACCAGTTCAAGCATTAGTTTCTCTTTCTTGTCTCTAAAGTTTTGAAAGTGTCAATGTTTGCTTGAGAATAATGTTCCTCTTGGTAAGGTGTTTCTCTTTGTTGTGCTGGATACCATCTGTGCCATACTGTCAGCAAGCTGGAATCATGACTACCATCACAGATTCTTGTGATTTACAATATAAATTTCATTTTTAGGGAATCATCAGTTATGTCCTCTCAGCTGATTGCTTCCCTCTAAACATGCATTTCGATGTCACTTGAGGATGACTTTCTTAAAGCTTTTTCACTTAAATTTTTTGACCATTTTTCTCATTGTCACTCTTTTAGTCTCAACTCCTGACTTTGCCAAAACAGTGTAAAATTTCATCTGAATCCTTAATATGAAAATATCTTCATTAGAAAAATATCTATTCTCAATGTCTTACAGTAGTTTACTTTCACTAAGCTTTCTGGACCATTAGTACCACTGTTATCCCCAAGTTCTCTTTGCTTCCCAGGACTATAAATTTGCCTCATAGAAATCATAGCATCAGCTTTCTCAGACATTGTACCAGCCATTTGTCTGACAATATTTTAAGGGGCTCACTGCTGCCTCTGCTCAAAACTCTGTGCTGAAAACCATCTGCATTGTCAGAAATGTGATATGCATCTTTCTAGCTTAGAATGGGCTTGACCATGAAAAGAATGGAAAATTAAACCCAGATCACCAACTCTTCATGTCCTCACACTAAATATGTCCCATGAATATTAAATATTTCATATGTTTTTCCTCAAAGTACAAATCATGGTATTTTTCTGAGATAAAAAGCATTGTTGAACAAATATGCCTGTATCTTTCAGCCATTTCAGGTGTTATGTCCGAATATAAACCAGGTATTCAGAGACCTTTTTGACGTGCTGGATCTTCATGGTATGTTAAATTCATCCACTTGTCAAGTTCTTATCAAGTTCTATTCACCTGTGACAGACACATGAGAGTTTTAAATAAAGACCCACTTAGTACTTGGTCTAGCAAGGATGGAACATGACCAACAACTTATTGTCTCTCCTCCCTTAGTCTCCTTGCCCAAAAGCAAGTGAGGTTCTTGAACTGATTGAGTTCAACTTCTGCCTTCTCTCTGAATCTCTCAAAGCCACCAAGACCACTGTTCCTATAGATATTTCCTATAGATATTTACAGCAGAGAAACTTTGTGACCAAGCCAACTCCCTCCATGGCAGAAATACTCCTTTTTCTCAGTTCTTTCAGTTGCCTGCCTACTGTAATTGAAATCTTCACCACAGCCCTAATCTCCTCTTCAGCACCTTTGAGTCATTCTTCAAAGCCTCTTCTCCCACTACAATTTCTTTTTCTGAGAAGGATCTTGACAATTTTTTCCCTGTGAGAACTGATAAACAAATGATCTTCATAACTGCTCCCTTCACTGGCTGCTCTGTTTCTGAAACAGTCCTCTGGCCTGTCACAAGTTATAGAGTTTTCTGACTGCTATCCTCTGCTCACCCTCTTTATGCTTTTCCCTGTCTGATCCCTTTTATCCTTCAATCTGTCACTCTCTTCTTTCCCTTTTGTTACAAATTTTCAAGCTTGCCTTAGCCTTTCCCTTATTCAAAATATCCCAGTGTTTACCCAACCTGTTCTTCTGAGAGGCTCTCATCCCTGAATGCATGGAGGATGCTACAGTCATTTCCATCTCATTCCCACTCTTTGTAGTCAATGGGAAGTGCTCAAACCAGTCTGTAGTAACTTTCTCCAGTCTAATCAGAGTGGGTACTCCACCTCTGACCCAGTGAATCAATCAGCTGTTTTAACTTCAATAATCATCCTTCGATGCTCTCCTCTTTTGGCTTCCATAGCACTCCTCTCTCCTCCATGTGCTCCTTGGTGAATTTGCCTTCTCACATCTCCAGTTGTGGAGGTTACAGGGAAGCCAAAGATTACCTTACAGAACTCAAATAATGATGTTAGAAAAGTCATTTTCTTAGTTTCTTCTCTTTTTTTTGGCTGTATTGTTTACTGACCATTATTCTCAGGTGACTCTCCCTTTTTTTCAGCAGCTCATTTGTCCTTTCTCCACTTGGCGTCAATTTCTTCCTCAACTCTTGTTTTCAAGGCAGCACCTTTGTGCTTTCTCTGGAGCACTTCAGATGCTTCTGCAAAGCTGGTTCTTCAAATTTCTCCTCAAAATGTGCCTTTACCAGGTTCCCTGAAGACAGTCCTGCCTGTCATAATGGCTATTATTTTCTTTTTTCCCCTCTTACTTCATACTGACCTATTGCCTTTTGTCCTCAGTTCACTGTACAAATTCTGAGGAATATTTCCTCTGTGCATTTAGCAAGGGCTGATGCTGTGGAGTCCTGCTCCATGGGTAGAGCTCAGAGGTGCTGTGGAGGGAACAGTAAAGGCCAGGAGCAGTTGAAGTCATGGCTATATCCCTGCAGAAGGGCCTGGCACACTATTCTAACAGTTAATATTTTTGGCAAAAAATACAGATATGGAAACTATGTCCGTGTCCAGATGTGCATACAGAGAGCTGCCAAAACAGGGTAATATGCACAGGGTAACTTGTGCTATTTTCATATATATGAAGAGATGCAAGTCCTTACCTTGAAAGAAGTGAAATGCTGAATCAACTCTGGGATCAGCAGCTATGGTTCTGGGGTGCTTAACCAACTAAGTCATTCCCTCCAGCACCCTTTTGTTGTAATCTCCCTCCAAAGATATTAAAAATACAGAAACCTTGGCCAGGATGTGGTCAATCTAATTTATAAAACATTTTCTGGATATTAAAAGCTAGGGCAATGCACTTCTTTTAAATTGTGTTAAATATACTGTAAACTCCCTGAAAGAATCTTTCATTGAAGATTATTATATGAAGATTTGAAGATTAAAGTGTCTAGATTAAAGATTAATGTGAAGTGCACTGGGATATTGTTTGATGTGTAAGGAGCTATATAGTATATTTATACGCTTTTCAAAACTGCCTGGGGGATTAGACAACCAGTTCCCTACATGTCTTTGAAAAGCTCACTCTAAGGAATTTGTTGTTACATAGCGAAAATGGTAATATTTTCATTGGGAGCTTGAGTCAAAGAGGAAAGCAGAGATGTGGAGATCCTCTGTATTCATCTAGGGCTTGATGGTGGCTCCTTAGAGTTTTTTTATTGTTTTGAATTTGCTCTGTCATTGTAGAAACAACTTGGATTTGGTGTTACAAGATCATAAAACTGATCTTACCCAAGAACATTGCACCACCTGCCTATTTCTTATTATCAATCCCATGTCTTCTTTGCTCTCACTTCAGGATAGTTTTCATGTTCTCCTAAACAGAAGTCATTTAAACCACGTATAACATAATCATACAAACATTAATGAAACAAATGTATACATGTACGTATCTGTATTTACAGTAACATATGCAAATTTATGCAAAAATAATTATGTTACACATGTATTTTTTAAATAATCCTTTTGCTGGAGTTTTTCGACAAAAAAATAGACGGAGAGAAACAGAAATACTTTAATTAAAGAAACGTTCCACATATGGTAGAAATTACAAGTTTTCTTGTTCCTGAAGTGCTGCAATACAAATAAGCTGTTAAATGCCAACTCTGAATGTTATTTTTCAGATGTTAAGAGAGATAGTCCTGTACTAAAACTATTAGGAGGCAAATTTATTTGAACTTCAAAACCCCTTTGATCTGAAAGGAAAATGAACTGCATATGAGTTGTATGCTTCGTTAGTTTAGGGTTGGCCAATTTTGTGCATTTTTGTTTGTTTGCTTTTTTCTGGGAAGCATCCTTCTATTGAGGTTTATTAAAACTAATACTGCAATACAATTTTTTTTTCTGGTAAAATATGTTGGATTGCTTTCATGAAAGGACGGTTTTTCTACAGAAAGTACCTCTGAGAATCAGTATTCAGGTTCACATTGAAAAGCCAATATGCAGGTGTGTTGCATTCAGAGCTATTGTGGTGGTCTTATCATTAAACCTGCAGTAGGCATTTATAAAATAAGGATTTCATCGGTACTGGCTAAGCGTGATTAAAAATAATCATCTGTCTGATGAATATTTTCCTCTGACTTTTGGCAGGATAACCCATCTGAAGTTGTGCCAGAGTTTACAGGAACACTGATGCCAGCAATTTAAGGATCTTCACATCCAGTCTCAGTGGTAAGTTCTAAAGATGTCATGGAATTTCATGTTAGAATTTTATTCCTATGGAATATTCTATTCCATGTTAGAATATTGCTGGTGTCTGTCAGGTTATATTACAATTGAATCTGTGTGAAAAATGAAGTGCTTCCCCTTGACCAATACAACAACAGAGAGATAATAAGAACATATATTGATCTGTGAGAGATTGAGCTTAGGAGCTCAGAACACAAGTTCTGAGCAATTTTCCTCAGACTAAAATCAAAAGGGCTTTTTTATTGTCCTCTCTACTAATATAACTGCTCTCAGAAGCTTTGACGTTGTATTTTGGAGAATGTAACCATTGGGCAGATTCCAAAGAGAAAGTAAAATGTGCAAAAAGGAAATCCAGTAGCTTCTTCTTGCTGAAAAACAAGCAATAAGTTGTAAAATTACAAATTATTTTTCTCTTCTAATGCACTCTCTGTTGTAATTAGTCTGATTCATCAAACCTTGAGTCAGATTTTCAAATACTGCTGTGGAGAAATTTGTAGGGAGACATAATCTATCTTCATCTTGAAGCACAGAAATCCTGCTGCAGAGATGGTTTCCCAGGTTTTGTAAGAGAAAGGGAAGAGAGGGTAGTTGCATCCTGCTGTCCTTTTGTGTCGTTTGGAATAGACCTTCTACAGTAGCTGGGTAGAGTGGAATAACTCTTTAACTGGAACTCCTGTTGGTGCCTAAGTGCTCAGCTTCTTCAGGAAGAAATAACTAATTTTAGATTGTATTATTTGTGATTATATTGATGGTCAAAATTATTCTCCCTGTTATGCCATATACCTCATGGAATGTTTTGGGCCCTGGCAAGGTAGGGGGTGTGGGAAGTCACCCCACTCCATGTGACACTCCTGCACACAGCAGCCACTCAGGGCCACTGCTGGAGGTAGGGCCTGGCCTGGCCAGGTGTGCTCATGCTGCTTTTAGGTCACTGTAATACAGATGTCAAGTACGAGCACTTCCAAGTCCTTACAGTTACAGGCTATTGAAGTATATATATATTTTTTTTTTAGTTAGATTACACTGCAAAAGCAAGAACTTTTCTGACATGGAAAAATTCCTCTAGCCATTATCATTAACCAAATACTTCAATAAATACTTCAATAAAATCACTGCTTCAGTTTAAGGATGAATTCAACAACAATAGTATTCCTATTCAGTCATGCTCTATTCATATAAAAAATGAGCATAATGCTGTGTTATCATGAATCCTCAAGACAGATTACATTTCATTATTGCTGGGTGACTTTTATAATGTGGGAATGTGATTCTAATAAAGGACAGTATCTCCCTCAGTGCATACTGTTCTAGCAATGTTCTTTATTAGAAATAAAAGAATACAGCATTCATATCATGTTTCTTGATCACATAACCAGTGTGCAGAACAACAAATTATCAAGGCAGTTTTCTAAGGAAACAATGTGATCCTAAGAACACTATTCTTAACTTTTCAAATTGCTATTTGCCATTGCTAAAATCTATAAGTGCTGTGACTCAGAGAGTTGAAAGTCAATGCTGTTCTGACAGACAGAATTCATGAAAGCCAGAAGTGACTGGACTAAACTACTAGATCTTTTTCCCCTGAAAAAAAGCAAGACAGTAATGACCTAGCAAAGGAAAATAAGAGAGCTGCATTTGTTGTCTCTTAGCTGAGGCAAATGAAAATCCATTAGAAGTCATCTGAATCCCAGCCCTGTGACAAAACTCCCATTCACTTCAGCAAGAGCCACTCGGGTAATGGGCATTTAAGGACTATAACTGGGTTAGATAAAGTCCTTTAGGATCTAGGAGAAAAATTTGGCAGACTAGAAAGACATAGAGGGAGAAAGAAGAATTTGCATATTCATGTTATCAGTAAATACATAGCATATGCCTCAGAAGGAGCAATGACCTTCAGGGCATACAGATGACCAGCTCGCTTGTTGAACTCTTATGGAGTTTAAAAATAGTTCAATATTCTGTGCAGTTAAAGGAAAGTGTGTATATGGATTTCTGTTAAATGAGAAAAAAATAGTGTTCCTTCTTCCTGCCTTTCTTTATTTGACCATCCCTTCACACTTCATTTCGGCCTTTATATGGGTTTTGTGTTCATAGTTTATTATATTTTCTTGAGGCAGGAAAGATTTTCAATCAGAAGTTGATGAATGTCCATATTAAATTGGATCCTTTTTTAATTAAGTTCATCTAAATTTAATTTTGCAATTTTACTTCAGTAAACTCATCTGACTCCAGATGTTGAATGTGATTCACTCACATAATTTTACCTGTAAAAAATTTATGACTTTAGAGAGGCATTTCTGAACACTTTTGAGTGTTTTTAGCATGTGTTTCATGATTGGCTGGTACACATGACCAATTAGCGTCCAAAAATACCACTCTGCACCTAGGCCTTCTTTCAGTAGTGTTACTTTTATTACTTGAATTTTAAACAAACAATCAGCTTTTTAAAAAGCATAACCAATGCATTTTAAATTATAAATGGATATTGAATTCTACAAATATTTCAAAAGTGAAAGAGTAGTCTTCAGAAGCTGCAGAATTCCATGAGAAAAAATGTAAGAATGACTCACTTTGATAAAAGGAAATTTCAAATAATCTGGGAAGGTGGGTTTGGACCCTTTTCTCTCATTACAACTGTAGTGGTAAATTGTGTGGAGCATGTTATTTGGACTTTGTAAGTATGGGAAACATATACTGAAGTGCCTGTTGGTCTTAAAGTTTTAAGATTTACTATTTTTTTAAGATTTACTCATTTCACTAACAAGAGCAAAGGCATTGCAGATTTAACTGTCACTGCATACTTTTCATATTCTGTCATGGCTCCTGGATCAGTGTGAATGGCTCTAATTTTAAGAATTCCCCAGAATCTGCTCCTTAAATCTGGACATTTCTAATAACTTTGTATGTGACACATACAAGACATTGTATCATGAAGGCTCTGCTTCTCATCAAAGAAACAAATACCCCAATGAAAGTTTCAGATAATACTAAAAAGAGAATAGTCCAATTGTAAAGAAAAGGATGGTTGTATTCTTTTTTCTTTTTCCTTCAAAATGAAATCATTTTCCTTGAGATTTTTTCTGGTGTAAGCTTCTTGATATATTAATTTGAACTATTTATCCATGCAGTCAATATCCATGCAGTTCTGAACATTTGTCAGTTCAAGGCTCATGGGATGCAAACTGTTGGGGGTGTGATTGGCAATGTGCTGCTCCAGGTTTGTTTGGAGACTTCTTCAGAACAAGTGGAGTTCCCAGAACCAGGCAGCAGCAATGCTAATATGAATCAACTTCTCTAGTTTCTCCTTTCATATTCCTCCAAGCCTCCATAACAGTACTTGGCACTGAGTACAGGATTTGAGGAGGTGTTGTTATTGCTGTGTTAGGGAAGGGAAGGGGTGAGTGACCAGCTGGGAGATGTCAGTGGCAAGTCTGTAGAGCTGTGTCTCTAATGATTTTCCGTAGGAGTAGGGGAAGTCAGTTGCAGGGAGCTTCTCAGTCAGAGCAAGACCATAAACTCTGGAAATTTGGCTCTTCTTTTGTACTTAGATCATGTCTTTCTGGTGAAAAAATGACCTTCTAGTGAAAAATCTCACTTCTGTGAGTGTTAGATTTCAGCATCTTTCTCATAATGCATTTTACTACCTTTATATTAATTCATCTGTGTTTTCTAAAAGGACTTTTCTCCATTCATCAATAGCAGGTGTGATTTGCTCATTTTTCTAGCAAAAGAAAGAAACATAACTGTCCTCCATTGGGTGAAGTGCTTCTGAGCTTGAAAGGCTTCATGTGTGAGTCTGGATGGGACCCAAAGAAGGAACCACTTAGAAATTACCAAATGACACATTTTATGTTATTGTTAAATTGTCGAGACTTTCTGTAAATTTGCAGAGATTGTAACCATACAGGGTGTTTGCAAAGACTCTACGGAAGGGGATGTTAAACCTCCATGGTCTTAAGAATTCTTAATGACTGCCTGCCAACGCCGCTGAATCCCGCAGGGTAATGAGGGGAATGCCTACCATGTAAATATAAAGGGGGTTATTTAGGAGACCCAGTGAGCTGTGAATTATTGCCTAGGTTGTCACAAAAAAAAAAGGAAAATGAGTTGTGAAGAGGAAAGAACGTGTACTGAGTTCTGAATAGCTTTGTAGGACTTTTTCTGAGATAGATGGAGGAACTTATATACACTCTGCAAAAAGAGATATCTGTTCTGTCAGATTGCAGATGCATCAGCCACCCAGATCACTGTGAAAAACCCATTAAAGAAACAAAACTGGGTTATTTTTATGCCTGAAAAATGCATGAATCAGAAGAAAATAATATTAGTTCAATAGTTGAATTTAAGGTCTTTGGGGATCTGGTTTCTGGTGAAGTCAGGGAGAATGTTTCCACTGCATTTAGTAGGACCTGGCCTGGACCCTTGGAGATTAAAGAGTTAAGAGCTGGATTGATAGTAGAGGTAGTAGAGACCTTCCAAGCCTGGTTGTATTGTGCATCGTTAGCACAAAATAATTGAAATTATGGATATAAAAATACTTCTAAAAATTTTCCCTTAATGTGCTGAAGCTCATAATCTGTATCCCGAATGGATAGTCTGAAAATCTACACTGTGCACTTGTATAATATTACATATATGCAAATATTTAATTTTTTTAGTGGGAAGAATTTCATCTGAATTTTGAAACTCAGCTTTCTGTTCACTTCAGGCACTTTGTCACAATTGAGGCAAAAACCCCTATGGTAGTGAGCTCTAAACAGGACATTGTATTTACAATATGAAACTCATACAATCTCTGTATTTTTTGTTCCATTATATTGTAACAGGAAGTTAATTGCTCTCAGCATTGTATATGTTTAAATGGAGTCTGTGGGTTTTTAAGTATGGAGACAGAAAGAGCATATGAAATGAAGGAGACTTATGTCAGCTGTGTTAATTTTTTGCAGCTACTTCCTTTAAGCAGTCTGGCTAGGAATAATGTCTTGGTTTTCAAAATTCAAGCATTTTTTATTTTTATTTAATCCCACTTCCAGTAGAATAAATAAAATTTTAGGCAAAAAAAGACTGAATAAAAGGGGTAAGCTAAGACCACAGAATGCTAAGGAAAGGGTATTTCTCAAGGAGTTGATCTTTTTCGAGAGAAAGAGGTTTGACATTTTATTGCTGAAAATGAACAGCTGATATTAACAGAAAAAGTAAATGTTTTTTTAATCTACATTTGAAGGTGGAGTAGAATTCTTCAGATCCCTCAGTAATTGTTGTTAAGAGCTTTCCCTTCTGAGCTGAGTGGTTCTAAATTAAATTATTTGTTTTTCAATATAAATAAGATTTTCTTATCAGTTAGCTTACATATAATCAACTTAAACACAGTTTTAGAATGAGATGAACCATGTCAGTGTATTTCCCAGGATGAGGAATGAATACCTGATGAACTTCATTCTTCCAAGATAAAATACAATACATTACTTTAACATTTATTCCTGGTGATTCTCTTAAGTAATGGTTATGGTGTGGGTTCTTGTTACATGTTCACCAAATTATATATAAGCATACTGACATTCTTGTAAGTCCATTAGTAGTGAGATATCCCCAAATATTCTCAAGATTTTTCTAACAGATTTTATCAACAGAACTGTTTGAGAACATCAAAATATAATTTAAGGAGACAAATTGGACCAGCCAGAAAAGAAGATTTGGTTTTGAACAAGTCAGTGGTTTAGGAACACATATTTGAAACATTGCCTTATTTTTCCTAGGTTTCACCTGGCAAAGGTAAATGTGAAGCTGTAGTCTGAAAGTAAACCCAGGCCCCAGGGAGGAGGGAGAGATTTATGGTAGTAGGACAAAGTGAGGTAGTGCAGAGGATTTGGCATTAAGCTGGGTTCCATTTCCTCCAAATACACTGTGAGATGACAGCCCAAACTGCAGGAGAGATCTTGGAAGGGTCTGTAGGCAACTGCTTGGGTGCCTTCCATGAAGTGAGGGTTAGTCCTTTCCTGTTAAAAGAAATACGAAATAGGGTGCTTGAAAAAGAGTACAATATAAAGGCAGGTCACTAAGAATCTTACATGACACTGGTGCTTTGTGATTATATGTTACATGTTCAGGTAGGATCACTTCAGAAACAATTCCTCCTTTTTACCAAGGTCTGAGCTAATGGCTCATTGGATTTCCACGTTATGGCATGATGGGATGATACTGTATTCCATAAAACTGGAATCATTCTTCATTCATGAGAATTAATAGTACACAGTACAATCAAATCGTTAATAAGTTCCTTTATTTTCTTACTAAATGTTCATAGTCAAAGTGCAAACAATAAGTAGTAATTTAAAACAAACAAAGAACCCCAAAGAAACAAAAAAAAAAGCCCTCACAAAAACCCTACTGGTCCTTCAATTGTATCTGTTACATGCTAGTGCAGAATTACTAATGAGAACATGTTTAGGTATAAATAAATCTTTTATCCTCATTATTACTCCACTGTGTTCCTACAGTGAAGTCATCCACACAGAGCTGATTATGGGTTGAAAGCCTCAATAGCCTCTTTTATTTATAATAAATATTGCATACTAATGTTAACAATGTCATTGTGCAGTGTCTCAATAGAGGATTATGACTTCATGTAATGTTAGCTTGATGTCTCTCCTCTCCTGTAATGGAGTCAATTTCCCTTACAGAGGAGATGAGAATCACTTATTCACAAATCTTGTAACAAATATTCTATGTACATACTGTGTTAACCCAATATTAAGGTGGCACAATGAAGCTCAAAGACAGGAAACACAGAGTTGAAGTTCAGTGCTTAATCTTATTTTACCCCTGTTGTGTGCACTGATATGCACTTTAAAGTTAGAAGTCTCTATTTCCCCCCAGATATTTGAAATGTGAATTACTAAATTTTTAGGTGTAATTCCACAAATAGGTGTGTGGAATATTCCTAAACTGTGTGTGTCTGAAAATAACAGAATCATAAACCTGATTTTGTGGCACACAGCTCATGCAAAGAGAGGATGAGATCTATTTATATTAATGAGCAAAGAGTAAGGCAATCTTCCATCAGCTACCAGAGACAAACAGCACGTTGGGGAATAGGGACCCATCTCAGGCAGCACTTAGGCACATGCTCAACCTCAATTATGGCATCAACAGGACTTGAGAAAAATCTTAAACACTGTGGAGAAAAAGGAACTTATGCACTGGCATTAAGACTCATATTTATATAATAAAGCAAAAATTTGAGTAAATGATGGTGCAGTCCTTTGATGCATGTGTAGAGATATTGTGTAATATTAACATAATACACTTGGATGCTTAGCTCCTGAATGCCTTCAAAATAATTTATCTGAATGCTCGTGAGGGAAGTTCAGGCTAAGATGAAAAGCATAAATCCACCTAACAGCTAAGAAATAATTCACATTAACTGAGGACATGTGCAGAATGCAGGATTTTATGATAACTAGAGGTCAGAATATTACAGCTCTTGTGAAAATAACAGCTGATATCAGTGCAAGTCTGCAACGTAACATAAACAATAAAATTAAGCAAAAATTAGCCTAAAACAGAATTCAAGTAGAAACAGAATCCTTTTTAGTGGAATAGGATACCTCTGGTAGGAAACAATTTCAAAACCAATTCTATCATCCCAGTTTTTCACATCTGTACAAAAAATAGATGTCACATTGCATAGACCAGTGCAAGTACTGAAAATACAGAGGTATTTCATGCAGAGAAAAGAATGTTTGATATTTGAGAGACTTATTTCTCACTTAAACTAAACTCATGTCTATATTTTCATTAGAATATCACTTCTAACTGCAGTATAATCCTGCCTGGTTTGTCTGGAGATCTTGCAACATGTTGATATTTTTATCTATGTTACAAATAATGTTTTTCGAGAGCCATTATTTCAATTCTTTATTTTAGGAACTGCTGGCTAGATTGTCTTCTTTCTGCCAGTATAAATTTGGAGGTATTCCACCCATGTCAGAAGTCCACTTCACATTTACACCACTGTGTCTATAAAGGATTAAGCATTTACCCTCTGGCCTGTTTTCTAAGTTTAATTGCATGCTCATAATTTTCTCTTAATTTATTTTTTATTTTCATATTAGTGTGTACTAATTAGGAATAATTTTAAACTAGAGAATTGTGTGAATCATGGTGGAATGAACAAGAGGCAATATGAGAGGCAATATGTACGTGATACCCTGTGGCTGGAAGAGATGAGGCCTCGTGTGTGCACAAAGGAAATTGGTTGGGAATTACGTGATATTTTTGTCTGTAGTCAGTGGAGTGACAGGAGCACAGGACTGAAATGAGTGTCAAAGGAGGGGAGCAGTGATCAGATGTAGTTCCAGCTCATTGGCAAGGGAACATTTCAGGGGAGGTGTGCAATGCTTTTGGTGCTCTGGTAGCACAGATGTGTTTACTGGTGGAATTCATTCCCTCTGTGGTGTTAGCTCAGGTAAAAAAATGGACTTTTTAAAATTAACTCCAAACAGACAGGTCCTTGACTTCATGTGGGGCTCTCTGTAGGATCCATGGAGTCCTAAACATTTCTGTTATCTCTGATTCAATTTTTCTTGAGCGGGGACTGTTCAGCTGGTCAGTCAGTCCCAGTGTGTGATCACAGCTCTTTGGGACTCTGCCCTCACTGCAGGAGGGCTCAGGCACAACAGGCTTGGAGCTTTGGCATGGGCTAAATAACCAGGCAAACGAGAGGCTCAGTCATTTTCACAGCATAAAAAAATTCCAGAGGAATTTTCCTTCAAACTTTAGAAATATCTGCTGAATTATGTAACAGCCCAGCACAAAAGCTGCAGGTTTTGAGAATTTTAAAATGAGTGAAAATGGAGATTTTTGCTGAGATCATATTTCCAGTTTATGGGATGCATTTCTAACTGGACTTTCACCTCTTATAACAAACAGGGAAAAGTTTCCTCTGAGTGAGGGAGTTCCCCATTTCTGCAGGTTCCCTCTGGCCATGTTGGTAGACATGCATGGAGGAGCCTTCATGAAAAGGCCCAGAGCTCTGCCAGGATGAAGGATGGCCACTGAAGGATGGTCATTCTCTCCCCTCTCCCACCCAGGAATGATGCTGGGCACACATTACAGCCTCTGCAGTGAGAGCCACACATCAAAGGAGCCCTTGTAAACCAATAATTGACTTCATGTTCAATTATATGCCCAAAAATTGCCTGAAAATTGATGTTCCAAAAAAACAAAACAAAAAACTAGTTCAATTTTTGCTCTCACTAAACTCATTACAAAAATCCCCTGAAAACTGTTTCTTGAATAAATAAGCCTCTACTTACATGAATAAAGGAGCAATATTTAGGTTCCAGTTCGACATGTAGGAGAAATTTGGCAAATCTAATCTTTTGAAATCAATTTGGTATGTGTTATGAGAATAATGCCAGTGGAAAGGTTGCTTTTTAATTTTTTCTTCTTTAAAAATGTAAAGGAGAAAGAAGAAAGTTGGCTTTGATAAACAGAAAAACAGTGCTTTAAATAGCTATAGCAGTGATAAGGCAAAGAGCTTCTAAATAAATGAGGCGTGAAAGGGATTTTTTTAACTCCAGATGAAAGTTGTGTATTCATCAGAACAGCTTTAAATTTTGTGAAACAGGACAGCAATATATTTTACAGTTTTGAGCAAGGAAGGAGAGTCTTGCCGTATTAGAATATGTGCAGCATCTCTGCAAAGAAGACAAATATCAATATCTAATACACTTTCACCTTGATTATAGAAAGTCTGTAAGATAGAAGTAATTTTGATTTTGCCAGAATAAAAGGACACTGGAATCTGGAGTTTGATAGAACTGTTCTGTTGGCTGGGAGGTTTGCCTTTCAGTTGTGTTTGATGCGATACTCGATTCATTTTGCCAAAATATTTTATGCCAAGTATTGCTGTTAAATGTTTTATATTGCAGAGATTTTTGTCAACAGACACACGAGAATTGGGTTTTAAGTGGAGTTAATCATTGAACTCAGAGAAGAGAAACACTGGGGGGGTTCTCTTGTACAAACAAACTACCATGCATGCTTTAGCCATTTTCAGAATAGTGTAGGTAAAATATCAAATCTGTCTCTCCCTCTGATCTCTATTCATATATGTCTTGTAAAACCTATTAGAAGAAACAGATAATTAAACTAGAAAAAGCCATGTATTTGCTGCAGCTGCTGGTATATTGAGTCTTTTGAAGTTTGCTTTAAGCAATTCTATCTGAGCACTTCTTTCAGAAGCCTAAGAAATAACATAGAAATTTCTAAAATATTTTTGTTTTCTGACTCTTTCAATTCCTTGTAAGTACTAGATAATATTATAATGAGAGATTAAATGTTAATTCATGTAGCCTTTGAAAAACAAATTTTAAAAAGAAAAAGGATTACTACAGAAAAAAGTAGTGTCCTGCCTTTTTCCCTGTAGCCTCCAGCATGTCCAAAACAGTGACTTTTTAAAATAGTATTTTTAGTTGGTGCTTGTGGTTTCATTTTACGATTTGATTTGCATTGTAAATGTGGGCATCTCTTAAATGGTAAATATATCTATTGTATCTCTTCAAAGGTAAATATATATTGCAGAGGTGTGGTTCAGTGTTTTTGTTATTACTGTGCACTCAGTTGTGTGTAATCCCTGAGCACAGATTGGCCTTGTAATGGGAGCTCCTGATGGTTGCAGCCATTTGGCAAGTGATCCCATACTAGAGAGGAGAAGTAAGGGCAAAGCTGCACATGGGTTGTACTGAGTAATGTTTAGCAGATTTTCCTGTGGTGTTACTGAAACTCTAGCTTATAATTCTTAAAGCAAGATCTACGCTCCATCACCAAAAGCAGTGAGGTGTGGTAGTCAATTGTGGTTGGGATGTGGGGGAGAAAACCTGTGGCCCAATCCAAGATAAGAAATAGATCATAGCCTGACAGGAGGGCAGCTCTTGCTACCTAATGAAGCTGCAGCTCCTAATGAGCTTGTCCTCCTGAACCATTGAGGATAATGGATCTATGCAATTCTGGAGTGAAATTTCCCCATTTCACAGAGCCCAGGCCCAACTGGGAGGCATATGACATTTAAGGATGACTGCCATTTTCCATTGCTGACACTTCAGTTAAAATGATTTGTCCTTGTGTTTCTTATTTTCCATAGTAATCACTGCCATAAGTCTGTGTCCAGTGGCATTTGACTGTGAAAGTGACACCCACACCAGGGAATATGTCTGGGAAAGGAGCAGACAACATGGCAACTGTTGCTAAAGTAGCATCATCCCTGGTGGGTCTCTAGCACTCTGCCCCAAACATGCAGCATGGACCAAAAATTCAGCCTGCTCAGGCCCTGCAGCTCACCAGGCCACTGCTGGTGTGGATTTGGAATAAGGTGTTAGGTAGTGGTCATCTTCCTTAGCGCCTGTCTGATCAGGAGTGCCAGCTGGATCTCAGGTATCCTGGAGTACCTGGTGGTAGGGTACAACAGCACCTGCTGCTGTTCATTGCCTTTCTTTGGGTGGGCTGATGGCTCCTTGATACAATTGGGCTGGCAGCACAGCACAAAAATCACAGTATGGATGCCACAGGTCTTACAGGAACTGCTCTTTGGATGCTATGTAAGAGTTTTACAGGAACTCTGATCTGGCAGCACCCAAAAATATTCATTTTCTCCAGTACTCACTTTGGCTGCTGCTGTTCCTGCTGACTATAACCAGCACCAAAACCTGACAGAGCCTGCACCTGCCAGCCCACCATGCAGCACAGAGGAAGGTCAGGCAAGGACCAATCCCAGTAAAACGTTGTTTAAGAAATTTCTGTGCCACTTGTGCAGTTCCCTGGATATGACAGAAAAGACTTAACAGTGACTCTTGCAAAAAAAGATACAATTCCATTTCATGTTATTTTAAGGAAGATAGATGATGAGACTACCTTAAACTTTTGGAGTGTCTATAAAAGAGTATAAATAACAGCTCTCTGATCTGTTTTAAGCCTTTTAAAATTTGTATTAATCATACAGATTTCTGTAACAAACAACAACAAAAAAAATCCTTCCAGTAGAGAAACTTCTGTTGCAAGTACTCAAAAATAGATCCGTGCACTGAAATTTCCAAATTAGAAATTTTATGTCCATCACACTTTTTTTTTTCTCTCAGAGGAAATAATTAGACTCTGTGCTAACCTGTAAGGGCAGGCATGGTGTGGGAAGGTGGCTCTTCCAATGCCGTGGGTGACTCCAGGAGATGGAGCTGAAGAGCAGCAGGATGAAGGAAAACACCGTGACTCATCAGCCCACCCACAGACAGGAGCGGTGCCTTGCGTGAGCCCTGGGGCTTTAGTTTAAATTTAAAGTGTTTCTTCTGAGGCAGCTACCCGTGGAACCCCGTATGCTAGATATCTTTATTGTGCGCAGAACCACTGCCTGTGTGGCCCATGGTAAAGAGCAGAACCTGTGTATTTTTAAAAGGAGAAACATAGTCCAGTTTATTACGCAGTCCAACTAGCAGCTGTTTTGGGGACAGTACAAGGACAGACATAAGGAGGATGATATTGAAAATATGGTCAGGTTTACCCAGGGACACTTTTTTCCCAGGAATATGATGTGGTCTTCAAACACTTGCTTTAGTCCAGCTGCAGAGAATCCTGGGGTACAAAGACTTCACGTAGCCAAGGCTGCTTCATCTGTCGCTCGTGGGGAAGGAGACACTTGTGAATGTAAATCCCTGGATTCAAGTCTTGAGAAGCCTAAACAATCCAGGAGTGACTAGGTCTTGCAGCCTTGTAAGTTCCCAGAAATCAAGGCTTGAGTCTATCACCAAGAGCTCTTACTGTTATTTTCATTTTTGCCTGTGTCATAACATCCAGATGTCCAGCAGATACAGTAGTGCCGTGCTGGCATTGATAGGTAAGGAATCTTTTTCTGAATAGAAGTGGAAACAGCTGCTCTGTAATGGTTCTGAGTTACCTTGAAACATGAGCAGAGAAAGTGCAATGTGTCTCTTGCCTAGAAAGTCCCTCTGAGGCTTTAAGTTTCAATCAAAAGGTTTTACTCTCCAAAAATTACTCCTCACTTAAAAAGAGAAAGGATGCCCTTTGCTGCTTTTGCCTAGAGCCCAATATCTTCTGACATTCCATGGCAGCTGTAGCGACGCTCTTCTTAATGCAAAGAACATCTGGGCTGCCTGCAATTCTGGGAGAGAAGTGTCAAAAGTGTCATAGACATCCTTGAGCAAAGAAGGATCTTCACTTTTATTACACAGAAGTGTCAAAAACAGCATTATTGAACATCAGGTTGCAATTTGGCAAGCAGAATGTTAGTCTGAATAGATGTGACAAAACCCCTTCTAGGAAATTGCTACTTAGTGTTATTTTTTCATCGTTTAAAATTAGCATTTAAAGGAAAAGCACAAATGGGGAGCCTCTAGGTAACCCTGACAATGACAGATCCCAGCATTCTTTCTTTTTTTTGTGCTTACTTCACAACCTCATTGCTGTCCATTGAGTGACCGAGACTGATTAGATCATTGTCATCATCAGTGAGATGCACTGCATTGATCCAGCCTCACTCACAAAGCCAGCTCATGTGACACAGCTAATTTGACATAATTGAAAGTTCCAGCTCCAGAAGGTCACCAAGCTGGACTCAAGACACTAGTTATCATCTTATCCTTGGAACAGTGTCGACTCTCCTGAGAAATACGATGGCTTTTTGTCACAGTCTTAATTGTTTCTCCATGGTTTGTATAGGATAAACCCAGGCTTTCATACTTTGATTGAATTTTTATGGTGGACAGAAGATAATTATCACCTCTTAATGCTAAATATTTTTTTTAAGTTAGATTGTGCTCTTTGTTTCTCAGTCAAGTACAATTCTGCTAAGAACAGCTTTACATAAGGACAAAAAAATGTCTTTAGATAGGGATGACAGTGTGAGACACATTGTGAAGTACTTCGTTTCCTGAGGAAAATATGGCACTTGTTAAAAGTTTGTTGGAACAGTGTTGAGCTGTATTCCTCTCTTTGTTACCACATCCCCCTTTTCCACCTTCTCCTCTTTTCCCGTTTTCTGCTGTTCTGTTCTGAAGTTTGATTGCTGCAGTCGAGATGTCGGGCTGAACCAAGTTTGAGGCTGTGGAGTTGAGTAAACCCAAAGGTCAGGCACAGTCAGAGAACAGAGCAGTTGCAGAAGGACCTGCAGACAGGCATCGAGCCTGGCTTGTCAGCTTCTGAGCACTGCCAAGGGGTGCAGCCAAACTCCTCTGAACAGGGTCCTGGTGAAAGGTTGTGCCTTCAGGAAAATGGCCATCAGGCCATTTGCTTCATGCTTTAGGATGCACACCAAAATCCCACTCCACCTTCGGTGATGTATGGTTTATTGTAAGCAGTGCAGTAGGAAAATGCTTGTGTAAAAATTCTTTCTCCTTTAAGAGAAACGCTGAATGTTTGGAAAAAGTTGTTTCTTTTTACTTAACAGAATTCAGTGGACAAAGCTAGGAATTTAAGTAGGTCTTACAGTCTATGTCATTGGTTTGTTGGCCCTCTGCTCAGAATCAAATTAGCAGCTTACCCTTTATATCTTTCCCTGTATTTTCTGTTAAAAAGTTGGCATATCCCAATAGCTCCCATTGCTTCCTATTCCAAATGGAGGTCAAAATGCCAGCTTTCTAACAGTGAATGTCATGTGTAATTTCTCATAGAAAAGAAAGTGCTTGATAAAATCTCTGCAATTGTTTCTTCTTGTTTTTTGTTATTCCTATTAGGGTTTTATGTGTTCTCAGGCTTTGTTGGTTCCCTGGGTTTTTGGTAGTGTTTGTTTGGTGGATTGGGTTTTCGTAATGGAAGCCTGCCTTTGGTCATCTGTAAAGCAAGGAGAAAAACAGAGGTACCAAGGTGCTAAAGTATGAACAATTAAAGGGAAAGACAGCTGTGGTACTGTTGTGGGACAGAGGCTTGACACAACTTTTTGTGATGAATTATTGTATCATAATTTCTGAGTGGTTCAAAGTTGATTTGTGGGGAAGGATTTTCACAAATCTAGCAACAAAGAATTAATACAAGTTTGGCAATACATTTTTAATGATGATTAACAGAAGAGTGAGTTAAGGTACCTGGTTTATAGAATGACATATAGAAAGGAAATATAATTTTTTTTTCTTTTAAAAATTGTGTATTTTGACATATGCATAGAAACAGGTTGTACATCCATATTAAATACATAACTCTCCAAAAACACAGGTCTAATGCAGGCCAAAGGAAAATGACAAGCAATAATTGTTTTATCTTTGTAAGTCTTTCAAAAGTTTAATCCTAGCAGCTTTTAAAACATAACTTGCAATCGACAAATCCCACTGGGCTGCTATTTATAGTATCCTAATTTTCAAAGAAAGCAAATCAGGCAACTGTTTTTAACATGAAAAATATTGCTCTCAGCACTCTGTCTCCAGCCCACACATTGTGTTTTTTGGCATGATCATGGCAATTAAAAAAAATAAACAGCTCCTTTAATTTTTTTATACAGCCAATGCTGACACAGCTGGCAGAGAAACTCAGTGAAAGGTAAACATTCTGCTCAAAATGTAATCTAACGTATTGTTGTGTTTAGTTGTTAAAATGTAATTTTCCTGAAAGAATATTTTTCAAGTAAGTTTTGGTGGTTTTTTTTTTAATAGAATTTCTAGTGTATTGAAATCTGATTACAAGAAAGATTATTAGTCTTTTAAAGCAATAGCACTTGTGACACTGGATATTCGGTCAATGGCTTATTGAATTTTTAAAAATATTCTTAACAAAGATCAGGAACAAAAATTAGGTATGATGCTTTGTCCTTCAGCAGAATATAATAGTCTGAGCTAGTAAAATCAATTTCTTTTAATAAAATTCTGTCAAAGACAGAAGTTGAATAATAAATGTCTTTAACTATTTAAAGGGAAGAAAAAATGTAACAGAATTAAGAATAGTTTCTGATTTGCTTCAACAACAAAAAAAGATTTGTCTAGTTCCTTTATAGTCTCATGCTCATAGTCTGACCTAATTACTACGAGCATGTATGAAATGAGATTATGGAATGATAAATATTTCACTAGAGAAAACACATGAACATGTTTCTTTTAGGCAAGGGATGTAGGTAAGTAATTATCTGTCACCCATGCCCAGAAGTTCTCAATATACTTTTATTTTTTAAAATCATGACTTTGTGTCACTGCTTATGATTAGGATGCTGTAGTTCAACATTTTACTCCCTGTTGGAGCCAGTGCAGAGGCAGCCCAGCAGAGCTGCCTGCGCATGGGACTCGTGTGCTCTGCAGGGCTCAGGATTCTGAGCAGCAGCTGGGTGGTGCCTGTGTGTTGCAAAAGCCACCTCTGCCCCAAAGTGTGACCTGCTGCTCTTGGGACAGCCCTGTGGCAGGGGTGCATCAACAAACAAGTGCAGGAGTACCCAGGGTAAGCGCTGGGGAAACTCAAAGGTTTGTTGTGGCTGCATGCACAGCAGCTCAGCACTTACTGAAACTCCCGGTTTGCTCGCGTGGTGAGTAAGAGCAGATGTGCTGCTCTGTGCTACCTAGGCAGTGGGGCTGTGTCTGTCCCAAGCCATCAGACTGGCCGCCGTTATCTGGTGTTCCTGTTAGCTGGCCTTCAATTGTTCTTAAAAGGAAATATCAGGATTTTCTAACTCCCAGTTGTTTTTCCTTCTCTCAGACTGAATGGTAAAATGAGCAGGTGTGCTGCAAAAGAGGTATCTGCCTTTTATAATCTGTAAATTGCCTTCTGGGTACAAAGTTGGAGTGTATGGACTTAAGCTTATAAGAGCAACTGAACAGTCATTTGTAATGTGTATAACATGAGGTGAAGAGAAGCATTTAAAGTTTAGAGCGACCTTCAGTAGAGAAGAAAATTGTCTGCTGACTGCTATTGTTGATCTTGGAGTGTGTTTCAGATGTTAGGTGTGGACTTTATATCACCCTCGGGGCACTTAATAACAACTAAACGAGCATTAACTGCTGAAGTCAGTGGAGTTTTATCAGTGTGAATCCAGGGGCATTGTTGTCTTTGTCGTGTCACAAAATAAGTTCAAAATAATGGTGCAGAAAAAGGAGTGGAAGGGAAACATTCTGAGGTGTAATTCTCCAGTTATTCCATCCTGTTACACCAGCGCATTTGTGAACTAAACTTGTCCTGTCTGATTAGGAAAGGTGTAATGCAAATTATTTCAATTGAATAGAAAATTCTTTCCAGTGAAAATACAATTAAAAGAGGAAGAGAACTTTTACAGGATCATGCTAATCCTGGAATTTTTGTCTAACTAGGCTTTCAGCAACCTGTGCATTTTCTATTCATGGAGATCATCATACCTGGCTTATTATCATAAAAATAACAAAAGCCCAGGAACATGATAGATTTGTTCCATAGGAAGGCTCAGTTGCCCTGATCTGATTCTCATATAAGAAAAGATGTTTCAATACAACCTAAACTGTTAGAGTATGGGTATCTGGGGGCATTCCCCCATCAGGTTTTCTGTTGATTCCTCTTCTGAGTAGATATGGCCCACACAGCTGTCCCAGTGTTGATGCTGCTGCATTTGAGAAGAGTCATACCCTTGCTGTCCTTACTGAGTTTCAGAGCAAGCTCTTTGCCAAATGCAAAACCCAAAAACAATGACTAATAAAGTGAACTGTGTTGTATGAATCCAATAAGCAGCAGACCCCCCAGGAGCAGAACTGGAAGTTTGATGTGCCCGTCTGCTGGTGACAGCACCTTCGGCCAGGCTTTCAGAGCCATTGATACCTGTTTGTCTGCTCTCTGCTGATGTTCTTAGCAGCACAACAGGCCTGCACACAGGGAAAGGTCATCTGTGCTGGGCAGAGTCCTGTGAGCAGATCAGCAGCTCTGCCTCCTCCCTGATACTTCCCAGTGAGCAGGCTGGAGCTCCCTGCAGGGCTGCCCATGATGGACAGCAGGCTGTGCTTTTCAAGTGTAGCCCAAAACCAATAAGAAAGGAAGCCTGATGCAATGAAAAAAATAAGTCTTTCATGGTATACAGCAGTGTGATGATTATGGACTCTGTATCAGACCCATGTGAAATGAAGTTGTTGATGTTAAGCACAAAAATATCTGAGATAATTTTACATCCATTTGAAACGAAAGCAGAGGGGGGAACAAAAAAGGGAAAAAGCAATGGATCGATAGTTGTTTAATAGAAAAAGACAGCATCTGTAGGGAGAAAATTATGATTCTAGGCTTTTTTAAGACTATTAAAAAGAATAAAGTATAAAAATATAGAGAGCTGGAAAAAGCAATAAAATCTATAAACATTAATTCATGGCCAGTTTTTTTGAAGTATATGACATTTTTTTTCTGCAAATCCACTAACAGGGTTCTAAATATGAGTGAGAATAGCAAATTGCTTTTTCCATCTTTTGGATCTATAGCTTCACCTCTACACTTGAATGAAAACATTAACCATCAGGCAGATACTTACTTCTTTTGTTTATGCTCAGCCTGAGGAATTTTTCAGCTGAAATCAATAATTAAAATGTTTAATAGCCATGATAAGTGTTATAAATGCAACTTTGTTAAACATGGATTATACATACCTACACACACACATATATATTTTCATATATATATGTATCTTGGATAACTAAGATATTTATGGCTAGATTTTTTTAGCCAAGTAATAGTATTTCAGGGGAGAGTCAATGTTTAACTTCATATTTGCTCAGTATATGCTGTATTCACTGTGGATATTCAAACAGTGTGGTATCTTTTTATTTTCTTTCCATAATAGAAAGCAATAAGTTTTTCTTAAGAAAATCAGATTCACACAGGTTTTATTTCAGGTGATACAGAAAGCATGGGCTTTAGTGTACAACTTTGTAAAAGATCACAGAAGAAATTATTGCAGGAAGTAGATCTCCTGATGCAATGAGAATTTTGAATATCCATCTCTGATTAGTAAAAAATAACACAATACTTATCCAAAATTACCTATGTAGTTTTATGGAACAAGATTTGAAAAGAGAATGAGAGTTTGAGTCCATGTTTTGGATAGAAGAGTGATCATGGGCCCCTGCACAGTCCTCTGCCATAGAGGGGCAAAGGTTCAATAGACCCCCACCTCTGTTCCTGTTCTTCCCATGGCTCTCTGCCCAGGAGCAGTTCTATTGGAAAGGAATGAAAAGATAGTTCTTAATTGTCAGGCTCTTGGCATTGTAACACTGAATCGAGTGAAGTAGACTTAAAGCTTTTGGAAGCTGCAACACCTATATTTTTCGACATCCACAGAAATATTGATCTGATGGGATTTGATTTTTTCAGCTTTCCCTTAACAATTCCATGATACCAATTACTTTTTCCTGATGAAACAAAAACCAGTTTCCTCTTTTTGCTTTCTCTGAGTGTGTCTATCTCTGAAGGGGAGCTGCACATCCAGTTCTGAGGTGCTGGCCCAGGGTGCCCCTGCTCCCGCTTCCTGCGGCTTTCCTTTGTGTCCGGCAGCAGTCTCTTAGTGAGAGTCAGTGAGCTCTGCTGGGTTCTTCCTCCCAGCCACAGGACCTAATTCACAAAGCAAAATAGTTCAAAATGCTGTGTTGCCCTCTTGCTCTTCTCCTTACACCAGTTGTTCTAGCAGAGGGTTCTTTATCCTCACATGATCACTATTTTCACTCTGTAGCTTTTCAAGCAAAGTGCCTTAGTTTAATGAACATACGAAAAGCTCTTCTTCTCTGAATATCTCCTTCAAGAAATGTCTGCTGTGATACATGAGTAGTCACACACAGGGACAGCAGGGGTTCTGTGATAGCCAAAATCAAAGATGGAGATTTTTGTTAAAACCTTTCTGATTATTTTAGAATCATTAAACTGTGAAACAACTATTTTGTTAGCTTGCAATTTTTTTCTATATATAACATTTATTCCTCTTCATCATTCCTTGTATTTGCTCCTCATAGCTATTTGTTGCATATTGCTTCCGATGAAAGGGCAAACTCTGACTCAGCCTCAAATCTTCTTGCTCACTGACCTAGTACAGTAATGCCAGCACAACATCCCATTGCTGCAAACAGTAATCAGCTCTCCCAAAGAAAGCGTAAGCAAGGTAAGCAACGCCCTTCTCAGTGTGAACAGTCACCAGGCATTGGGTGTGGTTTATGCTGTCAGCCAACATTCCTTAGGAATCACATTCTGTGAACTACACTTTATTCTGCATTTCTTAGAATAAAGCAATTAGTCTGTAAACCAAATTCATGTATCCACATTTTAAAAGGGAGCTATTTATTTGAGTTTAAACACTCTGGGTTTTGTTTCAAAAGTCTAATAGGAAAGCCATCATTATCTATCTGGTATAATAAACACTAACAACAAATTTCTAAAGGCTCTCCAGAACTAGCAGCTCTGTGCCCTCCATTTTGTTCTCATTTATGACACTGATAGTACCAAAATAATCCTTACGGAACTCTGAGTGTGCTTCCTCAGAGTTGTGATCAGAGCTGGCCTTTTTGTTATTATTAATACTAACCTGACCTTACCAGCTAAAGTTTCTGGCTGTCAAGGAGCTCTTCCAAGTTTTGCAAAGGACTGAAGGACTGGAAGTCCACTGTACCTGTGCAGTCCAAGGCACTCTGTAGTTGTGGAGTAACACGGTTAGGATTTTGTGTGTTTTTTTCACTTAATTGCTAAAACATTTATCCAGAATGAAGGAAAAATATTCATACTGTATGGAAACAGAGATGAGTGCAATTTTAGATACTTATCCCCTCTTTTTTGTGTCAGCTATGTCAGGGTTAGTGTAGCAAAGGGAAGTGCAAGGTTGGTAGACCCAGCTGTATTTCCAGAATACTGGGTACATTGTATGCAGCCTGGCATACAAGCAAAAACGTTGCAAAAACAAACAAAAGCAAAATTCTAGCAATAATTAATAATTCTATGCTAAAGGACAAAGGCTGATGTCCGGTGAAACTACAAGATAAGAAGGATACTGAGCTCCTGCTCTGCCACATGGAGAGAAGATGGGTTTTGAATATGCCATGGCTTTCCACACTTGGCTTGGAAAGTGCAATTCTGTGTGTGAAACAGCCAGCTTGCCTGTGCCTTCCCATGCCAGAGTCTCTTTTGACCCTGCTCAAAAAGGAAAACATTTATTAAATGAGAAATAGAAGATAGGACTTCAAAAAAATGGCGAAATATATGTTAGTCTAAGTGTATAATGGGTATGACAGGAAGTCATCAGCATATAAAAGATCCTTTTTCTGGACTTGGTACAGACCCTGGAAAAGGGGTGGTTAATCCTTAACATGGGTGCCTAGTTTTGAGATGCTATGGGAGGAAGCCCCTCCTTCCAGCCTAATTTCATTTAGGTTAGTCCACAGGGACCTCTGTGCCCATGGAACTGGACTATTTCTCATCCAGCAAAACTCAGTAAAGGGGAAGGTGTTCTGTACAGAGCACTGGGACTTTTCATTACTACAGTAATACAAATAATCCATTATATGGAGCCTTTGAAAGAAAAATGTTTGACTGTATGGAGCAAGTAATGGTGTTTGATGTACCTCCAAAAGGGGTAGTCAGCGGGTGAGCCTTGAAAAACTCAGCTGCTTTTCTCAGCAAGTTTCTGCCTTGTAAACTGTGCCTTTGTTTTTTGTCTATGTGGGCTCTGATGCCTTCAATTTTCCCTTTGATGTATGAATTAATCCAGTGCTTCACAACAAAACTCAAACTGGACCTGGAAAAGCACAGTGGGACAGAAGAAAGAAGGGAAATGGAAAAGGTAGTTTTAAATATCCACACCACTAAAGCTGGTGAAATTATCTGTGTACAGACAGGATGATTGTGTATTTGCTCTTTGTGGCCATTTGGGGCGGCTGAAGCTTGTGGGTGTACTTGAGGTTGGATGGGTGGTTTTTATTGTTTACTATCACCTATGTGTATGAGCAGTGGCAACACAAAACAGTAAAAATCATGACCAGTGACTCACTGACCAGAAATGGTCTGATTTGTACTGTCGGAAGCTGTGTAGACACAGAGCATGAGTGACAACAGAGAACTGTCTGTAAAAGTTCAGAGGCAGAATTTATGTGCTTGCATCTGTCAAGTCACTCAATGCAGCAGCTAATTCAGGTGATTACAGTAACCTAATCTTGGACAAACTGCAAGAGAAATGGGTTGAAGACCAGGCTGCCATGGCCTGTGTATGGCAGCAGCAATCTGTCCTCTCCTGATGGGGAGGAAGGATGCTACTTTCCTTGCATCTGTGCATTCCCTGGCTCCTAATCTCTGAGGGTCTTTTAGCTGTCTGGTTATCCCATAAGGAAATGGAAAAGAGGGGCTATGTCCTGTCTTGCCATTGCGTGTCTGAGAGAGGGAGGTGGGGCTGTTCCCTGTGCTCAGTATGGCAAGGCCACTCAGGACAGTGTGCAGGACAAGCTGCCCTTCTCCCGTAGGTTTCCAAATTGTGAAACAGAGCCCAGCTGTACTGGCCCTCGGTTTGTCTAACAGAGTTGTGTACTATAAATGGATTGGCCAGTTGTGACTGGAACCGCAATCCTCAGAGAACCTTTCAACAAATCTGGTTTGAGTTTCAAGTTGCAGTGAAATATGAAACGAGGTGGGTTTCATGGGGTTTCAGGTTTTGTTGAAAACATTTCAACCAGCTCTAGTCAGTAGCTGTTGCTTTTTCGGTTTCCTCCCTCTAATCTGTCTCTGGTATTTCTAGTTGAATATGCCTCAGATTAAGTGTTAACAGGAAAAGGGTTGGAAATACAGCCCCTAAATATGGCTCAACTCACAGGGAACTCAGAAAGGGTGCAGAGGATGCCCCTTCCTTATTAAATTCCTCTTTTGGTCCCCCTTCTTGTGGACCCTTACCAAAATTTAATTTTTGTGTGGAGATTTTTGGCCTGTTTCACTCGCTGTGATAATAGCATTATAGATCACCTCCTAACTGGCTGGGGCAAGTGGAAAAGGAGCCCTGCAGATTCCGTTTGGCAAGTGCACAGCAGACCTGGAGAAGCAGTCAGATTCCCAGCTGGCGGCGGCCGCGCAGCCGGGAGAGCGCTCTGCGTGCTGCCGGCCGCGGAGCCACGAGCAGGGAGGGAGCTGCTCGCTGCCCAGCTGGCAAGGGGAGCGCGGGGCCTGCAGAAGTGCCTGCTTTCCGTTTGGCTGCCCAGGTTGAGCCAGAGGCCAAGAAATGAGGTTCAGTTCCCATTAGCCTGTCTGGTTCTTGATTTGCTTCCTTTAGTTAAAAGAGGCAGAGAATACTGATGATGTTTTGCCAGGCACAGGATTGAAGCTGAGTGGCATGGAAGAATAGGGACTTAAATAAGCACAGCTCGCTGTCTCCACTTGCTTTTGTCAGTTCGTGTAACAACCTTGCTGCCAGCAACCTTCCTTGCAAAGGAGAGGAAAAATCCAGGGTCACTGGGAGGTGATTGTGCAGTTCTAGGTTTGGTACTTAAGCTTGTTTTAAATTATTACAGAACCATTTAAATTGGTAGAAATACATTGTTAACCTAAGCAGTGATGTTTTAAATATTTAGGAAAAGATCACTAATTTAGTGATTCCTTCCCAGGTATATTGGAAAATATATTTAGGAGTTCATGTGTTAAAAGGTTATTTAAATACATCACAGACAACTGAAGTTTCATCTCCTCTGAAGGCATATTTGTATTACATGAATTCTTTTTAATACACAGCAATTATGAGAGGGACAACAAGAGATCTTCTGTTAATGTGTGGCTAGCGCCATTGTAAAACCTGATTTTTAATTTTTTCCTCCCATTGCCTTTAGTTATTCCTTTGGAATTTGTGGTCTGTTTTTTAAAAATCATTCCTGATTTCTGTGCCAGCCTTCACTGGAGTTTGTAATAACATACTGTAATTTAGACAGCTCTGAGAAGGTCCCATGTGTAAAGTTATCCGTGTAGAGCCTGCATGATCAGAATCCAACACAGCCCCAATTTCACTGAGTGCAAGATATTAACGTTTTAAAATGACTTCAGATCCATGATTCAGTAAAAGCCAGCAGAACCTGGACTTCAGGGGTCCCTGCACTGCAGGCAGTAGCACATCTGTTGCCTCGCTTGTAACAGTGCGAATAGCCAAGACTCTGGCAGCACATACTTCATCTGAGAAGCTCCCAAAGCCTTTGGAAGGTATGAGCAGCCTGGGCTGAAGTTTGTGCTGGTGCAATTCCCTCTTGGTATCTGAATTGGCCACTCTGTTTCATCCAGGACATTCACAGGTGCAGCTTTACATTTACGTCTGGTCCCAGTGTAGAGACACCATGAGATGCTTTAGAGTTTTACTGTCGATTTTTTGCAGATAACATAGCCAGTGCTCTTTTTTTATTTGAATCCCCTTTGTAGTCAGCATGCTTTGAAACTAGTCTCCCAGCCTCATCCTACCCCAGCCAAGTCCAGGGCCATGAATGAACTCACAGATGTAGTGACTCAGTGGGCACTCCTAGTCTATCACCAAGTCTGTCTAGGGAAATGTGTGTATCTAAGGATGTCTCCAAGGTGAAACACAGAATTCCAGAAAGATGGGATCCAAGCTGGTTCAAGTACTGCAAGCAGTATGACCAGCTTTCTCTGGCAGTCCCTCTGGACTCTTTATTCAATGTTATTCCAGGCCTGTGGTCCTGAGTTGGCTACTAGGACCTCATTCTGGGGATGGGTTGAGAAGCTGAGGCTGTTCATCAAACCCTAGTGTCTTGAAGGAGCTGATCAAGGAAAGCTGCTCAACCTTCTGAGCCATGGAGGGGTATTGCAGGGAGCCTCAAAAGATAGTGCTGGATGTGGCTAAGCAGAACGAACTGATAGGTAATGTTCTCACTACTAAATTATGTGTAGAAGGGCAAGTAATGAGAGTAAACTACCATCCAAAACACGCACTCTTGAACCTTCATTGACTCTCATGAATATGATTTTATTAAAACACACAACATCCATGAGAAGCATGAGCAAACTGCCCTTTGAAAGCATTTGAAAACCTTTTTTCAGGAAGCCAGCTCCAATGACATTTGAGGAGAGAAGAATACATTACCCTGTGCTCTCTCAGTGGGAGCCAGTGTCCTCATGACACAAACACAGCACAAGAAATTCCAGGGGAATTCATTCCAAGTTCACACTTTGCATCCCAAGCTGGACTCCCCCATTGCCTTGGGGAAAGTAGGTTTGTAAAGCTCAGCACATTCTCAGTGTACAGCTCACTCACAGAAGAAAACATATATTTGCCTTTAGTGTTGCAAAGTTCCACTTTTTCCATAATCCTTTTTAATCATAGTACTTATAAGTTGTTTAATTTTACTTTTTTTTAATAACAGTTGATTGCCACGTTATATAGGCAATAACGTATAAACTGGAATTGCTTTACACTCATAAAAGCTTAAAATAGCAAGTCTAATTTGTTTATTAAAAAGTGATAAAAAAAGACAATGCCCCATGCTGAGACTTTGTACACCACCTTTCAATTCTATAGTACATCTTTATAGCTGTGTTATAAACCCCTCATAAATGGGTTTTGTAGTAAAAGTGCTGACACAACTTTAACTATAGAATCTTGAACAGCAGCAATGTAATAAAAGATCAAACTGTGATGCTAGATTATAAAGAAAGAATCATGATTTGCAAAACAGAGCAAAAGGTTTACAGTAGTAATGGATCCTAATACAAAGATACTAAATATTGATGAAAGAAATAATCTGAAGAAGTTTTAAACCAGCCTTTGGAACATTTCTTATTTGACTTTGGGGCTGTTGGTGTGCGTTGTTTGGGTCCAGAGAACGGCTGAAGCTCAGCTCACACTGGTAGGTTTGTGTTGCCCTATTTTGGCATGAACACCTGGCTGTGCATGAAGGACACTCGGTTTGCGCTGCAAAAGAATCAGTAAACTGGTGACCTGAGAGAAATGTGCTTCTTTGAGGGGTCTTTAGTGAGACAAATCAGGTGTAAGACGTTCCTGCAGCAATACAAGCTGGTTGCTGTCTATCCATGCTCTTGACAGCAGCTAAAACAGCATCCAAGTCAATAGCAGTTGTTTGTGTTTCAAGAGAATCTTTCTGGGGTAGCATGTTCCAAACAAATTTTTACTGTTGCCTCTTATTTGTCAGATTAACGGTCTGTAAATTAGTGAGATTCATGAGAAAAACTACAACTTTAGCCAAAGGAAGATATCTAGCAATTGTGTGTTGTAATGGAAATGGTTGGGGGGCACTTGTGGAAGCGTTCAGACCATGTCAAGTCACTTTGTTGTTGTTCAGCTTGGATGTACCTGTAACATAGTTTACCTCATGCAACTGAAAATCAATTTGTTCTCTTCAATTCTAAGCTACCTCTCAAATTAAGCTCTATAAAACATTTCAAATAGAACAAAGAAAGCTGGCTGAAATAGTATTTCATCTTCTGAAATAAGGGTTTGTCAAAGCCAGTTGCTTTACACGTGGCCAAGGAGAACAGTGCTCATTTGAAAGGCTATTGAGAATCTGAGAGCTCATAAGTTCAAGTCCATCTGCTGCAGACTTCATGCACTGCTAGCTCTTACAGTAGCTTGACAATAATCTCAGCATCATCTTTTATTCCGGTCACAAAGGGCTGTCAAAAACCAAATAGTAAGAATTACTATAAACAGCAATGATTCAGTCTCAATGGCAATGGCTCTCTATATTCTAGCAGTGTAATCTACTGCTCTACCCTTAAATTGGATATAGCATATGAAGTCCGTCAGCCATGCAGAAAGTGAAAATGTATATTGTCAAGGCCTTTGCTGTCTCTGAAGCTGCTGATGAAGAGTCACAAAAGGAGTTTTAAATGCCCTAGAAGAGATTTCAAGTAACATTAAAGTCACAAATAGCAAATTTGACAACTCCCTCTGGACTAAGAAACCGCCTTCAAAAGTTTTATATTAGCTTCATGCATCATTGTTATAATTTATTAATGTACAGTTTTTAGTTTTTCAGAGTGCATGGCTGGGGAATGGTAGCTGTAACTTCTTTTTCATGATAAACAGCTGTTGAAAGATTTGCCAATATTCTCTCCTCTTATAATTCAAAAATGCATGCATTGCTTTTCATATTTCTGCTTCCCCAAAAGCATAATAAGATACTATATTTATGATTTAATCGATGAAACCTGTTCTCTGTGGATATTACTGCATTGTTTAGTTTGCTAATGTGCATAGTTGCACCTAATCTATTAAAAATCAGATATCATGGCTGCATTAGGGCATTTGCTGTGTGAATGCCATCTTTAAGGCTTTGGCTTTTTCAGTATTCAGTAATTCTCTGGCAATTCCTATTCATCTTTGATTACAATCTCAGGAGCCTTGAAGAAAGAAACAAAATTGATAGGCAGTAAAATACAGAATTTTGAAAAGGTCACCTGCTAGCAGGATAAAAACTTTGAATCCACCTGCTCATTATAAAGAATGTACCAAACACAAAATGGCGTAACTTGAAACTGTTCTTGCAGCAGCAATTGGTTTATGTGACTACCAAATGTCATTTACCATTCTTATGGCAGCCTGTGCGCAGAGAAATTTCTGCCCTGGCTGGCTATTGATTATGCCAACAGCTGATGCACGTGCTGTTCTAAGGAAGGACATTTTAGATTGTCCAGCCCCTGTAGCTGCTGAAATTCTTAATTCAGGTCTGTTCCTGCCCCCTCCAAGTACAGTGTCTGTCTTGCTGGTTTGCATCCAAATTTCTCCATGACCCATACCTCTCTTATTTCCAGAGCACATAGTCTGTCCTTGATCTTTTGTTCATCCCTGTGTATCAACTAAAAGGCCATGGTGTTGTTTCTATGAAATATGTTAGAATTATGGGATCCTTAATTTAACTGTAACACAAAACGCAGCTCTGGTAATATTTGCCATATTCCTTCAAAAGGAAAATATTCAGTTAGAGGCCTGACTGAAGTACTTTAGAAGTTAATTAAATGTAATGATCTTCTTAATATTTATTATAGTCAAATTTTTCATTTGACCTTAAGCAACTCTCAGGGTAGATTCAGGTAAATGGCAAGGGGGAAATCTACAATTTTCTATTAAATTCCACCCAAAGTATTGCAAAGGCAAGATAGCTCATGTGCTAGATTATTCCTTCTAAACTCAATGACAAATTCTTGATTTTATTTCATCTTTTGTGTCCCAGTTATTATGAACAATCTGGTTTTTGGTAATAGTTATTTGAAATCCTTATCTCTGTTGCTGAAATAGAGTGCTCTAAGTGGCAACAGTTGATCCATGGTACAGTTTGATTTAGCTACTGATACAGAAATGTAACACTTTTCTGCTTCCTTGCATCACTGCACATAACACTTTCTGCTTCCTCTTGTGCCTCCTTCAAGGCTGGATTCTTGTACTCTTGCAACCCTTTACTAGTGTAAGGAAGTTCAGGAGGTAGCCCTGAGGATTCTGCAAAAACCCTGGTTTTTGTCAACAAGCTCACATTGCCCTAAAGATGGACGGAAATTTATCTGTATCAGAGAAGGGTTAGAGAAGAAGGCTTCAAAAGATAATTGAAGGAGAAGTGGAGTCACTGTACAAGGAAAGGTGAAGTGGGAATGTGTGTGAAATACAAAGAGTGAAAAATATTTTTTCATTCTTTATTGTCTTGTTTTAAATACCTTTCATTTTGTGATGCCATTACAAAAAAAGGAAGGTGGAACAGCCCCCACTCTTGGACTTTGACACTAAGTCATTGTTCTCTTAGAGCAGTTATCTAATATTCTGGCCCCAGGCTGTTCCAGCACATAGCGTTACACTGATGGTGGAGAACAAAGAAAGAAGTCATTTTGGCTTCCCTTCTGCCATAAATGAAGCCATTCTAAATGTTTCAAAATGTTTGCCCAGTACCTTAGATCAGCACAGTAACCACAGCTATCTTAATAATTACCCAGGGACAGATAAACTAAGGACACAAGCAAATGTTTGCTGTGTAGGCATTTAGGCAATGGTAAGTTATGATAAAATAAAGTAATATTTTGTTTTAATGGCACTGACCTCAGGAATTACTGTGCACTCTGTAAATCCATCCTCTACCTTTTCCCTCACCATAGTGGGTCAGGTCTACTCATTAGGAATATACAGTCAAGACATTCTGGTATTTTTAGCCAGAGTTCATGTTCTGTTTACACTGGCTCATTTTTGAGATAATCCCCTTGATTTCACTGGACCAACAAGGATTTAAACTGAACAGATCTTCAAGGAGCTTTTCTTCACATCAGGGATTGGCAATGTGGCAAATATTCTTTAGATCTGCCTGGATGTTGCATCCATTAACACTTTGTAACACAGCAAATTTTGACTTTACTGAGGGATTAAAGTGAGACAGTGGGAGAAAGATACCACTTGAACTTTATCATTACTTCTTTGGGACTGTGTCTTGGGTGGTGACTCCCCAATCTGAACATAGCATAAAGATCATAAAGGCTTTTAATTATGTTTCTGTAAAGCATCCTACTCCAAAGTGGGTTTCTCCTGACGCTCCAGCTATGTAAGGAATTAGTACTCTTTGTTTTCTTGAGGATATGGGTAGATCACAGAGAAGCCAGTAGAGATACACAACTGAATTAGGACTGTTTGGTATTTTGCTTTCTGCATGTTCTGTTCATTTTCTTGGACCTCATCGCTTTCATTCTAGCATATGTCACTATTTTAGATGGACAGAAAGCACAGTCTGCTTTGATATGAGCTCCACTCTGCCTTTATTTTAGAAATTGCTACATAACAATGGATACAAAAGAAATGAAGGCCATAATCTGTTCACAGTTGCAAATTAAGTAAAATCGCTGAAATTTTTCATATAAAAGAAAAGTGGCTTTGACCCTATTGTGAAGTAGTAAAAAAATTACAGGAAGTCATGAGGAGGTTCGCATACTTAGATGGCTGCCTTTTACCTGTAAGAGTCAAGAAAAAAAAAGTTGCATAAAATGTATTTTATTGGAAACAGAATGACAATCTGAGCTCAATTGGCATGACTTCTGTGATGTATAAACTGAATTATTCCTTTACTGCTGAAGGAGCACCTGACCCTGCCTCCTTATTTCACCTCCACCATCCCCCGGCCACTTGCCAAGGCAGACAATGCATAGCTCACACTTCCGCCTAAATGGAGATACAGAAGATGCAAGGAATACCCTTAGTGCATTTCTGAAACCATTTTGTATCTGCTACTTTTTAATCTCTGTATCCTTGTCTTATGATTGCAGAACCAATAATTTAGTGCACTACTTGGTATTGTGATAGTGCTTTGAATTTAAGTATTTTAAAAAATAATAAGTAGTGCTCTGAAGTTCTCCTTTGGTTCACTCCATGTTTTGCTTTGCCTTCCCATTAAAATCCCCTTTGCTGCTTATTTGTCATTAGTTTTCTCCTCATCTGGAGTGCTCTCTCTGCCTTCTTGCTGCTGTTCTCATTGTTTGTCCTGTGCACTGTGGTGGCTCCTCAGTGGGGCTGCCTCAGGTGCTCAGAGCTGCTGTGCTCTGGCAGTGTGAGTGTGCAGATGGACAGGGAGCTCCTTGGGAGGGCTGGGATGAGCTGTGAGATGTCACAGGCAGATCTGGGCACCTTTTCATTCAAGGTTACCTGGTGTCCAGACTCAGGGCATTGGAAAGCAGAGTAAAGATTTACATAATATGTGCCAGCACTCTCAAAATAATGATAGTTCTAGGGGAGATGAACTTTTTAGAGAATTCCTTTTTCCATTCAGCTTCTCAGTCCTGCCTGGTTGAAGTCCAGCCACTCATATAGTATGAAGATGTCTGGCCAGGAATAGTTGCACACAGCTGGAAATTTGTTCATTTTTTCTCACCTACTTTCCAAAAGTTTCATGCTGATACAGAATAACCTAGGGAGTATCCTGGGCCAGGTGAGGGCTTTGAAGGTCAAGCAGCAGATGCTCGGGAAGAACCCTCATTAAATACAAACGGAGCAAAACTTTTCAGTGAATTGAATCAAAAGACCATAGAAGCATCAGGGATGAATTAATGGTGCAACATATACAATAACTGCCTCTTTACACATGTGACACACAGTTCAGAGCACAACAGCAAACATCCTGTTCAATAAACCCAGTGTTCAGTAAGAAGCCTTAGAATAGCCCTGCTGTTAGCTTTCCACATTAAGAATTTTGTTTGGAGTGGGCAGCTGAATCCATATGCATATTTATGCCCTTTTTTTAGCTTTGTATCAACACTACAGACAAGATAGAGACTGACCATGCCACTTGAAGGAGGTTTGCAGAGTGACTCACTGTTTTATTTCTAATTTGCTAGTGTATCATTTTCCCCCCACCTGCACTAGGGTGCCATTGTAAGCAGCTGAAATGATTGCTTGAATAAGCAGGATAATGTCAGATTTCCCAGGCTAATTCATTGAAATCTGCAGTGCAGTCTTAATTCTGGAGCACGAATCATGCAAGAGAAAATATGATCTCTCTTAACTAAATGATTCTAAGAACTAAGAACTTATTTTTCTAAGTGATCCAGATGAGAGCATTACTCAGTTACCCAACCATAGGCCTTCTGTGGTTACATCTCATGGTCTCACCACCATGTAGGTGAAAAGCTGAGCCAGGAAGTGTGGTTTCAAAAACTGTGTGATTTTAGAGTGCTTTTTTCCTTTCCTGTGGTTTCATTCTAGGTGAGTGCACATGAGCAATTACAATTCTTTCAGTACATAATTGGCTTTAATGGTATTCTTAGTTGTAATTATGAAGCAGCACTTTGCCTGCTTGTACAATGGCTGTAGGTGCAGTAGTGTCAAGAATCCCCTAATCTGGCTGTAAAGCAATTCTTTCAAGATAAGCTTTCATGCTCACCATGCCTGTACATCATTTTCCTGTCTTCTACCATGTGAAAGAAAATCAAAACTATTCGCTCATCTTAAAACAAATGTAGTTCTCATGTTGGTTTACAGTATTCTGGCTGTAACTGATTTACTACATTTCAAATGCCTGTTCTGGTAGGTGTGAATCACAGGAAGTACTGACAGCTCGTTAGAACTGGGCCTATAAACAATGCTTTGGGTTTACCAGGCCTTTGCAGGAGAAGATACAAATAATACAAAGTGAAAACACTTTATATTTCTTTCTCGTCTTACCCTGAATAATGCCCAAGCTAATATCCCTTCTTATTATTTCCAGTTGTTTTACACAAAGGCTGTTATATATAAGGCCAGAATATGTGCAACATATGTTAAGCTATTTATAGATTTACAATTACCTCATCAGACAGAATCAGGCAGATGGTAAACATTACTACCAGGCATAAGTACATTTAGAATCAGACATTTAAATAAATTCAGATCTGTCTCAAGCTTATTTAAAGGGTTTTATCTCTTAAGCCATTTGAGGTGTCTGGTTTTGCTGAGTATATTTGTATCACATTCGGATATCAGGCTGTATGACAAACAGCCTATAGATAGCCATAGCAATCAGATTACATTAATTCTTGTTTTTTCAATCTGACATGGCCAATTGAACTAGTAAGCCAAATTAATTTGAAAATAAAGAGAATAAAATTTTAGATGGAAAATGATAATGGCTGACTTCTTTTATGGTGTTGAAAGAATATACATGCTTCAGGGAACATCAATTGGCCTCTCTCTAAAGCTGAAAGACGGCATATAGAGATTAAAAAACTGACAAAGATACATGCCAGAAGGCCAAATTATAATCTTTCAACTTCAAAACCCCAGGCTATAGTTGCTTTTCACATAAATCTTGCAGAAGAACAAAAATAAGAGCTCAAACTAGATCTGAGAATTGAGTGAGCATTTTAGTTGAATGTGATTAAAGTTCCCCCAGATTGCTTAAAAATGTTTGTATTCTTCAAGGTTGTTATTTTGTAAAATATATGTACAGTTAAATTTTGTTGACAGATGAACTAGGAAAAGTCAGAAAAGCAGATTTTGTCATTTGAATTGAGCTTCCTGGGTTTGGGCATTCTTTTTTTATCTGTCAGGGCTCTGTGTTCCTTCAGAACTCCTCATCTGATGCCCTGTGATGCAGATCTGTTAACCTGCTTTTTCTTTGGATGGCAGGGAAAGAATGCAATGATCCAAATTCTACCCTTTATTACTACAGTGTTAATCCAGAACACTGCAGTGAAAGTCAAAGCAATTCCTTCGGAACAGCTGCATTGTAGCTGAAAACAGAATTTGGCCTGAGGTCTCCTCAAGACACAGTCTGGGCCAGAGGCCCAAAAATACAATACGAACCAAATGAGGAAATACAAAATGATGTATCCAGACATCAGCTCTCTTGAGGTAGAGCATCCCCCAGATGCTGGCTGCAGGAAGGGGATGTGTGGTGTCCACGTCAGCGCTGGGGTAACATCCTCATGTCTGTGCAGCAGCTCCTAAGGCAGCAGGGGGAAAATCCTGCCAGTGGGAAAGTGCTGGTGCTGTGGAGCACACTGTCACAGGCTGCAGGGAGGGAGCCCCTCCAGCAGGGACAAGCTCCCAAAGCTTGTCCAAGGTGCCTGTGGCAGCCCCAGCCCTGGCCAGACCGGTGAGCGGCTGACAGCTACTGGCATTTTTTTAAAGCATCCACTGGATTAATCTACAGAGTGCCCTGAGCCACTGCCCCTGGGCACCCAGTAAGGGAGCAGGGCTGTGGGAGCCTGCACAGAGCCCACAGTGCTCCTGCAGGCTGCCAGTGCTGGGAGCAGGGAAAAAGGTGAGCACAACCTTCACCTCCATGGAAGAGTTCATGCAGTTAATTCTGTCTGTGCTATCACACACAGCCCCCTTCATCAGCCTTGGGTAAGTATTTCTTACTGGTAGCTGATCTGTAAAATGAATATCCACTAGGACATGCCCACAGGCTGGAGCTATACCTCACTGATCAGTCAAATCATCCAGCCTTTTGAGATACCCTCTGGATTTTTTCAGTTCTCAACTTCACTGTTAAGTTCAGGATGCACTCCACTCTCTACTTGGAGGGTAATTGAACATGTCTGTCTTCAAGTATTTTCTGAGGCCCCAGTTACTCTTTGAAAGGTTTCATCAGTGTCCCAGAATTATAAGGCTCAGAGTAGTTTTGCACACCTAGAAGAAAAGAAGCAGTGATGTATTTGCAAGCATTTCTAAGATGATTATGGTAATTTGCTATGCCAACTACCACATAACTGCTAGGGTGTTGGATTTTTTTTCCAATTTGCCCTGTAACTCTGTTCCAGAACCTAAGGTTTTTCTGTAACTCTAAACCTTCAGCTTTTACAATGTAAAAATAAATCTTTGAAACACTAAATTTATCTATATGTGTAAGGGGATAGTGAGCATTGTTGTGATAGAACAGGGGTTCAGAAGGGTGATGAGGAAGACAAGCATTAGTGGGGACACTGCTCTGTGACAGCAGCCTGCTCACATTGGAGGAGACCTTGAGAGATCATCTGGTCCAACCTTTTGTGGCAAAGGGAACCTAAGTAAGATTTTCTGGCACCCTGTCCAATCACATCTTAAAATTCTCCAGTGACAGGAGCTCTGTCTGTCCTGAGGAGGTTGCTGCCATGAGTGATTGCTCTCACTGTAAAAAAATTATTTCTTATATCAAGATTAAATAGCTTTGTATTATATATTGATAGACACTGCACAGGACCCACAGCCATCCTAGACAGCCTGTGGACATTCAACAGCAGATACATATTACCATCCCTCTTGCTGCATATTATGAGATAACTCAGAAGATATCTTTATTTGGTCCATGAGTGTGTTAAATCCTAGATAGAATTGAGTCTGAATACAAATAATCTTCATACTGCAGCAAGTGATAAGTATGAATTGTTTGTTCAGCACTGTCATATCTATCAAACTGTATTATTAAAAATACAAAGTAGAGCTAGTGTGGGGCTCACTAATGTGTTTAAATGTTATACTTGGTTTCATTAAATATACTTGCAGGTCTGTCTTTGGATATTACAGAATTGTCTGGAGGCTTTAGACCTTTTTATTCCATATAGCATTGACATGCTAACCCTAATCTCTCCTGCCAAAAATGAAGAATGAACATTCTTTTGGAGAAACTGTCTGCTTGTGGCTTGGATGATGTACTGTTCACTGTGTACAAAAGACCTGTAGATGCGGCACTTGGGGACATGGTTTAGTGGTGGATTTGGCAAAGCTAGGTTAACAGTTGGACTCTGTGATCTTAAAGGTCTTTTCCAACCTGTATAATTCCATGATTCCTTAACTCTCTTGTTGTGTCTCAATCCTAATTTCTTGTTGTTTGAAATTCATTCTGGTCTTGTATTGTTGCACTTTCAAACTTTCCCTTCATCTTCCATTGCCTTTTTAATAACCGGAACCGTATCAGGACGGGAAGAAAAGTAAAAAAAAAATTATTAAACTTGCAGATAAAAGAAGCTTACCTCTAAAATCATCCTGATAGTAGAGATAAATCATGGTGAAATAGAAAGCTTAGTGTACTCTTGCTAGTTTTAAATGGATTAATACTGCATGTAGTCAAACCCTAAACATTTGAGTTTGTTACCACACTGCAGTGTGATCAATAGTATCACCATACTGATATGCAGAAAACATAATTTAGAGAGTCATGTTTTTTCATGGTCAATTTATTTCTGATAAGAATTCTCCTTTTTCTTTGATGCTAAGGAGGATCTTGCTAAATAACCAAACCATTATTTCTTCCTTCATGTAAATATAATAAGCTTTAATTTAGAAAAAGCTGGTCAGTGTTATTCAGTCCTGCTTTAGTAAGTTGTCAAAATAATTGCTAAATGTAAGTTAATAATTTTGGTCCTTGATGTGTTTAGCCTGTTTCTCATTAGTTGCTCTAATTTGTTTTTATGTAGTTAAGAGCAGACTACTTTGATCTCAGATTGCTCTATTTCATTCAGTATCTTTAACTTCTAATGAGTGTAATTTTAGTGATAAAAATGGTTCCTAGCAGAAGTGTTGTTTCAAAGTCTTTGTAAGGGAATTAAGGAATTTACTGTTTGTGAAGAGAGTTAATTGTAGGGTCGTTTTGTATCTGGAAGAGTAGAAGTTACTGAGTTATCAGTAAACCAGCAAGGGCCCTTTTATCTGAGCTTGAATAAGAGCTCTGAAGAGAAAGGAAACTTTCTGCTTGTAGATCCATAAGTTTTCTGAGGAATGCAGAAAAACTATGTATGGAGAAATTGAAGGAAACGTTTGTGTTTTATCAAGTAATTATGAATACTTCAAGTAGTGTAGCCTCTGGATTGCATTCAATACAATATAGTTTTGAAATGTCCAAAACCAATAACTGTTTTCAAAGGAGTTCAGCTCATTTCTAGGTCCTTAAGTGAGTGGAAAGTTTGGAAATCTGGCCAGTGGTGTCACACTGAGAACTTCAAGTGGTTAAATGCTTTGAAAGTCTGTCCTTAATCTTGTGCCAAATGGGAGGTGAGCTCTTTTGATAATTTGGACCAGAGTTTTGTAGTTAAAAGATTGGTTGCAAATCCATTTGGAAAAGTGGCCTTTAATGAATTTCCTAAACTTAATTCTCATCTTTTCTCTGTTACCAAATGCAGTGGTAGGAACAGGAAGCCATCTCTAATGTTAAAATTCATAACTAGGTCTGTTGAAAAAAGTTCTGGGGTTTTTTTCAGGTTTTTTTACAAGATATACAGTGGAAATGAAGTGTTCTAGTGAGGGTAGCAGTAAGAAGCTATGGATTCTTTTTCAAACAGTGTACGTTACTTTCTGAAATTCAAGGAAAACTACTTTTAGGTCTTTTTTTTTTTCCACAATTATACAGGCTCCATGCAGAGCATAAAGCATAAATCAGTAGAAGAGTTTGCATATTTTGTATGTCAGCTGCAGACATGTGCAAGAACAATTTACAGAAATTCTAGGACATGAAGCCAGAAAATATACCTTTTGTCTCCAGCAAAAGTGTTTGATTTTAAATGAAAATTGGTGAGAAGAGACGAAAGAACAAAAGAACTGTGAGCAATCTCTTTGCACTCTGTCTGCCACAGAATCTAGGGAAAGTCCCTGGGGATGCAAAAAGATATGAAATATCTTTTGCACTGTGCACAGTTGCTGCTGAAATTCTTGGTGCTATCTTTTTGCCAAAAAGGTCTTGTATGATAAAAGTGACTTACTTGCTCTATTCACCAAAAGTGAGGTTGCTTGACACTGGCAGGAGAAAGCTGGTGCTTGCCACAGAGGAGCCTCACAGATGAATTACATTGTACCTATGTGATACAGCAGGGATGTCTCAACTGTGTGCTGACAAATGGAACATGGCATACACATCAGTTTGGAGTGAAAAAAGCCTGTTGCCATTTTATTTTCAGATGTAATAACTCATTGTGCTGGTACAAACCAAATGTCTTCAGTGATAAGCCAACCTGCCCTAGTTTTCAAGGCTCAATGGTAACTTCAGGATTAAAAGCAGGGTCATCTCCTGAATATATTCCTGTTTATCTAGATATCACTGATGATATTAGAGTCATCAAAAAAGGGAAATATTCAGCCTGCCATAAGGAAAAGTATGTGACAGGAACATATCTTGCAACAGAGAGATTTCACAGCTGGGAAAAGCTGAGCACTGTCCCCAGAGGCGGGGCTCCTTGCAGAGGCCTGGAGACTGCAAGGCTGCTGCTCCATGTCCCAGTAAGCTGCACATGCAGCAATAAATTGTGCCCTAGGATGGCTGATTCTGTTAATTGGGATTGGCAGGCACAATGGGGCTATGATCACAGTCACATTAAAATGATGCATTCTGACTGGGCTGAAAAAACACCCACATCAGGACATGCCCCTAGTGACATTCCTCATTTTTAAGCGTATCTGAGAGGACACCACTAAATGTTTCCTGTGTTTCCTTCATGATTACTAAATAAGCTAATTAGAAATGTTAGATGTAGGCTATTTCATTGCTAGGGGTTTAACAGCACCTGCAAATAATTGTGTGAAGAGAGGCACGCGTTGGCCTGCCATATGTGTACAGTAAACAGTAACCAGAACCTTTGCAGAAATACACAATTGCTGAATTTTAAATCAATAAGGAATTAATGGCTATATTTAAAATGGTCATCAAGGAAAACAGATTGGTTTTGGGACCCAGTGTTTATGTACTTTATTCTGGGGGGAAAGCTGAAGTTCATGATGGTTGGAAGAGGTCTCCACATGACAGGTTTTCCAATGCGTTTTTTATTTAAAGCTTGAGCTAGTGGGTGACACCACCAGCCGATGTATCTGTAGAATTTCTGAAGGTGTGGAAATTACAGTACCAAGGTCATGACTGCATGGTGGTTCAGGAGAGGGGGAGTTGGAAATCTCTGAAGCTAGCCTTGCCTGTGGAAACAGTGTCACATAGGGCCCACTCTGATGCTCAAGCAAAATGCAGTTTGACATTTGAAAAATGCACATTCCACTAAACAGAAATCCAAACTCTCTACTAATGCATCTTGCTCAAAAGAATACAATTCACATAGATAAACCCAGTAATATTACAGGTCATTTATTTGGACTAGAAGGTAAAAACAGCTGATACATCTTGATATTTAGGTAAATATCATCCAGCTATTTAGCTGCGGGTCCACATTGGGTTACAGGCTTTGAACTAATCCCACACCTAATTTCAAGCACATGAGTAATGCTGGTGAAGGTATCAGTGCTTTGCAGAACGGGAGGCTTGAAAAAGTTTGGCTTTCTGGGAAAGTTTCTGCTGTTTTTTCTGTGAAGTTAGCTAGACTCACTGAAGCAAGGACATTGGAGCAAGTGTAACTTATCCCAGGTAAGGGCAGCAGTGCATAGTGCACAGCCACAATGTGAACTTTAAACACCAGAGCAATTAAGTCGTGGCTAAAAATCAAGATGTTCCCATCTCTCCCCTTTCCAAAGTAGATAATTCAAAAGAAGGTAAATGGTTTTGCTTCTGCCTTTCTCCAGGCTATGGCCAAGCATAGAAAATTTTAGCATAAAAGGACTTTTGAAGGTCTTTCAGAATGTGTGAAGTGACAAGGTAGAATGAAAGTGTTGCCTCAGCTGTAACTTTCAAGTCTTTATTAAGTTACATCTTGAATTTCTTTTTAATTTCTGTTAACTGTAAAGTGTCAACACTGGGGTTTTAAATTATAAATAAAATGTTTAGTTTGACATATTTAATACGATCTCATATCAACAGCCTGTCTGAATTGTTAATAGTTACCATAGCAACTTCACAATTTTTTTCTCAGCCATTATTTTCAGCCTTTGGTCACATCATTTTAAGTTTGGTTTCTGTGATAGCATAGCTTAGTTGCAAATTTATTCATACCATTCCTTTTTTTTAAAGGGCTACCCATTTCCTGCAGAACTGTCAGAGTTTCTAGCAGTTGAAAGCAAGCTTGCTGTTGCTTTTACAGCACTAGACAGGCAGTGGCTACAATAATGGTTTGAGACTAAGCAAGAAGTGAGCTGAGTCTGTGGTTGATAAACTGGCTGGTGGTTAACTCTGATAACCTTGAAAATGTTCCGAGTCTGAACTGTGGGATTATCAGGTTTAGCCTTTAATGTCTGTAGATTCCAATTTTCCATCTATAAATACTTAAAGAAACATAATTCCTGGTATGTATAACTGCTTCTCCCCCTCCCTGCTCACTGCTTTGTATATTAAACTGAATATTTCAGAGAAAGTATCACACACCCACTTCATGTGGTCCTTACTTCAACCACCCCTCTGCATCCCTATTTAT